>NC_087080.1:11747836-12347836 GCF_026151205.1 Bolinopsis microptera
TCGATCACGTGATATGACCGTATAAGGAAGTTAGTCTAATTTATCATTAGGGTTGTTTGTTTGTTTGTTTATAGAACCCGTCCCAATCTCGTATCGGAAACTGACGAAACTCAATTTTGAGTGTGAATACGGGTGGTACCTGCAAGTGTGTTCATTAAGCATGAAGTGATTAAGAGTGATTAATCATCTACACTCGATTGTCACGTGACTTTTTCAATCCGTTCTCTGGCCCTGAGGCTGTCGAACGACTATTCGAAACCGTAGCACTCTAATCTGGTCCCAACCCTAACCTTAACCCAATCCCTAACAAAAGCATATGCTGAAACCCTAACCCTGACGAGAAATTAAACCAACTTCCTAATTATACGGTCATATCACGTGATCGAGACAGTTTTTCGCCAATATCTCGCCAGGGAACATTTTTACCCTATGTCATCGGGGGTGATTTCGGAATCAGTGTCCGAAAATACATCGAATCAAGTTGGTTTCAACTGTCGGGGGCCCTTTTAGAAACATTTAGAAGATCGAGTGTAAAGTGATTTAGCACACTCACAATCTATGCCTAAAATCTTCATGTTCGGTAATATGGCCAAATAATGGTTATTTGGCTTGATGCAAGTCACAATTTCTTCGATTTTATTCGTTTCCGCCTATGAAGGTCCTAAAAACTATTCCAGTACACCAAAATCTACCTAATAGCCACATTTATATACAACTTATCAAGCAACATATACCTATATTTCATTTTCTGAAATGTGGCCGAAAGACGGATTTTTGGCGAGCGAACGATGCAAATACTCACAAATGGCTGCTAACTATAAAGAAGATCATAAAGACTCATAAGCAATATACAATTTGTCCCAATATGACTTACTGTGTGTCATAGCAGAATCATTGTTATGCCTTTCTGAGGTATATATTCTTATAGAACCGAAAAGGTTTTAGCCTTTAGGCCTCGAATTTTCTGCCTTTCTATAACTCTATAAGTTTAAACAGAAACTAAAACCTGGTTTTTATAAGAGAAATAAAGCAATTTTACCTCTGTTTCTAGGGAACTGATTGCAGTTGCTATGGTGGTATGGCAACAGAATTTAAAAAACAGCATCAGTCAACAATTAAACCTTCTGCCTTTATAGTTATATAGTGTTACCGCCTACTTTTTATAGCAGACAAATGGATAAACAGTTATTTAAAAATTAAATCAGTTGAAGACTTACAAACTACTTTAACAAATACGACTGAAAGTATAAAGGTTCTATTATTTCCAACTAAATGATTTGTCCTAATCTAGAAGATGATGCACACGTATTTTGTTACAGATCGTCGTGAAGACAATTAGATTTGTAAATTTGTTCAACAATCCCCAAATTTCCTTCCACTTAAAGATGTTTCCTAAGGTATTCGGATTCCTAATATGTAATAATAACATCAACATTCAACCCTGCAACAGCAGTGTCTGCGAACCTTGCCGTACGACGCAGTTTCCTGGCTCGTTCATATAATCAATTATAGTAATTCTTGGTGCAAGACCTTTGAAACAGCTTGGCCCAGGGCCCTGTGCGTGATGTTGCAAGTAGCTTCTCTATAGACCATAAAGGTGCGAGTAATTTATCATTTCTTCTTTCACGCTGGTGACTTATCTCCTATCTGATAAATACGACGATATCCGTAAACAATCAATTGTAGTATTTAACTCGGTAACGCGATAACAAACATACCTTGCGTGAACAGACATTATTTTGAACGGGCATTATAAAGCGAACGGACATTAAAATTAATGCCAGGGTCTCTTATAGAGTTATAGCGTCCAATTAATGTCTGTTCAAATAGATTCCGATAAGGTAAACAAATGATAAACATCTCAGGACAATATGCGTGTGTCCTGGGATTGGCCAATATATAATGCACCACGTCATGATTTTGATGATCGACACGGGATTCATGGTAGCTGGGTTCAATATTAATTACCGGAGGATACCAACTTTTAATTGTGCCCTATTTAATCCTTTTTTGTATCAAATTAGAGCGAAAATTTTGGCTCACGGCATGTAATCGAACAGGTAATCCACCGAAAGAGTAGAAACACCGCAGACTCGCTATTTTTTTATAGATCTGATTATATATGCTTCGTTTATGAATACGCGTACCTATTATATTTGAGCATGATCAGCTGCTGTAATACAGTGTAACTGTAGTCAAGACTTAGATCCGCTAAATCAAGACTTAGTTTCAGTGAGCCAAAGGTTTAACTTTAAGCAAGTAAGCATGAAATCTGAGCCAGTAATCCATAAATCTGAGTCAGCGGGGCTACTAATTCAGTAATTCAACAGCCGCGCCACTCATTAACCTTCGTAGAGCATTAGAAAATCACTAGTTTTAACTATCGAATGAAAAAAAAAATGTTTATCTCAGGCACGCGCCATACGTTTTGAATAGACGATTATCCAATGGGAAAATACAGATACGAAATACAATAACGAATACGAAATAGCGCATTTTTACTTGAATCACTGAGTGAATAAGTAGCTTATAAGGGGTCTTTCATAAAAGTAAGCCAGTGCAACCCAGTAATTATTTATACTTACTGGATTGCACTGGCTTAAAATGTGAGCTTATAAACTCACATTTGAAGCCAAATCTACTGAGACTCCGGGTACAATTATTTTGGCGCTGATAAGTTATCTGTTATCACTTATCAGGATTTTAGTCATTTCTGACCTGCTCCCTGGAAGTCGTATGTTTCAACTTTCAAGGTCTCAATCGTTTCTTCTTAGAAACACTTATATATGTAATTGTAACCAATAGAAACTAAATTTGTAACAACTTGTGACTTATTCAAGGTTTTTAGATATCAAATTTTTCCGGTAAAAGCAATTTAGTACAAAGTTAAACAAGGTATTCGGGCAATGGTATATGATGGTCACAACTAGCAAACGGAAAACACTATACTGATACAAACAGAAGTTGAGATGAAAACGTATCAATAGTCTAGTGACGATCTGAATCCCCAAGCATCTTTGTAACATGACCGTCTTTCACTCGCAAGGTATCAGGGACTTAGAATTTATAGATACGTATAATGAACAAACAGGTAAATTAATATAACAGCGTTATTATTCGGCGTGATAGTGGACCTTGCTTATCGGACGTGATTTGGGTATTGTAGCAATAATTGTAACTGTAACAATTATAATAACCAATAAGATTAGAAAGAGTGTACTCAAGTTAGAATGGAAACAAAATTTGTAATAACTTGTATTTTGTAACTTGTAATATCCGGACCGGAATATTGTTTATTAGTCGCATTGTTGTAATGTTTATTGTTTCTGGGGTAAAATTTGTAATGTTCTCGTTTATTGCGACTTGTAACTTGTTTAAGGTTTTAAGATATCAAATTTTTCGCCGGTTAAAGCATTATATTTATAGTCAACGGTATAAACTTAAAAAGATATTCGGGCAACGGTATATGGCGCTCACAACTTTATAATACAACTAGCAAACGGTCTATTAATTCAGCGGCAATCTTTACCTCAAATTGTACAGTACGTGTTTTGTAGATCCTACCGCTATTTATCTTAAACAAGTCACAAGTCTTAGATATAATGATATGATCATCACCGTTGATATCGCCATACAAACAGAAGATAAAATGAATTTAAGGTATCAATCGTGTACTGTCTAGTTTCTAGTGTATCTTACAGTATCTTTGTAAGATGACGTATAATCGGGCGACCCTCTTTTCTGGTATCATGGACTTAGATACGTGATGGACAGTGAACAAACATGTAAATTAATAAAGTAGCGTTATATTGCGGCGTGTTATAATGGACTCATCTAACACCTTATCGGACGTGATCGGACGTTAAAAAATCACTTTCGAAATTTACTAGAAAATTATTGATTTATTTTTATTTTCAATTATCTTTGCTCTAACTTTCTCGATTAAATGGTTTCTCATGAAATAAAGGTTTATTTTTGCCTACGATTTTTTAGAGTCCTGTTTGTGTATGGAATGCTATTAGAATTTAAGAAATCATTTCGGGTATAAATTATAATAACAGTGAAGAAGCAAATCAGCATCTAACATAAGGTTATATATTTTAATCATTGGCAACTAATTTCGGGTTTAATCGATCATCGTTATCTTATGATACGATTTCTAGGCAATTCTAGAACATAATATACTAGTTCTTGTCCACATAATATTACGTAAACAGCCTAGGAGCAAGGGTCTGGAAAAGTAAAAATCTATATAACAAATAATCTAAGGAAGCGATGTAACAGAGCCAATAAATTTAATGTTGCCATGGGTGGCAATAAGTGCCTCTAATTTATCTCAACCTACTAGTTTTACTGGCTCTTAACACATAACGTTCCTAATTTTGTAAGCAATTTTTAAAGACGTTACCGGTTACTGCATCCCGACTTTTAGGGGTTCTCCCTGCCAAAACATAAATACAAATTTAATTTGTTCCTATTAGATTGACCGTGAAACACTTTAATCGAATACAGTTTATTCAAATGATAAATATAAATATAAACAATTAATAAATATAAACAATTAGTTCTTGTATAACACCCTAACGGAGACCAGGTCACTGTCTGATGTTGTAGCTGATATTGTAGCTGACTTTGCTGAGTAGGTATAAAACAAACATGCCTATTAGGAATAACAGGTTAGTTTATAGTGAACAACACTTCCCCCAAACTTTCCTTTCTTGAGTTCCAACCTGCTTGCAGAGAATAAAACCAAGGAGGAAATAGTGGAAAAGTTCTTCAGGATATGGATCACTATATTTGGTCCACCAGAAAAGACGCTTTGTGATAACGGGAAAGAATTTTGTAATGATGATTTTGTGTCTATGTGTCAAAATCTTAATATAGACATGAAGACTACAGCTGCTTTCGCCCCATGGTCAAATGGTGTGGTTGAGCGACACAATGGTTTGCTGGCAGAAATGGTTGAGAAAATCAAGAAAGACACAGGATGTAGCTCTGAAATAGCTATCTGTTGGGCAACGAACGCTAAAAATAGCATGGCAAATGTCCATGGATTTTCACCACAACAATTAGTATTGGGATATAATACGTACTGTCCAGGTCTGGATGACAAACATATATCGGTCAGTCAGATTGAAAACGTGACATCAAGCAAAATTGTGGCAGATAACCTGAATGCGATGTACGAAGCAAGATCAGCTTTCTTAACAGCTCAAAATTCAGAGAGACTCAAGAGGGCATTGAAAGGAAGAATATACAAAGCCTATGAGACAAAATATTTCATTGGAGATTCTGTATACTATAAAACAGGAGATAAGCACTGGAAAGGACCAGGAACAGTAATTGGTCAATATAAAAAGCTTGTTTTGGTGAAAACAGGGGGTTTATTTGTGAGAGTTTACCCTAACAGACTCATCCTGAAAACAGATGCAGACAAGATGCTAAATGATGATGAGCGAAAAAGCATTGATCAGCAAGAAGAAACTGAAAATGAGGAGCTAATTGTCCAAGATAGATATAAGAAGCAAGACACAATAAACTCAGCAAATGACAGTGATAGTTCATCTGATGAAGAAGAGGAAGATGATAAACAGGATGAGACACAGTTGAATCAGAACCAACAAAGTATCCCTGAACAGATAATTGAAGAAATGATTCCTCAAAAATCTGCTGAGATAGATCAAACTATTCAAGAAAAATCATATTCACAACAGTCTTCCAGGCAAAATACATCTCAAGAATCTGAAGAATGGAAAATGGTTACCAAAGATGCTAAAAAAGACAGATTTGTATTGAAAAGTGGTGATGAAATCAGATACAAAGAAAAACAAGACGATCCGTGGAAAGAGGGTACTGTTCTTGGAAAAGCAGGAACTGTTAATGGAGTTAACAAAAACAGATACAATATCCAATCTGAAAGTGGAAAAGATCTATCTATTCATGCTGATCGAATGCTGGATTTACAAAAGAAAACAACAACAAATATTCTATGCATTCAAGAAGATTCAGAAGTACTTTTCACAAAATACCCAGATGCTGAAATCGTCAAGAAGATCGAGTGTGCAAAGAAAACTGAATTGGAGAACTTTAAGCATTTTGATGTTTATGAAGAAATTCCTAAAGACAACATTGATCAAGGAACATCAATTATTAGCAGCAGATGGATTATACAGGAGAAAGATTGTGGAAAAGTCAAAGCCAGGATTGTTGCTCGTGGATATGAGGAAGGAGAAATGTTGTTTGTTGATGCACCAACAGTTGACAAGACTTCTTTAAGAATCATTCTGACAATAGCAAATATGAAGAAATGGAAATGCTCTTCTTTAGATGTCAAATCTGCTTTCCTTCAAAGTCATCAATTAGATCGCACAGTCTATCTCAATCCTCCTAAGGATATCAGAAAGAAAAACATTGTGTGGAGAGTAAAGAAGCCAATCTACGGTCTCAAAGATTCAGCAAAGAACTGGTATTGTTCATTGAAAACAGAACTTCTGGCTCTTGGATGTGTTGAATCAATCCTTGATCCAGCAGTGTATTGCTATTATTATAATGAGGAGCTCAAGGGTCTATTTATTTGTCACGTAGATGATTTTCTTTATGGAGGTTGTGGAGATGAGAAGTTTAAAAACAATGTTATTGATAACATCATACAGAAATATGACATTAGTTCAAGTCATGATATATCTGTCGATTACATTGGCCTGAAGATAGATCAGATGGATTCTGGCATCAAGATTGATCAGAAGAAGTTCATCAACTCAATAGATGTGGAAAAAGTGTCTGACATGAAAAACAGAAAGATTACTGAACTGTTGAGTGACACAGAGAAGAAAGTATATCAAAAGTTGTTAGGCAAAGTGAACTGGATTGCGCATCAGTCACGCCCTGACTTATCTTTTGATGCCTTCAACTTTTCTTTATTGGGTCAAAGTCCAACTATTGGTGATTTGAAGAGAATGAACAAGATAATCACAAAAATCAAAACAGGACTAGAATATATTTGGCTCCCACAATTGGACGAAAACTGTTTACAGATTGTGGCATTTTCAGATGCCTCACTGGCTAATATACTGCCAGAGAAAATAAACAGTGGAGAAGGATATGTAATCTTTATCTCTGATACTACAGGGAATTCTTGTTTAGTCAATTGGAAAAGCAAGAAAATTAACAGAGTTGTTCACAGTACAGTAGCAGCAGAATGCTTGAGCTTTGTGGATTGTTTGGGAGATTGTACTTATGTTAGGAATCTTATAGAAGAAATTCTATACAAAGACCCCAGAGCAGAGAAAATACCTATCAAGATGTTTGTTGATAGTTCACAACTAAAGAAAGCAATAAATTCATCACATCTGGTAACTGAAAAATTGCTTAGAATCAATATAGCTGAAATTAAGCAATTAGTGCAAGATAAAAGAAGAAGATTTCAGTTCACTGGGTTAAAACTGCTCACATGATAAGTGACTGTTTAACTAAAACAGGAGCATCCAGTGAAAAATTGTGTGATGTGATAGAAAACGGGTTTATAAATATTCATGACTTGATTGAAGAAGAAAAGAAGCATGCCTCAAATTAAAAAAATCAAGTTTAAGACACGGCCCATGCCCAGGGGAATATGGCCTAAAACTAAGGCCCCTGAGAAGATCTTCGCTGAGAAAATAAGAAGAACCAAGAAGAAAACTTTTATTTAATTTGTATTTTGTATTCCCCTCAGTAAGTCAACAAATCTATAGGCTTCGCACGCAGAGCGTTTGAATCCTTTCGTGTGTTTCGAGCGGGTGTCCGCTAGGATTAACGCTGCACTTTAGCTAGTTTCTGTAGCTAAAAATAGATTTGATGATTTACACTCTTTTTGTAGTATTTTGACTCCCCATTTATTGATAATTTCATGATATATATCACCCTTTACCCCATATAATATGAATCGATTTAGGCCTGTTTTTTGCTCATTTGTCGTAAAAGTACAATTGAGATGAGTTAAAATTATTGTCTAATATTCCCTTAATATGAGTAATGTAATTCACTTCAGTTTTTGTTACTGTTTTTGTCTAGTGTCAGTGTTCCTATGTTTTGTGATCAGTATTGTAGAGTTTACTAATAGGATGTGCTTATATAGGAAAGTTAGTCAGTACATAATATACACTATGAATATGTTTGTTTCGCCACTGATCACGGGATTCTCCCTAAACGGCAAGAGTTTTTACTATATAATATGTGTATTCACTGCCATTATATCGTGTTTTTACCCCTCACATTTTACACTGCATTTCATTTCACACAGCATTTCACATTCACTGTCATTCATACACTGTCACATTTTCACTCATTCTAAGATTTTAAATGTTTGCTAGATTTTGATAGATTTCATAATTCACTCATCACATTTATGGTTATTCATTGCTGTAATATTTTCATATTTCACTCACTCATTCAGTTTCATAACTAGAGTTATCAGATCTTGAGCGTTACCATCCATCACAAGTTGATCAGAATCAAAATTCAAACTTGCTTTAGCATTTTTCAGTGTCACTTTGGAAATCAGTAAAGGCACATCATTTTCTACAATATTTGCCCTGATATATACTTCTTTTCCACATATCCTGGTAGGAAACAGTTTGGCAATATCAGATTTCACTACAGCCCCATCACCAAATCTAAATGTACACTTACTATCTTCCTCTTCAATAAGTTCTTTTTCTTTTTCTTTTAGGCTGTTTTCATATACTTCGTACCATTTCTTACCGCACACTGTCTTCGCGACGCCGGAGTCTATTACCTATACCCAAGTTTTTCGTGTCTGAAAATGCATTGTAAATCAGATGTTCATCATCTATTACCAACTCATGATCCAGTTTCAGAATAGGAGCTGGCTGTTTGTTCTTGTCTGGACATTCTGAAGCCCAATGATATATTGATTTGCATATCGCACAAACTGATCCATACTTATTCAGTCTACGGACGCTCTCGTTCTGGCTTTGTGATGTATTGTTTGTTTGACTTTTACTGCTTTGTTGTTGATTTCTTGGATTAAATCTTGAGTCATATCTTCCTCTTCTTGATTCAAATTGTTCATTCAAATGCTTAATTTGTTCATGGGATCTTCCTCTATAACCTCCACGAGATCGAAAGCTATTTCCACGGGGACGATATCTGTTGTATCCTTGGTTTTGGTAGTAGACAGTTTTATCCTCATCATCTTGGGGTTCGTCCCAATCACTATCATAGTACTCATCTTCATAATATTCCTGAGTTTCTTCTTGATACATGATAGGTTCTTCTTTAACTTTGATTTTAGGAGTAATTTTGGATTCACTAGATCCAATCTCCATGATACCATCAGACATTTTTATCAAAGTCTTTTTCATGCTTTCAAATGTCATACTGTCTACTGATGTTCTAGCCAACTTTTCTTCTTTTCCAAGATTAGCTCCTTTTAATAGGTTATAAGCCAACACCATGTCAGGAATCATAATTTTGTGCTTAGCCAGCTTTCTTGTAAGTGTCTCTGCTTTGATTATATAATCCTTCATAGACTCTTTACTCTTGTCCCTACAAAGATTGGCGTATTCCTCATAGTCTCTTCTTCCCTTTTTAGACCAAATTTCTCATGCAGAGCTGTTAGAATTATGTTTAATCCAGGAATTATTCTTTCCTTGTTACCCACAGTAACTTTCTTCTCAGGAAACTCTTTCATCTGATCATCAAAATATTTCTTAATGGCTGCATCTCTATCTGCACCAGTAACTTCTTCTCCAACTCCTGCCATTATATCCAAATTAGGATAGAGTCTATCTTCATCCATGTCTAGTATTAAATCACAAGCCTGATTGTTATCTCCAGTTGCTTTATCCAATCCCAGAATTACTGCAGATACTATGTCACTATCCGTATTGGTCTCTTCGATTGTTCGGAGCCATATAATCAACATCTTTTTATATCTGTCATAGTCTCCATTCCACTTAGGAGCTTTTATCTGCTTGACCATACCTGTGGGAGAGGGTTACGTGACAATGAAAATGATGGTGTGTGACGTTACCAATGTTCCTGCTACCAATGTTTAATTTGCTCCTATTAGATTGACCGTGAAACACTTTAATCGAATACAGTTTATTCAAATGATAAATATAAATATAAACAATTAATAAATATAAACAATTAGTTCTTGTATAACACCCTAACGGAGACCAGTCTGATGTTGTAGCTGATATTGTAGCTGACTTTGCTGAGTAGGTATAAAACAAACATGCCTATTAGGAATAACAGGTTAGTTTATAGTGAACAACAGTTCTCCCTGCCAAAACATAAATACAACCATTTTTCTTCCTTAAAATATTCCCATACGTTTTATTTTTTAAAGAACAAATAAGGGTGAATAACTTGTCAAATGAATAACTTGCCAAGCTGGATCGCAAAACTTCAATATATTGAAATTGGGTCAAGTTAATCGATCGCTTACCTATACACGCATTTTGTTGGAATCTTAAGACTTCATGAACAATTATGTTGTTATAGCTTCATACTTATAAAGTTGTAATATTGAATACTCTACTTCAATTATGCTCATCACCAGCTCAACTATAGCCTCAGCCATCTTGCCCATCTAATAGTAATTGCAAATCCTTCTGAGATAATTCTAGGTTTATAGACATTTTGAATTGTCAGGAAACTCAGCGTAAGACATTACGCAAAAAGGATGGTGTAAGTTAATTGTCGTGTTAAACGCAATAATCGTTATATAAGGAAGTTTTATATTCTACGCTGTTGAATAATTCAACTTGGGAGTACTTAAAGGCTGCAAATGTAGCGAATTGTCCAGTTTAATTGCGGGTTTGTGTCTCCAAATTTGCTGCACATAAAAAACTTTTGGGCAAGTGCGGAATCGAACTATTTACAAAATATTACCGCACCGGGACCTACGTCTTACATGAATTACCTCTGACACGAAATACTATTATTAATAATATCAACGTTTAACATCCTAAATTCTTTGGTTCTTTACAATAGTCTTTACCGATAGTCAAAATTCGATATTTATCGCTAATCGCTATAATATGACGTTAGCTGGTGCTGAGCTTAAAAGCGGCAGTTAGCGACATTAGCGCTAACTTAAACTATTGTAAGCATAAAAGGCATGTTCGTAATCATAAAAGGACATCTCATATAAACAATGTAAGCACAAAAACAAAGATTCAAATGCCTCCTTGAGTTAAAAGAATATTCAAAAAATATTGTAATAAATACAAATAAAATATTCTATGCTATAGACAATGAATACAACACGCCTATACATAAGTACAAGACAGACCCCCTTTATATGATGCGGTTTTTTATTGCGGCATTCTTTCAAAACATCGCTGTAAAGGCTTACCATGGCGAAGATGATAATATAGTATAATTATTATCAATTCCTCGTAAATTGCATTCTCATCCGTTACAGAAATACTGAAAGTAACCTTTACAGATAATAGTGTCCTACCTACCACTAGCACATGTGTACGGGTTTATATCAGAGTGTATAGTATTATACGTTGGAGGGAGTATCGGCTATTTTCGAGGTCAGCATTTTAATATATCTGCGAGGAAAGTTTCCAGAATTTAATTTAGGTTTTAGACTTGTATTAACCGACTCAGATGTTATAATTTCTTATGGTTATAACTTTATAATAATGAAAAAATTATTTTTAGTTTCACAATTTTTAGTTTCCCCAACATTACCACTCAACTTTCCACGATGAGTCGATGACCCTCATTGACCTCTCCCACGCACGAGAAGGGTACTAACACTGTAACAATTATAATAACCAATAAGATTAGAAACAATGTACTCACGTTCTCTTTGGCTCTACATTGCTTGGTTTTTCCTCAAGTTCCTCACTGTTCAACTTGTTCTCGATCACTGTCATGGTGTAATGTTTGGTATCCGCGATCTTGTACGTGGACTACAGTCTTAACGATTGAACGGAACAAAAAACCTGACTGAAATGAGCAGGTGGTCAAAGAGGTGGTTTACACTATCAAGGAACACAGTAATTCGAGGAGGCCCTTAAGTCGCCATCGTGTGATTCACTGATGATAAAATCAACTTTAATCACAATGTTGCCATAAAATCTAATCTTTGCCATTTACCCATTTACCATGGAGTCTTCTCCTATGTACGATGAATATGAAGCAAATTTAAAGTGTTAAATATTGCGGTATTGTGATTGGGGGCTGATTGTATTACTTGTTCAGTGCCAACCGTAACGAGTATTGACGTTAAAGATTAGAATAATATGGTTATCAGTAATGACTTATTTTCCAACGTGGTCGTGGTTGAGCACCATGATCAAGGAATCCGTTTATTTGTAAGAAATGGAGTAAGAAAATAACATTTGTCCTGTTCTTATTCCTGTAATTCCTGTAATTCCTGTAATTCCTGTAATTCCTGTTTCTGTTTTTTGCTCCCCTTCCTCTTCCTCTTCCTGTTCTCCAGGCCTAGTGTTTAAAACACGATCAAATATAACAAATAAAATGAAGTGACAGGCTGAGCACCGTTCAATCTGGGGTGACGCGTACATTTTTGAATTCGTTGCAATTTACGACACGTAAATCGTAACGGTCTGTGGCGTAACGTTGGCTGTTGGTGCCCCCCCCCCCCCTCCGCTAAAAAGGGCCCCCTGTCAGCGCCCCTCCCTAAAATTGAAAATATTAAGATTACGCCACTGGTAACGGTGCATGCTCCTTTTACAGCGCAAGCTACATGTATGTACTATGTAGTATGTACATAACAACTTCTTTCAAATATTGAACATAGGACTGAATGACTCATATTGAGTGATAAATGCCATTATACCAATTGAGTATAACTTAAGTTGGTAATTAACTTATTTATATTATAAATTGTAATTGTTAATAACCGCCAACAAACCCGAACCGAGCGTGCCCTGCTAAATAATTTTAAGCACTGGAAGTGCAAAGTGGAACATCGAAATTTTGCGAAAGTTGAAACTCCCCAACTTGCATGGAATTTTATACTTTTAAATTATAATTAATTCCTAATTACCACCACATTGCACAATATAGACATGTCATAGGCCGGGACCCGAATTAAAGTACTTTCATGACGAGTTATCGGCGAAATTAAAAACTGTTATCACGTGCATGACATATAATAGCCGTATGAGGAAATATAAAGTCGGTTTAATTTTTTGGTTATATATAACCTAAGCACATTTTAAAAACTTTCACTTTTATTTTAAAAACTTTCGCTCTGACAAAGCATAGCCATAAGTCGTCACCAATGAAATCAAATTTCAATTTCAAAATATTAAAAGAAAGTTAAGAATTTCACCAACAGAGGTCGTTCACCAACATGTAGTTGTTAAATCTCAATTTTCACCTCCAACATCGACTTTTAAGACTTTTTCCATAAAAATAAGCCTTTCGAAATACTCTCGACTCTCGACTCTCGACTCTCGACTCTCGACTCTCGACTCTCGACTCTCGACTCTCGACTCTCGACTCTCGACTCTCGACTCTCGACTCTCGACTCTCGACTCTCGACTCTCGACTCTCGACTCTCGACTCTCGACTCTCGACTCTCGACTCTCGACTCTCGACTCTCGACTCTCGACTCTCGACTCTCGACTCTCGACTCTCGACTCTCGACTCTCGACTCTCGACTCTCGACTCTCGACTCTCCACTCTCCACTCTCCACTCTCCACTCTCCACTCTCCACTCTCCACTCTCCACTCTCCACTCTCCACTCTCCACTCTCCACTCTCCACTCTCCACTCTCCACTCTCCACTCTCCACTCTCCACTCTCCACTCTCCACTCTCCACTCTCCACTCTCCACTCTCCACTCTCCACTCTCCACTCTCCACTCTCCACTCTCCACTCTCCACTCTCGACTCTCGACTCTCGACTCTCGACTCTCGACTCTCGACTCTCGACTCTCGACTCTCGACTCTCGACTCTCGACTCTCGACTCTCGACTCTCGACTCTCGACTCTCGACTCTCGACTCTCGACTCTCCACTCTCCACTCTCCACTCTCCACTCTCCACTCTCCACTCTCCACTCTCCACTCTCCACTCTCCACTCTCCACTCTCCACTCTCCACTCTCCACTCTCCACTCTCCACTCTCCACTCTCCACTCTCCACTCTCCACTCTCCACTCTCCACTCTCCACTCTCCACTCTCCACTCTCCACTCTCCACTCTCCACTCTCCACTCTCCACTCTCCACTCTCCACTCTCCACTCTCCACTCTCCACTCTCCACTCTCCACTCTCCACTCTCCACTCTCCACTCTCCACTCTCCACTCTCCACTCTCCACTCTCCACTCTCCACTCTCCACTCTCCACTCTCCACTCTCCACTCTCCACTCTCCACTCTCCACTCTCCACTCTCCACTCTCCACTCTCCACTCTCCACTCTCCACTCTCCACTCTCCACTCTCCACTCTCCACTCTCCACTCTCCACTCTCCACTCTCCACTCTCCACTCTCCACTCTCCACTCTCCACTCTCCACTCTCCACTCTCCACTCTCCACTCTCCACTCTCCACTCTCCACTCTCCACTCTCCACTCTCCACTCTCCACTCTCCACTCTCCACTCTCCACTCTCCACTCTCCACTCTCCACTCTCCACTCTCCACTCTCCACTCTCCACTCTCCACTCTCCACTCTCCACTCTCCACTCTCCACTCTCCACTCTCCACTCTCCACTCTCCACTCTCCACTCTCCACTCTCCACTCTCCACTCTCCACTCTCCACTCTCCACTCTCCACTCTCCACTCTCCACTCTCCACTCTCCACTCTCCACTCTCCACTCTCCACTCTCCACTCTCCACTCTCCACTCTCCACTCTCCACTCTCCACTCTCCACTCTCCACTCTCCACTCTCCACTCTCCACTCTCCACTCTCCACTCTCCACTCTCCACTCTCCACTCTCCACTCTCCACTCTCCACTCTCCACTCTCCACTCTCCACTCTCCACTCTCCACTCTCCACTCTCCACTCTCCACTCTCCACTCTCCACTCTCCACTCTCCACTCTCCACTCTCCACTCTCCACTCTCCACTCTCCACTCTCCACTCTCCACTCTCCACTCTCCACTCTCCACTCTCCACTCTCCACTCTCCACTCTCCACTCTCCACTCTCCACTCTCCACTCTCCACTCTCCACTCTCCACTCTCCACTCTCCACTCTCCACTCTCCACTCTCCACTCTCCACTCTCCACTCTCCACTCTCCACTCTCCACTCTCCACTCTCCACTCCCCGTTCTCGACCATAAAACATTGACTATTCAATCTTAACTCTCTAGACTCCATTCAGATTACTCTCCAGTCTGCATTTACCTGTTTACCGTTCCTCTATTTCATCGATCTGGATCTTTTTGGAACAGAGCCAAAAAAATTAACAAAGTTGAATCGCTGGAACAAATAAGCTTAACAAATTAAATTTGTAAGCTTTATGAACTAATGGCAACCAATAATGAGCATTTTGCTCCTTTATAAAAAAATGTATTGTTTTTTTAAATCAGGACATTATTTTTGAAACACCCTTTATATTATATATTTTAAACAAATATTGTACATGTTTTACCCGTGAAGTTACAATTGGGGTTTTTAATTAAATTGTTCATCAAACCCATTTAGGGAACGTTGAGTGTTAAACTTAGCCACGTGCATGATACTGATTGTCCAGTGTAAAGTGATGTATCATCATTCAAAAACATTTTTTAAAGGTAAAAAGTAAAAATTGTTCAAAATTTGGGCCCAGGCTATTATGAGTAGTATCATGGTGTGCACATTTCACACCCCTTTTGAGGGGTTTTTCGAGGCACCGTATTTGACGCGACACGGTAATTAATATGTCAATCTACCAAATTTTAAGCCGGAGGTTACAAGTTCGAATTTCAGTCAAAGTCATCCGTTCAATCGACAAAAATCTAGTCTTATAACAGTTGACTAATCGGGCACATTTATTCATCAAACCCTAATTTAATCCATTCGGGTGGTGTAGTGGTAACACGACCGCCTCCCAAGTAGAAGGCCCGGTTCAAATCATGGTATTACTATTTGGGAATTTTTTCATCTCCTTATTTTACAAAAATGAGACCCAATATTTGAGAAAATTAAATGTAAAAATCTTCTCTGATCAGCTGTTCCATCTTATAAATGTAAACAAGTTCTCCAGAAAGTTAGCCTCAACTTAACTTATAATCCTCCAGAGGGCATAGGTGACCGACATGGTGTTTGTTATCTTTCACTACTCCCGAAATTTCACCGCCGTGGCCAATTGCAATAAAGTAGTGACAGAGCTTGCTTATTTTTAATGGAACGTGACGTGGGTTCTTTTGCGATAGTCAAACGCGACAACTAGCGCTGGATGGCGACAACTAGCGCTATCCAGCGCTAGTTGTCGCCATCCAGCGCTAGTTGTCGCTATCCAGCGCTGGATAACGCTGGCCAGCGCAAAATATATATGTTCGATAATTGTCGCTATCCAGCGCTAGTTGTCGCCATCCAGCGCTAGTTGTCGCCATCCAGCGCTAGTTGTCGCTATCCAGCGCTAGTTGTCGCTGGCTATGCGACACTGTCGCACGCGATAGTTTGCGATGGCCAGCGCAACTGGCCATCGCAGAAAACAGTTCGATAACTAGCGCTGGATAGCGACAACTAGAGCTGGATAGCGACAACTAGCGCTGGATAGCGACAACTTGAACTAGCGCTGGATAGCGACAACTAGCGCTGGCCAGCGCTAGTTGTCGCGTTTTGACTATCGCAAAAGAACCGGAACGTGTACAAAATAATTTGTAAAGCAATTCATGATAGAATACTAGTGTTCATTAATTGTTTGATGAATCATATTTATAACTTACTATATTGATAAGTTGATAGTAAATTGATAAAGTCTTAATTAAGGAAAATACGTATAAAAAAAATTTGGGGAAAATAATGATGGTGACTTAAATTTTGATAGTCCGAACATATGGTGTATGGTGTTTTTCGAAAAACCAGCGACTTTCGTACCATTTAAATATGTCTCGTAAGGTATACAACGACAGTTCAATTTTGATACTAGCATCTTGGTAAATTATAATAAACCTGCAACCGTGCACACTATTATACATATTGATATAACACAGTTTTTGTAATGCAGTGACTGTGTTAAACTTAATTTGTTGTATCTCTATAATTTGCCGTAGGGTAATATGTAGATACAATTGATCAATGAGTTAACACAACAAGATGCAACTACAAGGGCAGGTATCTCCCGCAAGTTGAGATGGCCTGAGGTGCTTATCTCCGTTTCAGTAACCCTAAGCCACATTCTGCCGAGGCTCTATACTAGCTGTAGGGGGGTTAGTCCTACGAGCCAGAGAGTGTGTATCACCAGTCGAAGCTGTACCAAATCACAGCTTGGTATGTGGCCGACTTGCATCCGACCGATATGTCTGACTTACTTATTTATGTTTATTATATTTGTTTAAATGTGGATACTAAGGCGAAAATACCCCAACAAGAATTGCGCCGGTTAGCGGACGCTAGATTTCCATCAACCGTAGTGATTGTCATGCCTTTTAAAATTTAAAATTTAAATTAACGATAGTTTCATGTTGGTCAAAATATTAAATAATGGTTCTTTATTCACCATTCTTGGGGCGCTACGGAACACAAAATGGAGGGGTTGCTATTGTCAATTAGTCAAATTTAAAAAGTTAAATGACCGGACACCGTAGCGCCTGCGCCTGTGTGGTGATATGCAGTTAAAAGTCGTGAAATCCGTAGTAGGTAATACTAATGCAACTCATAATAACATTTATGGTCCATTTCGTATAACAAATCAAGCACTCACAACAAAACGAGAAGTTAGTATGTTGTACCGCATCATGATCAATGATCAATTAAAGAAAAGCGTGAGCTACTTAACACATGTCACATGTAATGTATAAAATCCGGGAAATCGCGTGTTATCTAAATCAATTGGCGCCGCGCGCAATCGGAAGTGTAATTCGATCAATCGTCAAATCGTGCAAACGTATGCGGAGGGTAACCATGGCGACTACACCATAACTGCTCTGCGCGCAGAGAATATGCATTAAAATAACGTATGCGGAGGGTTATGCATGTTTTGCTTTGTGACACCGTACGAAAAACTTAGCTACCTACTATACCCATTCTCAATTCCTTCTGCACTTCTATACATCTTATGCCTTTTTAAAGAAAAAGACAGTTGATGTAAAAAATGAACAAAATCGCCCGTATCTTCGTTCGTGATATTCGCATTTCCACGCTTATAATTGTAGGAAGCCGATTTTATATTTAGGCCTCCAAAAACATTTGGCGGCCAAAATTCGAATTTTGCATGGCATGGCAAATTTTGAAATTTGGCCGCCAATTTTTGTTTAAAAAAAAAATTGGCTTCCTACAATAAGGTGGAAATGCGGTTTAGAGTCGATTCTTTTTAATTTCATACAAAAATTTTGAAAACTGATTGAGTTATTTCAAATTTAATGAAATCAATTCCGCGAATATCGCGAACGAAGATACGGGCGATTTTGTTCATTTTTTGGGTATTTTCGCCTTAGTATCCACATTTAAACAAATATAAAGCTATAACTTACAGAGAATTTGTAATTTGGCCTTACCCTTCATATAGAGCTAGTCTCATTCAAAAATATTGATATTTGACCAATTTATAGGCCGAAATCTATCAAATTTGGTGCGTATGCCCAAATATGGGGATATGGTTTTTGGCTCATAAATCAGTCATTTTATGTCCAATCTTTATGAAATTTCAAATTCGAGTTCAGGATACCATTAGTTACAAGTAAAGCACTTAAAACCTGGGTTTTGGGCATGTTCAACTGCTAACTCGAAATCAAGTTTTACAAAAAAATATTCATTGCCCCCTCCCCCCACCCCTCACTCCCACCCCCCCCCCCCCCCCCCCCCCATCCCCCCTTAATACATAGATATACGTTTTCCGTGTTAGATTTGCCCCAATGTTCCTTACATTTATTAAAATTGTATCCATTTATAATTGTCTCATAAATTTATGAATAGAATAGAACACAACTTGGGATAACGTTAAAATTCAAAATGAATGTAATATAAGTAATAAGTAGGAGTAAATGTTTCAAATAAACTTTCACTTTATAATTCAATGTTTTAAATATTAAGTAAAAATAACAAAAAGAAAAAATATTTGCATAATATCTTTAAAAATTATGATCGAAACACTTTTACTAACTTAAACCACACTAAATAAAAATGTACAATATTTTAAAAGTACAATGTATAATGTTATTCCAAAGCACTTTCCATGAAAATTAAAATGTTTTAGAAACTTTCAAATTAGCAATTGTTTAAGTCATAAATGAAATGTATTCAGAAACTGTTACATGCTAATTAAAATAAGAGATGATATTTGAAAAATTATTATCATGTATCTTTTTTACTGTGCGGCACTCAGCCTGTCATTCCGCCGAATCTCTATTTGTTTAATATGAACATAATTTATAGCCTGGGGTCCCCAGGTAAGTATTTTTCATTTTAAGATTGTTTGGGTGACGAGAAAACTAAATTGAAATAATTATAACGAAATAAGTTTGAGGTCACGATAAAATTCTAAATAACTGAAATTATGAGTTAAAACAACTGATAATATTCAAATAATGTATAACATTAATCACAATAAAATATTACACAATTTGATATGAGTTAAAACAAATAATGATATGCAAATAGTTAATAACACTAATAATTAACCTATAATTTTAAAATTTATGTGTTATAAAGAACAATAAATTAAAATTCTACTGCAAATTAAATTTAAGGTCAAGACAAAATACCAAAAACCCAAATATTAGTTATATTAGGTACCTGGCACGCTAATCCCAATGCGCAGCGCTCTTTTCGAGCTTCTCGCATTATATTATAACTATAAGTACAGTGAGAGTATCGAGTAATAAACTGGCAAGCTAGGTAAGAATATATTAGTTATAACGTACTAACGTATAAGTAAATTAATGCTATTAAATGATATACGTGGAGTTTTCAGCAAACGTATTTATCGCCAAAAAGTCACGTACTTTGATTTTCAGTGAAGGACATGATATGCAGATGTTGGTTAGCTATTAATTTAATTTAGCGCGACTTGTGTAAATATCACCGCTTTGGTAATCTATTGTCCTCTTGAATTGTCCCTCAGTTATCTCGTATTTATTTCCCCTCCTGTTTTTCCACGCCATGAACGACTCACTGGGATCGAGATCTTTTTTCATTTTCGTACTCAATTTTTCAGCGTCTCTTTTAATCTAAGTTTGAGATTCTTATTAGTAAAAATGTATAACTTTAAAGGCAACAATCAGGTGATAAAAACTTGACAACTTATAGTTATAGCTGTAAATTAACGTGAGCATTTGGCCTGTTAATATTAATTTTATGGCCGAGTGGCTCAGTTGGTAAATCTTCATGCTTGCTAATCGCGAGGTACCAGGTTCGAATCCCAGCTGAGCTACCAGCCATGTGCATGGGGTGAGCGCCGTTGACGCTCAGTTAAGGATTCCGAGTGATATATACAGCCCCCGGTCCACTCAGCCGAATACTCGAGAAATCGGGTGTGAGGGTTAAATGAGGAGCTACCCAATCCCATTGCAGCAAAGTCTCGGGCGAAGAAAGTATGGTACACAGTACACACTACCTTAACCGTCACTGGCCTAATGCACAATTAAATCTTTCGGCTTCCTGTAATTGGCTGGTTACACTTGTAATGTGTAACAATGTGGCTGTTGGAATGTCCGAAGTAAAATAAGTGTTAGATAGATTTTTAAAAATCTTTGTCTGAATTCTAAATGATCTTACCAATTTCGTAATCCTTTTGTTAAGGTCTGCATTTGTACCTTCATTTGCCATCCATGATGTCATTAAAAGAAACTGCCCCACACGCTGTAGTGTCTTTTCGATCTGAACAATTGGTTTAATAAATTTTTGAAAAACTACATTATGTATCTTTTTCGAGAGCTAAGCTCATCTTACTATATATAAAGCGAGACGATGTATATATATATACCTGCTACCTTATCCCCACGTCATGTTATAGGAACCATGTTGTAAAATACATACCCTTTAGAGTGGCGAGGCGGGTGAGACAGAACAACAGTGAAGACACTAACTTCTTGGAGCGGAGAGAGGTCTATACACGTTACCTTCTAGCCCGAGGTTACCATTCCAGTATTATAGAAGATGCCTTTAACAAATTTAGTGATATAGCTAATAGGAAAAACTTGTATACCCTTAAAGACAAGGATGAGTCGACTACCTGTTTAATACCCATGGTGATGGATCAAAATCCAGCACTTCCCAACATGGGGGGGGGGGGGGGGGGGGGGCATTATCCATAAGTATAAGCACCTTCTCAATCTTGATCCGGCCCTGAAGAAGCTGGTACGTGCGGACAGTGTATTCGTGAGTCATCGAAAGAATCAAACTATCGGTGGTATGCTTCATGTACACAATAAGTATCGTGCTAGTGGAACTTTAAACTGTGATAATGAGAGAGAAACAACTGCAAGTCAGATCCAGGAACCAGACTCCGAAAGTCTAAGGGCGGTTCCCGGGGTTGTCGACCCAGGGTGCCATGCTTGTGGTAAATGCTATGTTTGTAAGCAAAATTTCCTGTCCCCCTGTTCCAACTTTAGTAATCACCATTCTAAACAAGTTTTCTCTATAACTAAGTATATATCTTGTCAGAGTTACAACCTCATTTATTTGATGGAGTGTAAGACTTGTAAACAGTCGTATGTCGGTTATACTACCTCAAATCTCCCTAAGCGATTCTCTAACCATAAGAGTCACATAAAGAAAGGTATAAGAAGTTGTAAATTAGTTAACCATTTTTAGATATTGATCATGGTTTAAATTTTAGTACCATAGCCTCCTATAATTCCTCACTTAGTAAGCACCTTTCTGTCATTATAGTAGACGCTTTAGTATTTGAGCCTAATATTGGTAAATCAGACAAAGAAAAGGCTATGGAAGCTAGAGAGGGGTTCTACCAAACCCAATTGAAAACCCTTGGACGGTTTGGGGGTATGAACACCCTTGATAGTAACCATATATACTTTTTAAGTCTCCGGAGCTTAGTTTTAGTTTTTGTATTTGTAGATTTTATTTAGTATATATACTAAATAAAATCTACAAATCCAAAAACTAAAACTAAGCTCCGGAGACTTAAAAAGACTGTAAAATTTATACTAAAGTAAAAATGCTTTACGCACGTCTCTGGAATAATGGTATATATACCATTATTCCAGAGACGTGCGTAAAGCATTTTTACTTTAGTATAAATTTTACAGGTTTTTTTTGTGACTTTAAATGATTTTCCGAGAATCAGTTATCAGTATTTAGATATGAGGTAAGATAAGAGTATATTTTTAACGGCTTTCAGTTTCTTTTAAAAATTTCCGTTCATCAGATTTTCCCACTGCTTTTAGTTTGTATTTATTCTCAATTGTATATGATTTGTATTTGTTATAGTTGCTTTAATGATATAATTTCTCAGAATTGATGTAAATAAATGTTGCAAAGACTTACGAAGATCTAATCACAACCGCTTTCTTTTATTGTGTAGAAGTCCAGCCACGAAATATATATATATGGATCCGTACCATTTTACTGACACCACGGCACCAACTTTAACGCGACTTTCCGCAAAAACCTTCAAAGATATACAACTGAAAATTGTTTCACTGGGTCAAATGCTTTAATGGCCTCCAAATCAGCATGAAAAATCAAAAAATCAAAAATTGGCCAAGAAATAGGAGTTTTAGAGCCCAAAATTTGGACCCCCAAGTGGTGTCAAAAACGCGAATTAAATAAGTAATAATTATTTTAGTCTCTTAAGTCTTGACACCATTTTAAGGTTATACGGGTTCCTGCTAGTATAATAAAAGTAATACTGACATGGTACCTTACAGTTCAGAATACATAAGTAGACTAGTTTCAGAAACACTTTTACGAATTCTACTTAAGTCGACCATACACTTAAGTGCCATTTAAACGTTTTTTCGGAAAGGACCCCCAGGTATAAGATCCTCTCAAATCCTTAGGTACAATTTCAGTTTTGGAGAAGCATTTAAATATGTTTCAAAAGTAGCGATATAAGCTGACAACAGAAGTCTGGAAACAGTGTTTAAACTAAAGGGTCGTTCACATATTACGTAACCAATTTTTGGTCAATTTTTAACCCCCCCCCCCTCCGTAATCAGTTTTACACATTGACATAGCTATTGTGTCAAAATTACACTAGCGTCATCTTTCCAAACCCCCTTCCCCCTCGGCTGATTACATAATATGTGAATGACCCCTAGTATTACTATTAGTATTACTGGATTACTACGTATAAGTCTTGCACTGACCTCATCCAATAAGCAGAGGTGGTCACTTGTAGTTCGGAGTGTAACAGCGTACTGGTTTGAGAGTAGGGCCCAGTACTTTAATATCTGAAATGAGGTAAAATTTGATTTCTACAAACAAATTACATACTAGCACATTATATTTGGGTAATATTAATTAGATTTTGAGTAGATTTTGATCAAATTGAACACACGACATTTGTTAACGTAATAATTACCTTAAAATGACAAATCTTAATGTTTTTCCTTGAGGCTAAGGTACCCTTGGTGTAGTAGCTTCGAACTTCTCCATTTCCGTTTAAAGACTCTATCATAGCTTCAGATGGAGTGACGAGCACAATATCTTCCTGAAATTAAATAATCAAGGACTTCTTATATTCCTATTAGTCAGAAAGTAATTGACCAAATACTTATAAATCAATTAGCAAAAATTAACTGGAAACTTAAAGACTATTTTCATCATTTCTTAAACCTTATGAAAAGCACTGTTAGAGGTTCAGATGACTATTATAAGCTTGCATAATTAGTCTAATTATTATAATTAGTCTGCGCTTTATCATTCTAAACTAAATCATGTACATTAGTAAAATAAGTATAACTCACCCACCCCAGCGAGTCCTGTGGCTGAAGTTTAGTCATGTGGTCCATAAATGTGAGTAGTTCCTCGAAGCAGTTCCTAGTGTCTCCCTCGCTCGTTGTTTTGAGTTCTCGAAGCTGAGATAAGAGCTCATCTTTATTGAAGATTATGGAATTTCAAGTGTCAGTATCAAAAGAAATAATTTTACAATTGTGTACTATAATAATCAAATCTAATAAAAAATTAAGCAAAGGAACGGAATTAAGTGTGATTGTGGACAAAAGTGGTACTGGCGAAAATAATAGGAATTTATTTATAATAGGACTAGTATTACTTGTTGGAGATAAAAGTGTAGTTTCTCGGTCATTCTTATGTGGCTTTGAAATACTTCCTCGTCATGCCGGGTCCTTGAATTTGGATCCAAAAAATCATTGTCTGATATTACTTTCTGTGGACTGGATGTTAGAAAATATACAAGTCTCAATGGATAAGTAATTTGTATTTTAAACTTAGTTTAAAACATGAGGATACAGCTGTTCTGACTAAAAACTGTATTGTTGTTGGTAGGTTTTATATTCACCGTTATAATTTTGTCGTAGGTGACTTTTAAAGTGTGACTGAAATTGATCCCATTATCTGGTACTGGTAGTGGTAGGAAATCGTTTGCCGGGTCTGTAAGTTTATTCAGATATTCTCCTATCTCTTTCCATTGGAGCTTGGATCCGCTGGTCTGGACAGTCTGGAGAGCGGGAAGCTGCTGAAACTGGTGAAGAAAACTAATTGGTAATTATAATTAATTAGTAATTATGAAAACTTTAATCTATAAAGAGCGCTTAATTTAAGTCAACCCAGTTTTAGAAGATGCTCTGTTCAAACAAAATGTTTAAACTTGTCTTGCACCTTGATTTGTGAAAGTTTGTTTAGTTTGCCAGTTGGGTTGGGTGCAGGATCGTCAAAAAAGATTTGAAATTTGTGGTCGATATTTGTTTTAGCTTTTTAATGGGGGTTTTTTATTTTAATTATTGGAAGCATTGACATGGTAAGGTAGGTTGGGCTGAGAAATTTTCAGTGCTGACACGCTGACAAAACAAAATGTAATTTTTAGATCTTTAAGAAGGATCACATAAAAATAAAATTGTGAATATAACCTCACGTAGCGGTAAAAAATAATAATTTTCTAATAAATTTGGTATAACTTACATAGAAACGAAGAACCAAACAAAGCATCCCACTTTGTAGTTTGCATTCACTTTCATCGATCAACTGAGAATCGAGATGTTATGATGAATTGAATATGGGATCTTTCACTTGTTACGTAAGCCAGCCTAGGTAAGGAAATGAGAGTTTGGCAAGACGCTTTAACACTATACTTATAGTTATTTTTAGTGGCTTACAAAGGGGTAGGGGTTTAAAATGGCTAAAATCTGGCTTACACAATACACAATTTAATGTCGAGAAATTTGTATTTTCCTTAAATGATTAGCTTAAATCAAATAAAAAATGTTTGTTCCTTAATTAAAACAATAAAATAAATTACGCAAGTAATCAAGAAAAAACACTAACATCCGTCATATGTCCAGTTATTTTTCTTTGAACCTCAGGCTTATCTTTGCTATCAAGTCCGAAAAGTTTCGGGGTATCCACCAAAATGTTCTGAAAAATGCTCCAATTATTAATGATATACTTATCAATCTAGTATAGCGTCAAGCCTATAAAGTATGTTAACCTAGTATGTTAACCTATAAAGTATGTTAACCTATTCTTTCGTGATACTGCATCGCATTGTGCAGCCCATATTTGCGGCTGCGCAGTCATAGAAAATACGAACGGTTGACGGTAGACCATATGAATTTTGCTTTTATTTTTCGAAATTGTTGTTAATGGCGTAACAAAATCATTTCGTACCTGACTACGTTTTATGAAGTGTGATAAGCCTTGGTGATTAATCTCGATTGGGATTTCCATGCATGCAGATAAGGTGCTGAACAAACCTGAGATAGGAATTTATAGATGCTTTACCGAACACAAAATATATAATTACATAGCCAGCCAATAGAATTTCAATCATTGATACGAAGGCCATGTCAGCCTGCAGTACTTGTAGGTTTTTCTGACAAACAACCAATCAACCTTTAACCAATTTCTGCACTTCAATCATCCTAGCTCTATGCGAATGATAAACAGTAGGATTCGTATGGTTTGGGTTCGTTCACATATTACTTAATCAGCTGAGGGTAGAGGGGATTTCCAAATGATTACGCGTAATTTTGACACAATAGCTATGTGTAAAACTGATTGCGGAGGGGGGAGGGGTTAAAAATTGTCCAAAAAGTGATTATGTAATATGTGAATGACATCTTAACAGTAACTGAATTGTATAAAAAATGGTTCGCATTATCATTGATTTCATTGAAACAAATAATTAACTTACCAAATAAAAGTCTAGAAGTTACATATGGCATGACGAGATGATTCGCTGTTAAATGACGAGTATATAACGTTAGTTTCAAACTCAAAGACCATTTAAATTACAAAGGGGTCGGGGCATAAGTCAGTAAGGGTAGATATAAATTTCGATTGTAGTTGGAGGCAATGTCCTTTCAACATTAAATTGCTTATAGTTTCACTCGTTCTGGTAAACATGCTAGCAAGTCCATTTTTGGATAATGCAATAGCTTATTAAAATATGAGTTGAGGCATATATGCCTGGATTAATTGATATATGGAATGATCACTTAATGATCATTAATAAGTGATCTGGAATAAGTGATACGAAACGAAGTTAAGATAACGGTGACAATTTGTTGATTTTGTCGACAAAATTGATTCAAATTAGATAGTCCAGGTCGTCAGATCACGATGAAGCCAAACCACCTGAAGCTTAAACAAAAATAATGGACGCGGAGCAAGTGATTTCCCCCGAAAAATAACCATAAAAACTACTATTTTGGAAAATTGCTTTGCAACAATGAAGCAAATCAGCAATTTAAATAAGCAAGTAAAGACGTGAAAGTTATGGTCTAGGTTGAGGTTCAAGGGTAGGAACTAAAATAAACTTCGACCAGCGAGGACCCAGTTTCTACTAAGCTATAAAACGACGTGCTAAAATCTCAGTAGCACAATTCCAGTGGCTCCTTCCACTGGTTGTAAGTTATTGTTGATCTGCTGAGCTTGCAGAACTTGTGCACAATCCTGCATCTGTGCCTATTTAAATCCCTGTAAATTGCTCAATTAATTGTTCGACCCGCCTTTCGGAGATTATTTGTGCGTAATTATTATTACGTATTGTATGGAGGGCAATGATCCGACTTGTTTGCGAAATTTTGAGCTTTTCTCAACCTTAATTTGGTAATTGTTGTCGTCACTTTGCTTTTGACGTAATATGACAAAGTGAGCTATTATTTCCAAACCATAATTTAGATCAAAGTTGTTGATGCTGTAAGTTATTATATAGTTTTAAGTTTAGAAATTCAAAATAATTGATAAAATCTGGTTCACACGCTTGAACCCTTTGGTAGCTCAGCTTCATTTGATAAAGAAATATCCGGAAAATATTCCCAAATTTTCCATTGATGACCATATGCGATGATATGAATATGTATAAGGCACCTTTCAATTCTTGTACAGGTAGAGTACGCGTAATCAGGTCCATGATTTGAAATACATTTTAAATTTTCGATTATATGATCGTGCAGTGCGATTCTATTCAACCTATTTGACTGAATGATAAATGAATCGAAATTTAAATGGTGCAATGAAAATCATACCACGCACCAGACAGTCTTAGCAAACAATTGTTGCACAACTTCGAAAATCAAAAGTTACTAAAAAATTCACTGATGTAAAAATTAAAAAACCTTGACATTCAGTAATATATCTATATTATATTTTAAACTTGACGAAATCTCACCGGCAACGGGGACAAAAACAATGAAAATTAACCAAAAAATTACCCCCTTGACGTAACCAATTTTAGCTCACAATTGGGGCTTTTACTAATTCGCTCGCCCAAAAATTATCACGTGACTTTGGTTTTTATGGTTTTGCAGCCGAACAAAACGGTTTTTACACAAACCCTAATCTCAACCCTAACCCTAACCATAACCCCAAAGCTATCCATAACCCTAACCACAACCCTAACCCTAACCCTAACCCGAGCCCTAAACAATCAAATTCGTGATACGTCACGTACCGGTACGTAGTAAGTAATGCTCAAATATCATTGATTAATGGGCGCAGGCGAATGAAAGGGTTCCCTTACTATAGTGCGAAACATACCCTAGTGCGAAACCTTCAAGATCGACACTGTTGCACTATAATACACTACCTGGTTCGTAGTGCAACACGTACTGTAGTGCGACAGAGAATTTTCAAGGCCGACACTGTCGCACTACAGTACGCTGCCTTGGACTGTAGTGCGACAAAAACTTTGTTACAAGGGGAATTTTCCAGCCGTCAGGATAGAGTCCGTGGACAGCTTCACCAACTGTGTGAACAAGTTAGGCGAGGTGCTAAAGGTACCGCGAGCAACAGGATGCCTCATTGCATGGCCTTCGTCCGTGCGTGCCATCTTAGCGAGGGATTCCTGCTGACAGTTGAGTTTTGACACGGCTTCAAGGGAGAGGGGCCCAACAGCGTCAGCAATTAGGTGTTTCGTAGGGAGGTCAGTATCGGAAGCTTTCTATTTCATGTTCTGCTTTCCTGTGTAGACAGAGTTTGCTGCAGGAGTAGGAGGGTGGGAATGAGTCTTCGTAAGCTGGTCACCTTAGTGTCGTTCGTCAGATTGAGGCGTCCGGAGCAGGTCTTATCAGTGCTAGTAGGTCTTATCGTCGCACTTCTTATCCAGGCAATAGCGGTATCCGTCGTGGATAAAGTTTCTTGAACCAGTAGTGCGTAGAATCATCGTGACCTTATATATGGCCCAAGCATATGAACTTGTTATCCCAATCAGAGATATATCTTCATACAATGCGTGTGATAGGAATTAGGATCATTACATATGCTGCTTACGAGTGACTCAGTGGATCGGGTCACGAAATCCTCTCCAAACCTCCACGTGGTGTGGCCTGGTTGGCACTAACGGATGGTGTGCTCTCTTGTTGAGTACGAAGGTTGGGACTTGCCAACTCGAAGTTCCCATAGGAACCAGGAAGTCAACACTAACAGCTACCAAGCACCAGGAAATTTCTCTTTTAGATATCAGGTTACAAGATAGTACACGCACAAATGATGACACGTTAGACACAGATACCTAGCTCTAAGAGCTATTAAATCACCAGGAAATTCTCTCTCAGCTTTCAGGTCCCATCGAAGTCACCCACCACAGAGCTCGGGATTCCAATTCGCTCATTCGATAGCGAGAATTCCTGGCACTTCTTCCTCCAGTAACCACTTTTCAGGTCTTCTCAGCTAGACAGCTAAGGGCTCATCTTGAGGCCATCACATTTAACCTAGGATTAAAGGACCGGGTTAGCTTTGCCACACTCTTCATTGGAGTGTGACTGGACGCTCTACAATCATCTCGTAGCAGCAGAGTTTGACTGACACCCTTACTGGTTCTAATCAGTTTCTACAGCGGAAGATCTGAACGCTCGAAAACAGTTCATCTCGGACATCCTGCAGTAGAGATGCTTTATCACAGCCTATCCCATTACACGGGGAACCCTTAGATCTACAGTACCCTGGTGGACAGTATAGCTCACTAAAGCATAGCGGACCTCTAATCTCTATAGTTCTGAGACGCAAAGCTAACTGGACCAGGAATAAACAACAATGCAATGCTTCGAGGATGCAAATAGGACATACAACTTTTAACGAATGCATTACTCAAACTTTGGATTCAATTTGTTAGCTCGACGTTACATGGTAAGAATACAGGACAGACAATCCTCCTTCAGGTGCATTGAGGAAATCCGCTATTTGCGTTACACATGGCAAGTATCTGGACTAATGATAACTTAGGATCCCCATCAATCATTAATTCCTCTCAGATTCCCAGGCTGCATTTATAGCGCTTAACAGCACCAGTTTTAACTCCAGCTTCGTTCTGAACATCTCATACCAACTCAACTCACTAGGTATTCACATCGAGTAGAACTTAGATGTTCCAGGACATGCAGGAGTATACGGTAAAGAACTAGCGGACGAATTCACAAGGGACGATCAATCCAACAACATCCCCATAGGACCAGAACCCTTCCTCCCAAAATCACACTTGAGATGTTCCTCAACAAATATAAATACAGTAACTTTAATTTTTCTGGAACTCACATCAAATGGCTAACATGGCCGCTGTCAGGATAGGTCACAGCCCACTAGTTTACTTTCAGAACGTGGCAAACAACATCAACTTCGAGACGCAAGATTGTGAACACTTTTCAGGAGAAGCAGAAACATCCCATGTGCACCTCCTCGGCAAGTGCATCCAGCTCATGACGCTCAGAATGAGGATAATTGGTAAACCCCTACGGAGGATCTTAACAACAGTAAACTCAACCATATCTTCAAATTTGTGGAACAGTCGACACGACTGGATAGGGAAAACTCTTCTAGGTAACCTCCTATAGCCTTGGATTCTTCACCAGGAACTTTCGCTAAATCCCACACTAGGAACTCAACCTAGGCCAATCTCCACATAGAGACATATCTCCCAGGCTTTGACCTTGCTCGGAAGTCCCTTGTCTGCCCACAAAAGTACTACAACGGAAGTTGGTTTGCTCTGAGCCAGGTAGCGACCGCTTCAAGACTCCAGGGGTAGGTTGCATTGATATTTATTATCTGGGGTGCAGCTGACAGGAGTTGCATATTCTGGGGGCACGGCGATAAGACCTCCCTCTTAAAGTAGGAGGCCAGAAACCGTTGACCAGAACAGAGAGAAGAGAGAGAGAGAGAGAGAGAGAGAGAGAGAGAGAGAGAGAGAGAGAGAGAGAGAGAGAGAGAGAGAGAGAGAGAGAGAGAGAGAGAGAGAGAGAGAGAGAGAGAGAGAGAGAGAGAGAGAGAGAGAGAGAGAGAGAGAGAGAGAGAAGAGAGAGAGAGAGAGAGAGAGAGAGAGAGAGAGAGAGAGAGAGAGAGAGAGAGAGAGAGAGAGAGAGAGAGAGAGAGAGAGAGAGAGAGAGAGAGAGAGAGAGAGAGAGAGAGAGAGAGAGAGAGAGAGAGAGAGATATCACTTTAAAATACATGACGTGAATTGACGAATCGGGTCCACAAGAAGGGCACTCTAGTGCGAAAGAGGATCTGACCTGAACTTGAAAATAAGACAGGATATTTTGTCGCACTAGAGTACGCTACCTGGATCGTAGTGCGACACGTACTTTATCGCGAAAGAGGGTGTTTTTGTCGGACTTCGCACTAGAGTACTTGTTGCACACTATACTATTACTAGAGTACGTGTCGCACTACAGTACGATTACCGTTTAAAAGTGCTCAGACTATCGCAAATCGGAATATTTAAAATAAATTTAAAATAGCTGGTATTTTTGTTCAATTTTCTTAACTTTTAATTGGAAGTTACAATTACAAAATACCGCAACTAGCATATTTTTGTACGAGAGTTATGTTGAAACCATAATATGCCCTGAAATAATAAGTTTTCGAACATTAAATAAATAAATCCGAAAATTATGAACGGATTACGGAACTGCAATAAACATTTTTGTCTTCATGAAGACAAAAATGTTTATCTATAATTTGAAACATTTATTTTTATGTTTTTCACAACTTTTACTCGAAGAATTATCTAGAAATCAGAAATTTTACAAAAAATGAAGTTTCCTCTAAATCTAAATTAATAAGTTCAAAATAAACAGTGCCCAACATTTGAAAAATCAAAGTTAATTTTTCAACAGAACATGTTGTTGAACCACATTTTAACCGTATGATCCAGGTTCAAATAAATAGTATTTATATTCCTCAGTATATTCAATGACGTAAACAAAATTTTTCTATTTTATTGTCTTCAATGGACCGTCATAAACACAATAGTCTTGAGCTGCAGAAACGATTGTCGCCCTGACAATGCAATATTTAAGCACTGCAAACAAAATAGCTATCCATACAGAATGTCTTTCATGAATAAATAACCTTTGACCTTTGTTACCATTATGTCTACGGAGTCTTGCTCAAATGAGATATATATCAGGTAATGAAGCGTACTTATTATTTTCCATACCAATCACGTCATTCTTAACTAATTTTCAGATCAATTTTTCAGAAGTCTAGTTTAGAATAAAGTTTCTAGTTTAGAATAAATTTCTAGTTTAGAATAAAGTTTCTAGTTTAGAATAAAGTTCTAGTTTAGAATAAAGTTCTAGTTTAGAATAAAGTTCTAGTTTAGAATTAAGTTCGCATAGCAAATTTGACCACTAACTCTCGGGATTTATTTTTCGAAATTTACGGAATGAAAACGCAGTTGTTAACAAAAGACAAATATACGATTTCTACAATACGAGTTAAATAACAACAATCGTCCAAAAAATAAACGTTCAGAGTTCAGACTGTATACAAAATCATTCAAAGCAAAAGTTAAAAACCAAAATGACAAATTTAAAAATAATTCATAATTTTTAATACACAAAATTTTTATCAGATTAAAAGACGATAGTATGAAATATAATTCAATATGTTGACAGTAACCTGCCATGAATAGCACAATATAATTAAAACAAAAAGCGCCCAATATTTAATAATATCATTATCATTGTATTGTCGCCTCAAAAATAAAATATAACAAAAACCTAGACATCAATATCATTGTTTTGTAGAACCCAACTGAAATTATCAAAAAGCAGCATCATTTGAGTATCAATAAGCACAGCAATTGATAAATAACTGCTACAAAAACTTAATATAAGTTAAAATAAAACCCTGCCATGATGCTTGTCAAAATAAATATTGAAATCATAGCTCCCAATGAAAAACATGAAATTTGGGTGCGACATTAGTATGACTGTTTCAACCTTATTCCACAGTCTCAAGACATTACATAGTTTGTCGAAAAAAATTTGATTTCGAAATCAAATAAGGAAAAAAGATAAAATAATTTAACTTATCATCTACACTATTTTATTGTTTGTTTTTTAGCCCTATGGATCTGTTTTGCTATTCTGTCAATTCTTGTTTTCCAGAATTTCACGGCATCAAAATTACTAGTACTACTATTCAGCTTTGAAATGATTTCCTCCGAGTACTTCTCGGCCTGGAATAATTCTTGTTAAAAACTTGGTAAAATAAAATAAGGGAAATTGATGACTGTGGGATAATTTTCCTAATCGTAGTTACAGGTTTTCAAGTCATTCACTTATTATGCAGCAACTTAAGAGTCACACTGACCTTCTCGATTTCCTTGTTTATGTCAGCATAGCGATCCTTTGTGGACATCAGCAGGGTCTTAAACAGCAACTTGGTCAGCGATTTGAATATCATCGTCGTACTCGTCTGAAAGGAAACAAATTAAGAAATGTATTTTGACGCTCGGTACTCTAACTCACGTAGAAAGAGGAAATATAAATAATCTATAAGTTGGGTCTGAAATTTTAAGCTTAATGGAAATCTGTTTTGCCCAAGCCAATGTGTGCAACTATATGATAACTATTTATTACGAGGTATTGATTCTGCAATTCTTACCATGTTGTTAAGGACTCCTTTGTTCGACGTGACACCGAAATCAACTTTAAGCTTATCTATAGCCACTTTTCTCTCGTTAACAAAGCTAGTGTATTCGACTAATATCTGAAAATATAAGTTTTGCTATATCAAAATAAAAACTCCCTCTCTAAGTATAATGAAGATTGAAGATAGTTCAATGAAAACAAATTAACTGTCATTAGTAAGTTAATAATTTCTGTTTTATTATGACATTTCTCACGCAGAAGCCGTTACTCAATTTCAAGTCTAATTAGAAAACATCAGAAACATTCAACACAATAACATAGTCAAACACCACCTAATCAACTAAATAATTATTGTATAACGGTAATGACATTTTTTCTCACTTGGTTAGTAAAATGTTTAAAAACCTGATGATGACAGAAATATATCCCTTTTTTTTCTGGGGTGTCGTTGGTGTAGTATTTATGTACGGCGTTAGCTGTGTCATCAAGTTTTATCACCATTTTTTTAAACACTTCTACCTTCATTATGTCTTCCTGTGATTTAGTAAACTTGGTAAACTAACTAATTTAAAGATAAGTTAATAACTTGGTAAACTAACTGATTTAAAGATAAGTTAAAGGCTAAATTTACTGATTGACACAATATCACGGATAATTCATCTGTTATGATGCAGCATTTTATTTCATATCTTTATTCAATGATAAAACATGGGCTTTAGTTCTCACCCAGTTTTGTTCATCTTTTTCTACAAGGTCTGTGAGATGCTTCATCAGCTGTAGTAGCTCGCTGTAGCAGTCGTAATTCTTTCCATCCTTCTTCTTTACAGCGTTTTTCAACTGAAGTGTTATCAATAAATATCGGGTAATAACGAGGTCTGATCGTCATCTTCTTACAGCGTTCGATGTCTGTGCGAAGGTAAAATGGTGAAATCCTCTGGATCAGGCAGAGGTCAAGTATCGGGATTACTTCATGATAACATAATGTCCCATATGATGCATAACGTGATCAAACAGTTAGCTTTTGAACTTTCATGCTAGTGCATGAAATATCGGGTAAGGAAATAATCCGGTAAATCGGAGTACCCGGTAAATTGGAGGACCGGGTAAATCGAGGTTTGCTAAAACTGCTGTTCACCTCAAGACATTACAGTGCAATCTCCTCATTTGTCATTTGATAATAAATTTTAAGACCACTCTCGTTAAAAAATACAATATTGTTAACGAACCAATTTAAGTACAAACATGGGATTTACTAAATTATTTGTTTATAAAATCAATTTTTAAAGTCTACCTGGTAGAAATGATTGTGCAGCTTCTGGATCAGGTCTGCGTGTTGATCGAATATCTGGTTTGGTGCATTACTTCTTGTGTCAATATTTATCGCTTTCATTTCCTGTCAAGAACCGTTGTTAGTACTACAGTTATTAGTAACTTCTCTCAGCTTAAAGAGGGCTATTTTTCCATATGATTATTAATTAAAGAAATGATACACAATTTATTAATTGTTTTAAATGAATTTCCGTAATTGATTATTATAATTGTTGATAAGTGTGACTTGGAAGTAAACTGTCATAGAATTCTACTGCATTTCGTATACGAGAGTACGAGGTACAATTCTACTGCAGCTTCCATAACTTACACATTCAATCTCACTGTAGATGGTGGAATAGTCAAAATTCTGACTGGAACCCGGCTTCGTTGGGACCAATTTATCCCCAACCTTACTCATGTAGTCACTGATGTCAGCCCACCTCAGTGCAGCTCCAGCCACTGATATCTTGTGGAGTGATATGGGGCCAGTGGTTTGACCCTGAGGGCTGCTTGAGGAGCTTTGGTCATCATGAATGTCTGCCTGGAAATATGCCTAATTATTTAATTTTAAAATTACAGTACATCAAAAGTGAAAGTATTGAGGAAGATTCGTTCTTCTATTCTTTATTTGCTTAGTTCTTTATTCAGTTATTTATTTACATTTTTGATTATAAACTTAAAATTGTATTTTTGACTTAGTGCTTACGTATAGATCATATAGCCAGCACTTCTGCACGATCTTACGCTTTGCATCTGCGCTAATGTAGCAGTCAAACTTGTGGCCACAGCCGGATCCAGTTATACTGGATAAAGATGTCTCTTGTCTCTTCTGAAATGATATTATCAGTAAACTCAAATCTTCCTCCTCTTTCCAGAATCTTTCGAATGAGTCATCTATAAATGCTTTTAACACTTATCAAAATACGATAAGATCAACATACTGAAATTAAGTTACATTTCTGATTTCATTTACCTGTCTCTCGGCTCCATAGTTATAAAGTCCCTTCCTCAGTTCCACTACTTGTCGAGAGGGGCTGTTGCAGTGTCCACTATCCGTCGCTAGGTCACATTTACTGTCACTGTACGCCTGGGTAACAAGGGGTTTAATAAAAATGATCTTTTATACAAATATTCAATTCAAATTTACAATTTGTTTGTTGATTAATATTAAGATAGCTATGGAATCATTTCATTACGATGAGTATTTGTGTCTTGTGCCTTGTGCCTTGTGGTATTGTGCTCACATTTTTGAAACGTTTTAAGACCTCGTTTCTAATGCCATCCGAGATAGTGAACCTCCCGTTAAGGTGCATTCCAAACAGCTCTGTGCTGTTCAGTGCATACGTTGTCCCGCTGTTTCCCACTGTGCTCTGGAAAATATTTGTCATTAAAAAGTGTGAAATAAAGGGCGTAGAAAAATAAAGCTAAATTAGTAATTCGTAATCGGTAATTTCATCAATTGTAAAACGAGAAGAAAAAGGATACCATGTAAAGATTAACATGAGATTGCAGGTGGTTACTGCAGGTAGAACTAGAAGAGGACTGAAAGTGCATAATGTTGACAGTGAACAAGAAATTAGATAAGCACCCTCGAGGTAAATGGTGCCATGTGGTTGGCGTCCCAGTCAAAATGAAAGTGTGAATATGGGATAAAACAAGGACTGACTGTGAGTGAACTAAAAGTGAACTAATTCCTATCAACTAAAGCGAAACTATAATTATCTTGAGAAGGGTAGCTACCGGCTACACCTACCTCACATCCTCTATTCTTAGGGTTCCGTAACCTGCTACAGTTAATCAATAAATTATTGCAACTCATTGATTAATTAATTAATTGATAATTACAGCTCACCGTTTGTTGTAGAATGTGGGATTGTTGATTATAGCTCACGTGTCTTATACAGTAACTCTCTCGTGCTACTAACAGAATCACTGCCAGTCCTGAAAATTAGATTGTTAATACGGTAATACTAAGGATGGTTCTTCGTAGCTGGTCAGCTGGTCCTAAATTGAAGTAAAAGTTTGTCATAGAATTTGGGTACATGAGCGGATTATTGAAAGATAAGAAGCATTGCATTTGTCATTTTTCTTACCGATCAAACGTCTTCCAATGTGTTGGGCCATCTCTCAGTTCTCTCAGTCTCACTATAATTCGCCAATTCCTTTCGAAAAGGGCAATATTATAAAATAGGAAAGAAGATAATAATAAGTAATCCTCGGGTTAATCTGAAACCCAAAATTACACTAATCCATTTCTCCGACCAAAACTTGATCTTATAAAAAATTACGGCAGAGCCGCAGAGGGAAAATATCGAGGGATTAAAACCCTCTACCCCCAACGTTTAAATACTTTCAATGAAGGTTAAGTGCAAAACACTTCAAGAAGTTTGTCGCATTAGACTTTTAAAATATCAAATGCGGACAGAAAGTTATTTTTTCTGTCACAAAAAAAATCAACCGTTATCGGTTATCCACGTCCAGGCACTAAAGATCAAACACAGGAGATGAAATTAAACGACTCTATTTATATATTCAAAAGCTCTGTGACAGGTAACCTCCCTAAATTCCAATTTGTTAATCGTTGACCATCATATTTTAGTACTTCACCGTTTTTAGGATGTGATTATTTAACGCATCTGCAAATTGTGCACGGTCTGCAGTATTTACTTAGTTAATACTTCTACTCATTCGTCTTTTAGTATAACAAAATCTTCGCTTACGCCCATTAAGGAAACAAAAATATTATTTGAAACGGTTAACGCCTATGAGAAGAATTTTGTATATCGCAAAACAGTTCAGACACTATTAGTATTACTGACTAGTGAGAAATAAAAACAAAAAACTAAAAGTCATGCAGATAACTTGGCTCGCTATAGTGGGGCCACTGTGTCTCGAGATGATTGTGCCTGAACTGACTGGAACCTTGACACTTTTATATACTTCTCGAACCAAGAACCCGGAATTTGGTGATATGATGATGTTTTGAGAGGTATAAAATCAAATTAGCAGTTCTAGAAAGTTGTCTAACATTAACTATCGTTTTTTTTTCAATTTGTCTACTGAGTAGCGTTTATTTGGCCACGAGCTTATCCATGGTATGTTTCAACTTGTGCACTGTGCAGTGCCGCCATATATATAACAGTACCACTAGTCACTACCTTTGTGACGTTTCACTTATATACGTCATTTTCCGCAGCTGTGACGCAAAAGGGACAACTTTATATCGACTTTTTCTTCTTCGCGAAATTTCGTCAACATAACTGATGATGACTGATGAGGTGTTTGTCCCTTTTTAAACAGATCACCATATTTTATTCTGACTACCTGGAGCCGGAGGATATCTAGAGACGGTTAAAATTCAATAAATATAACCATTGTCAATTATTTAAATTGTGAAAGTTTGGTTATATCGAGTTCGGCGTAAAAATTGTAGTCAGTGAATGATCACAGAATTGGCAATTAAATAGTATTACTAATTAGTGTCCAATTACTAGTTGTAACTACCGCCCTTATCCCGAAGTACTAGGTATCGGCCCGAAAGCAACCCTAAGAGATTTCTAAAGAATGTAATAAACGTAATAAACCTTATTACAATTCGTAAGCTGTGAATGAAAGGAAAACACTGGTAACGGTACTCCACTCTACCAATAAATGTGTGTATGTGTGTATGTGTTTGTGTACGTGCGTGTGTGTAATTTCCGAACAGCTCAATCAAGAAAACGGTAAGAGTTATGGTACTGGTTTTTTGAATTGAGCCGACCTTATTAGTATTACGTAAATGCAGCACTGTGGCACTTGTGGCACTATCATGCGGCACTTGCGGCACTATCATGCGGCACTTGCGGCACTAACATGTGGCACTTGCAGCACTAACATGTGGCACTTGCGGCACTATCATATTATGTAACTTGCGGCACTAACATGTGGCACTTGCAGCACTATCATATATAACATGCAGCACTTTTGGCACTAAAATGCGCACTTGCGGAACAAATATTACATTAAAATAAAGCTCTTTTAATCTTTTCGTATTTGGCGGAGTCCAACTTGCAGAGGTTTAGCTCGTCAAGAGAGAACTCGGGGCCAACGGAAGGATCAGAATGGAAGCCCTCGATGACGCAGCCAGCAGAGCAATAAACACTACCAGGCATCTTAAAGATGCAAGAGCAGCAGCCATTTCTTGCGGCATACTTATGTAGAAGAGTTTTAAAATAATCTGTAACTTACTATACTGTACTAATGTAATTTAATCGATAGAACTATCAATTTACCATACTATTACTATTTACTATTGAATATTGATTATTCTATAAATAATTATACTATTGAATATTGTAATTATGTTAAGTAGAAATAATTACTTAATCGCACCATATATATAGTGACAGGACTATATAGTGACAAGCACTTTATAATGACAGTTGATATTTGTCACTATATAGCGTGCAAAACGCATTTTATAGTGACAGGACTACACAGTGACAAGTTTATCTTATATCGACTTTTCTTTACTTTTCAGTTTCACTCCACTCTACTTCTAGTTTACTTTTCTTTAATTCTACTTTAGTTTTACTACACTTTACTAATTCTTTAACTCCACCTTCTTTAATTTAATATTACTTTACTGACCTTGCTTTATTTTATAATTTAATTCATAAAATAAAATTATTTCATCCAGTTTTTCACTGTCTGTTCATGAAGCACCAGTCGAGCCAGACAGCCAGGATCAACACAAGTCCAGTAGGTTTTGGTGACTCCATCAGTTCCGTTCCTCTTTTTGTTTAAGGTGTAGCGTTGACCATCCACGAGAGCGTTGGTCCTTTCCTCGCTTACCAGTAGTGTATTCAACAGAAGGAGTAGCCATGATTGATATGGCTTGTCCTTCATTGAGCCTTATATATACGAGTACCACCACAGGATAACTAGCTCCAACAAGTACTCATGAGAGAGAGAGAGAGAGAGAGAGAGAGAGAGAGAGAGAGAGAGAGAGAGAGAGAGAGAGAGAGAGAGAGAGAGAGAGAGAGAGAGAGAGAGAGAGAGAGAGGGAGAGAGAGAGAGAGAGAGAGAGATAGAGATATATAGAGAGAGAGAGAGAGAGAGAGAGAGAGAGAGAGAGATAGAGATATATAGAGAGAGAGAGAGAGAGAGAGAGAGAGAGAGAGAGAGAGAGAGAGAGAGAGAGAGAGAGAGAGAGAGAGAGAGAGAGAGAGAGAGAGAGAGAGAGAGAGAGAGAGAGAGAGAGAGAGAGAGAGAGAGAGAGAGAGAGAGAGAGAGAGAGAGAGAGAGAGAGAGAGAGAGAGAGAGAGAGAGAGAGAGAGAGAGAGAGTTACATTTCATTGCACCCCAAAGATTTGAAGATTTGAGTGGAAGAACAGTGCAGAAGGACTTAGTGGAAAAACTGAGTGTTAGATGTGAGTGGAAGATTTGAGTGGAAGGACAGTGCGGAAGATCTAAGCGAAAGAACTGAGTGGAAGAACTAAATGGTTGAACTGAATGGGTGAACTAAATGTAGAACTGAATGAAAAAACTCAGTGGTGGTAGTTGGAACTGAACGATAGAACTGAGTGGACGAACTGAGTGGTAGAACTGAATGGAAGATTTGAGTAGAAGATTTGAGGAAAGAACTGAGTTGAAGAACAGAGTGGAAGAACTGAGTGGTAGATCTGAGCGGAAGATTTGGGTGGAAGAACAGTACGGAAGATCTAAGCGAAAGAACTGAGTGGTATAACTGAATAAAAGAACTAAATGTAAGTACTGAATGAAAGAACTGATTGAAATAACTGAGTGGACGAACTGAGTGGTCGAATAGAGAACTGAATGGAAGATTTAAGTAGAAGATTTTAGTGAAAAAACTGAATGGTTGAACTGAATAAAGAACTAAGTGGTAGAACTAAGTGGTAGAACTAAGTGGAAGAACTGAGTGGTAGATCTGAGTGGAAGAACAGAGTGGAAGAACAGAGTGGAAGAACTGAGTGGTAGATCTGAGTGGAAGAACTGAGTGGAAGAACAGAGTGGAAAAACTGAGTGGAAGAACAGAGTGGAAAAACTGAGTGGAAGATCTGAGTGGAAGAACTGAGTGGAAGATCTGAGTGGAAGAACTGAGTGGTAGATCTGAGTGGAAGAACAGAGTGGAAAAACTGAGTGGAAGAACAGAGTGGAAAAACTGAATGGTTGAACTGAATAAAAGAACTAAGTGGTAGAACTAAGTGGTAGAACTAAGTGGAAGAACTGAGTGGAAGATCTGAGTGGAAGAACTGAGTGGTAGAACTGAATGAAATAACTGAGTGGACGAACTGAGTGAAAGAACTGAGTGGTAGATCTGAGTGGAAGAACTGAGTGGAAGAACAGAGTGGAAAAACTGAATGGTTGAACTGAATAAAAGAACTAAGTGGTAGAACTAAGTGGTAGAACTAAGTGGAAGAACTGAGTGGAAGATCTGAGTGGAAGAACTGAGTGGAAGAACTGAGTGGTAGAACTGAATGAAATAACTGAGTGGACGAACTGAGTGGTCGAACAGAGAACTGAATGGAAGATTTGAGTAGAAGATTTTAGTGGAAGGACTGAGTGGTAGATATGAGTGGAAGAACTTAGTGGAAGAACATCGAGTGGAAGAACTTTAGAACTGAGTGGAAAAACAGAGTGGAAGAACTGAGTGGAAGAACCGAGTGGTAGATCTGAGTGGAAGAACTTAGTGAAAGAACAGAGTGGAAGAACAGAGTGGTAGATCTGAGTGGAAGAACTGAGTGGAAGAACTGAGTGGTATATCTGAGTGGAAGAACTGAGTGGAAGAACAGAGTGGAAGAACTGAGTGGTAGATCTGAGTGGAAGAACTGAGTGGAAGAACAGAGTGGAAAAACTGAGTGGAAGAACAGAGTGGAAAAACTGAGTGGAAGATCTGAGTGGAAGAACTGAGTGGAAGAACTGAGTGGAAGATATGAGTGCAAGAACTGAGTGGAAGAACAGTGCGGAAGATCTGAGCGGAAGAACTGAGTGGAAGATCTGAGTGGAAGAACTGAGTGGAAGATCTGAGTGCAAGAACTGAGTGGAAGAACAGTGCGGAAGATCTGAGCGGAAGAACTGAGTGTAAGAACTGAGTGGAAGAACAGAGTGGAAGAACTGAGTGGAAGAACTGAGTGGAGGAATAGAGAGAAGATTTGATTGGTAGAACAGTGCGGAAGATCTGAGCGGAAGAACTGAGTGTAAGAACTGAGTAGAAGAACTAAACGGAAGCAGCACTATTGAAGAACCTCTGTTTTGTTTTCTGAAAATCTAAAAGCCGATCTTTTGATAATATATTAATTTGTTATTCGAATTATTTTATGTTAACTTTTAACATAACAAGAATTGCGCCGGTTAGCGGACGCTAGATTTCCATCGACCGTACTCGTAGGCATTGCCTTTTAAAATTTGAAATTACAATTTACAAAAGCCATGTGAAGGAATGGTTGAAATCCGTATCACAATGCTGGCAAGCATAACCGTTGCCCTTATATTCACAACACTATGTACCCCCTATACTATTATATCCCCTTTATTGTTTTCCAGGCATTAAGACTCATCGAAAGTAGTTCAGCAGGTATATTTAAGTTCAAAACATTCTAATTCAATGTTAAAGATGACAGGAATAAAAAATAGTTATGTGGAGGTTTTTAAGAAATTTGCGCAAAATACGCGCCAGCATGTTATACGAAATTAGGTAAAAAACCCAAAATCGCCATATTCAGGTGCCTTAAAAACCATGTTAAAATCGAGTTAGAGATCTGAAACTTTGCAGAGCGTCTAGACCTTGTCCAAATCGACTGTAAAAAAAATTTCATGTTGCAGGAGTATCGGGAAGTGGGTTTTCTGGAACCCCTGTTTTACAACAGATTGTCGTGAAGCTATATATATATCACCTTAATAACACCAGAATGTGTGTGTGTGTGTGTGTGTCTGTCTGTCTGTCTGTCCGTGTGTAATTTCCGGTCGGTTATACAAAAAAAACGGTAAGAGTTACGGGACTGATTTTTTCGGTATAGTGTCGACAAAACTCTGATGAAGCCCATAGGAAATTTTTTTAAAAATCGGCCGGTGGTAAGTGGTTTAATTGATGGTTTTGTACCACAAAATATGTTACATAAAATGGCTTGAGAAGAACGGCAAGAGTTACGGGGCTAGCTCTCTCTCTCTCTCTGCATAATATTATTTAGCGTATATATTACATGGCGTATATATTACATGGTCATATAATACTATAAACTTATTAGGGGAGGGAGTGCTCAAACGGTCTGTTTGGACTGTAGAGAGAGTTCATACTTTCATACGACAATGTAATGCATGTTCACAAATATGATAGGCTGGTGTGGTGCATGGTGTTAAGGGTTAATTTCTATTGATTATTGATTAGGAATTACTATCTTTTAAGCATACTATTGGATACGTGAGGGCACTCCGAATAGAATTGCTCGCCTAATCCGGGTTTTGACTCAGCGGGTAATTACTCCTACCCTTTTTAACTGCGGCAGTGAAATCCCGGCCGTAGGCCGGGTTACACTAGTATATATATATATATATATGTATAGACGCTTTTGCAGTAAATTGTAGCCTACATTTAAGTGTCCGTAGATTCAAAAGTATAAAAGATACAGTCATTTCGAACCACAGGTTTTAAAGATAATTGTTTATACTTTAGTTTACATTATATTGAAAAATAATTTATCGTCATCATCATCACTTGATGACGTCATCAATTTAAGTGTTTTTAAAACTTGATTTTTGACAAAATAACAACTTTTCAAATCGATTTTAAAGCATTAAGGAGTAATTTTATTCAAAATCTGAGGACATTTTCATCTTAGATAATTGTTCAAGCATTCTGAAAATCTACCGGAAAGTTTTCCTACCTTGCTCCTTCATAAAGATATTCGCTATTGAAGTTTGTGCTTTTTTGAAGAATAATTTTATAAAAACACAAAAGTTGTGAATTAGTATTCTCTGGTGTTGGGCCATCCCTTGGGTTGTGGAGCTCAATTTTGCTTCCTAAAGGTCTAAATTGTGTTATAGGCTAGTTTTAAAGTTGAAAATCGAAAAGTTGCACACGTGGGGACACGCCCAAATTGATTTAAAATAGCTAAAATCACTAAAAATTGTTATTTTCACGATTTTTACCAACTTTGGAGTCCCGTTGTGATCCAAGTTCTTTTTGAAATCTTCTGAAACTTTTCATGCTTATCAAACTATATATTAAATAACACTATGCAAAAATTTATGGTGATTCAATAATTTAAGCGCACGCAACGTCCGCTCAAAGTTTGCACGTGCGAAAGGTGAGAATTTTGCTCATTCGTGATTTCGAATATATTCTGCTTTCCCACGATATTAAAATGGCATTATATATGAATTTAATGCCAACTTGAATGAGTAAAAAGTGCTATATTCAGTCTGTTATTGACAGATATGCCTACCTAAACACAAGGAAACGTTTTCAAAGGTAAAATTTCGAAATCGTTGAAATTACCTCCTTATTAAGTTTCGACTGTGTAAATTATCCTGACATTATAATCAAAAAGAGATGATATTTGACCAAAACCCATAATCATGGGTAGAGTGAACCGCTGCCAGTGTCTCTCTTTTCCAAACAAAAGAAAATGATATTAATTTGAGGAACCGTCCGCAAATGCAAATTGATACCGAGAATGAAATCGGTCGCTCGCTTTTCCCATTCATTCACGGCTTACGTATTGTAATAAAGCTTATTGAATGGGAAAAGCGAGCGACCGATTTCATTCTCGGTATCAATTTGCATTTGCGGACGGTTCCTCAAATTAATATCATTTTCTTTTGTTTGGAAAAGAGAGACACTGGCAGCGGTTCACTCTACCCATGATTATGGGTTTTGGTCAAATTAGGTAATCATAATGTAACTCATAATAATATTTACGGTCCATTTCGTATAACAAATTAATCGCTCGACAATAATGTTCAACATGATATCAGCATCATAATTTGTTCAACAAAGGATGATCATGATAATGAATTACTTTGCACTCGACTGTCACGTAACTTCTTCAACTCGTTCTCTAGCTGGCCCTGAACGACTATTCGAAACCCTAACCTATTATTTGATATATTAATTCCAATTTTAGAACAATCTCGAAGATCGACTGTAAAGTGATTAAGCACGCTCGTTCAACAATATAATTATAACGGATTATTAATAATCTTCATTTAACTGATTGGGATCTGAGTTCTGACACATGTAATTTTGCAATGATCTTTCTAATTTCTAATTTCTAATTTCTAATAGCATTATCGGGAGCCAAGTCGGTTGTTGCACCAATAACTCACAACAAAACGTGAAATTAGTATGTTATACTTGTAGTTGTACTTGTAGCGCATCAATGATCAACATTATTTATATTAAAATCCATTTAAAATAACAGAATAAATTATTGTAATTACATACGTACGCTGACCCATGACCGTAACTGTTATGAAAACTTCAGTCAGCTTGGCGCCGCGCATTTGAAAGTGTAATACAATCGTCGAATCGTGCAAACGTGTGCGGAGGGTAACCGTGGAGATGACACCATTACTGCTCCGCGCGCAGAGAAGATGCATTTAAATGGTTATGCGGAGGGTAATGCATGTTTTCCTTTGTGACACAATTCATGACTCACGTGACACGAAAAACATACCTACCCACTATACCCGTCCTCAATTCCTACCACTTCTAACCATCTATTGCCTTTTTAAGGCGATGGAAAAAATTCATTAGTTCTGAAATTAACAGATTTGGTACCCGCTAATACAGTTATAATAGCTAATACAGTTGTTAATAGTTCTTACTGAATAAAATACTCATATTCTGGAATAATGCTGACAATAAATTGACCGGTAAGGTAAATGGCAATAATTGAACTTATCATTTCCAATTACAATAAAAACTAAACAAAACCTAAATTTAATCAAAAATCATTCCTTGTCATCAAAAATAAATGATTTCGAAAATTGCAAAAATTGTTACAAATAATTTAAAATCGTAAACTTTAACCAACACATCAAGTAATAATGAATTCAATTGAAACAGTCAAACAAAAAAACTGTTCAAAATAACAAGTTATCAAAATCTAAAATAGAAGAAAATAAGATATTTTTCAGTGCGACCCAGCGCAAGTACAATAAGTCCCACGCAATTTTTTGCAAATAAAATATTTCCGGCTAAGTTTGAAAACTAAATACTAATACAACTAAAAAGTAGGGTAAATTTTTGCTTTAAAATACGGATTGCACCGTGAAATACTAGGAAACAAATCTCAATATGGATCGTTCTGGAAAAACTTATAAATCATGATTTCGCATTATCTGGCCCTAATTCCACTGTAGTTATACCCGTACACATAAATAAATTCCGCTATTCAGTATTCATACGCTAACTGGTAGTAGCTTAAACCTAGAAACTCAAATAAATTACTAATACTAAACCTAGCTGAAGTTAGATAAAATGTTCAGGCTTTCAACGAATATGACTTTCCGAACAAAACTAAAACTCAATTCAGAAATTACTTGAATCGCAGATCAAAAGAGTACTTTACGCTTGTTGCATTGTTCTCTTCCTTTTTGCTGCTTTGATTCTTTTACGCCAATAATTCTCAGCATTGATGTCGATGGTGATATCTTCAAATCTGTGATCTATGTTTTTTGTAGCTGCAGTAACCTGTTAATAATTTATCAAATTATGATTATAATATAATCTTACAAAAGAGGACAATATTTTAAATAATTATAAGCATTCTCACAGTAAGAATGAAAAGAATTAATTTTATATAAAACCTTATTTCCCAACCAAAATGTATATTCATTATTTGATTTATCAGCATTTAAAAAATCATCATCAATAAACATGATAGGTCCACTAACCAAATTATTTTCGATGTTTATGTCGGAAATACGACCCTGTGGATCCGACATGAGAAGAGTCTTGTACAGGAGACGTGCCATGGTAGGGAAGATTTTGCGCTGAAATAGGTAGCTGTTAGTGGAGGCATGTACATTCTACATTTTTTTCCCTGCTCTTGCCGAAGGCAAAAAGATCGTAGGGAATAAGTAATCGGGTTTGGATATATGAGGTGGCCCGACGGTCCTACGGTGATGACAAAAGTCTGCTCCTTCGCAATATAGACCACTCCCCTATAATTATGTGTATAAAAGGAGTCTATTTTGCGCGCGCGACGCCAGTTATGTGTTAATTAATTACAGCCATAGCAACAAAATTTTGGTGCTTGACGACTGTTACACAGGTTTCCATCGGGTTACAATTCACTCTAATTCATTAATATAGCATATTAGTCATCTGAGCGGATCAATCATCAACATAAGTGTTATTTTGGTTAAACAAGCTTAATATATTACCGAGTGATAATATTCAGCAAGTCAAAACAAATTAAATTATGATATCAGCTGATAAACTCGTGGCTGATTATTTAACAGTTGATTGCAGACACTTTATAATGGTAAAAAGCGAAAACATATAGTTGAGAAAAGATGTTACTTTACATTTACATTCAAGAAGCAACTAAGATCAAGATTGTGGTATGCTTTTAAAGAATCCTATATCAAATCAAAGGCTCGATAATCGATGGTGCTGTAGATGTGTCGAGTATTCGAGTAAGCATCAAAATGTATTAGTTTATGTTAGATAATAACTAAGATGATACAGACTATTTTATAACAGTCATTAAAGTTGGCATACGATGCAATAATATGACGTGACATGATTGATGATACGCATCGTTAACACGTAACAAAATTGCGCAAAATATGAAATGATCTACAACCAAACCACATACAGATCGACGGCGACACCTCAGATGCGCGCAGAATTTTTCAAGTTCTGCACGCCTAATATAATATAAACAATTATCACGTGCGCAAAACACCACTCTGGGATAACAATAAAGTAGAACAATTACACTGTAGGCAGTAGGGAAATTTGATCGTGCGTGGTGTTACCGCGGCGAAATTCTTGTTAATTGTACATTTTACATTGTATATTGTGCATTGTACATTGTACACGAGTTAACCCGAGTCCCGAACCAACTTTAAAAGTATAATGGTCAAAATATCAGGTCCCTAAATCTAGAAACTCACTTGAATTAGTGTTTATTTATTTACTCATATATCATTTAAATATATTTATATATATTAGTTAAATATATTTATATAGTATTAAAAGCATCTAGTAAACAAACCATGTTATAAAGCACTCCCGAGTCGAGCGAGTTCTCTAAATTTATCTCATATTTCGGACTACTGCAAAGTGCGGGTGTGGTAATGCACTCTGATTTTATTTTTTGCATAATATTGTCTTTCATCACAGCTCTGTCGTGGATGAATGTAGAGTATTCTACCAAGATCTAGGATTTCAGTTCGTTAGTATTGTGTTTTTTGTAATTAATTAATTGATCGTAAATAGGTTTAAGTTTCAATCGCGGCTCCCAATTCTACAACGAAAGATGATAAAAACAAACTTTTCATAAGCTGACATACCCTCCGATGACAGAAGTGGACTGTTTGACTAGGTCCATACATACTCGTTGTGAAACTATCTCTTAACGTGCTGGATATACTTATTTTAGAAATGTCCTCCTGAAAATAAATTTAATTAACCACATGCAATCAACGAAATTTATTTTGATGGGTTAAAGATCTATTTAAAGAAACATTTATAACCTCAAAAAATATTAATAAAATCAGCACATAACATGATAGAAAATAGGTATGTAGTGCATTTAACGTTAATGTAAAAGTGCAGTTTGCTTAGAATATATAACATGAGTAAAGCTTGTTTCGTGCATTAAGTAAAGAAAAATATTGACTACATGCAAACACTCCTCCACTGTTAGGAAAAAATAAAGCACCACATGCAAACACTCCCCCACTGTTAGGAAAAAATAAAGCACCACATGCAAACACTCCCCCACTGTTAGGTAAAAAATAAAGCACCACATGCTGCTTAAAAAGGCTTTCGTTTTATAATTATCAATAACAAGTTAAGGGGGCAGGGGGGGTCTTTTTGAAATTTCTCTCGAAACTGATTTTATAGTTGTTTTTGATAGAGGGGAGTGATATCTATCTGCTGCTTTTAGTCCCATGGAAAAATATTGTTCCTAGCCGAAGTTATTGCCGGTCAAAGGTCAGCGCTCATGTGTAATTGTATTGCGCGAGCGATTTTCAATCGCGCGCCCTGAAAATCGAGTTTAAAAATCTATCTTCTCCTACATTTTTTAAGCAATCACCTTGAAACTTTTAGGATATGTTCTAAGGACAATTCGATTTTGAAAATCTTGGACCTCGTTTTTTGACGATTTTTCAAGGTCCGGGATTTTCAAAATTGAATAAAAAAAATTAAAAGGCCTATCTCAAAATTCTGATCGACCAGAAGTTTCTAAATGGTCGTTAGAACATATCCTGAAAGTTTCAAGGTGATTGCTCAAAAAATGTAGGAGAAGATAGATTTTTAGACTCGATTTTCAGGGCGCGCGATTGAAAATCGCTCGCGCAATACAATTACACATGAGCGCTGACCTTTGACCGGCAATAACTTTGGCTAGGAACAATATTTTTCCATAGGACCAAAAGCAACAGATAAATATCACTCTCCTCTATCAAAAACAACTATAAAATCAATTTCGAGAGAAATTTCAAAAAGACCCCCCCTGCCCCCTTAAATGTGGAATGCATTAAGTTACATTAAATTTGGTGCTGCGAAAATGGTCATTCCAGTTTTTTGGCATACATTTTGTAAAACACATGCAAATGCAATTTCATCCTTTTTACTTGCAATTAGTCTTACAGTGTTATTTGTCGATCCTGTTAACCCTGGTCCCTATAAATATTCTCCGTAATCATTATTGTAATCAGTAACCAACAATATCTGGGTAATGCCTTGAACAACAACATTATTGACATTATTAACATTTTGAGACATTAACTTTAAGCTTCTATAAACTCTGTTAAACTTTAGACAAGTGTGGAATCGGGGAACAATTACAATGATTACAATGATTACAATGATTACAATGATTACAATGATTACAATGATTACAATGATTACAATGATTACAATGATTACAATGATTACAATGATTACAATGATTACAATGATTACAATGATTACAATGATTACAATTATTACAATTATTACAATTATTACAATGATTACAATGATTACAATGATTACAATGATTACAATGATTACAATGATTACAATGATTACAATGATTACAATGATTACAATGATTACAATGATTACAATCAGTACAATTTAATTGGCTCGATACAGAGTGACGGAGCGAAAAAATACATCAATATTGGATGAAACATAGTTTCTTATATTTTATTTACGTCGGAGACGTAGGTTAACTGATGGGCTGTTCCAAAAAAGTTTTAAGAACGGTCCTCGACGGGATTTGAACTCGCAACCTTTGGGTCATATGTAGCCCAATGCCCAAAGTAACTATCGACTTAAAAACCTACCCAGTTTTTGTCTGCTGGCAGTGCTGCTTGTAGTTCGGAGAGAGAGTTCATGAAATCCAACAAAACTTGGAAGCAGTCGTGTTTATTTCCCTCGTCATCTTTCGCGTATTTCAGCTGCCAAAGTTGCACGTGATAATAATTAATTTGTAAAATGACTTTATCTACTCATTGCTTATAAGTGAACAAATTATTGACCAATTCGTTATGGTTAAATTGCTTACATGATGAAAGTTAACATGCATCTTTTGGATTAAGCCGGCGTGTTTTCGGTAGTACTCATTCACGATCTTTATATTGCTACTGCTTATATCCCCGATGTGCTGCAAATAAAGAAAGATTTGTTAAAACCGGGTTATGATTATAAACTTCTAAGTTTACAGGCTCAGAATATAATTTACGGAGTTTTCGAAGCAGTTATTATTAGAATTAGAATTAAGAATATGGAAGGTTAAAAATCGTTATACCCAAACAGTGACCAAATCCAAACTTAATAAGCATAACAACACATTAATATTTAATCGATTAACCAAAACTCGACAAACTAAGACTCGACACTTACACAATCGACAATTTCGTCATAGATGTTAGGATAGAAAATGTCAGCTTGGTCAGTTTTAACAGACAATAGCTTCTTTCCGACATTCCCCATGTACTTGCTGATATCTGACCACTTTAATTCTGGTCCCTGGACCACCATGTTGTGCAACGAAGATGTGTGCGTTTCAACCTGCAAAAATGTCTGATTCAGGAATGATTTGAAATTTGGTTATAGATGGCCCATGATGCCTTGAAAGATATCATTGCCATTCATAGGGAGATGAGAGAATTAAGGCTTATATTCTTCATCAAAATTATAAAAAAGGGAGCATCAGTTCCGATGAAACTATGACACGTAAAATCGGACTTAAACTAGAAGTATAAAGAAGGCTAACATAGAAGTCGAATAGCCAGCATTTTTCCTTGATGGAATTCTTTTCGTCTTCTGACAGAGAGCACTGGAATGTGGTCGTGAGACAGGGAGCACCTGTCGTTGATCGTTTCTGCGAGAGAATTAAGTTAGCTATACAGTTAAACAAAATCCCACCTACAAAATTATTTAAATCAGGAGTAGTTAGAGTCTGAAACTTCGCGACTAAATCTTCTTGAACCAACAAAAATAAAAAAGATAAACTATTTTGTTCAAAACGTACAGAAATAGTACTGTCAATATCGTTTCCCAAGGTGGTGCCCCAGTCTGTTACACTGTTGTAGGATAGCCCGTTGTAGTGATAATCATAGTTGTTCTTGAAATTTCCCTTGTGTCTCGCTATCAGTATCTCGTGTTTGGTACACCCGTCCTCTTCCAGGGCTAGCTTGCAGCCGACATCTCCGTAAGCCTGGATATAGATAGTTATAGAGGCTTCAAGACTCGTTTATACACAAAATATCCGGTATTATGAATACGTATTGGAGGCATGAGAATGTCCCTGTAACCCAGGCACAATGCACATCGAGTAATCGACATTACACGACTTATCAGATACTAGTGTAACCCGTGCCTTCGGCCAGGACTTCACTATCGCAGTTGAATTGCAAAAGTATAAACGGTGCAAAAGCATGAACTCGCCCAGTCGAAACCGGCCGCATTATACTTATAGTCAGTTTAATTCTGAGCGCCCAACACGTATCCAATAGTAATACTTAATAGGCAATCTTGCAGCTCCTGGCTCTACTGCCAAATTACCTAATTATATACCAGAGCTGTAATTAGAGGAGCTGTAAATGAGGAGGGGGGAGAGAGAGTGAGAGAGAGAGAGAGAGAGTGAGAGAGAGAAAAGCTTTGCTTATTGGCTTCGTCAGAGTTTTGTCTAAACTATACCGAAAAAACCAGTCCCATAACTTTTAGCGTTTTCTTGATTAAGCCGTTCGGAAATTACACGCAAACAGACAGAAAGATACAAATTTTGGGATTATTAGTATAGATAAGCTTAATTTTGAGTATTTTAAAGAAAAAGCAAATTTTCTCACCTTTTTTAATTTCTGTTTGAAGGCATCCCTCGCAGATTGAGAAATAGCGATGGGTCCCTCGAGGTGCAGTCCAAAAATCTGTGCTGTGTTTAGTTTGATTGTTGTGACTTGGTTTGAAACTGCGTGATCACCGCGACTAATCTCCTGCTGGGTTAGCGGAGATTTTAGTGATGAAGATGGCGATGAAACTGAAAAACAGATACTTTTTTGTTGCTATTGCAACTCTATTATTTAATGGTAAAGACGGCGGGATAGTTTCACAATACCGTTAATTTTGCTTAATGTGTTTGTACGGTCCTCTTAAAGTCTTAAAGCCGTAAGACTGGTACTGATTGTTCTGCCGTAAATCAACTAATTCAACTTAATTAACTATTTCAACTCACAGAATTCCCCTTTCTATGTCCATGATGCCTGACGTGTCTAGCTTCGGTGTTTTGTACCATCGCTAGGATCATTGTAACCCCTGAAAGTGAAAGTGAAAGTGAAATGTCAACTTAGTTTATAGTCAGTAGCTCTCGTACAACGTGATTCCGTTTAGTACAATTAACGGAACGGTTTCGTTGGAGCCGAGTATTTATTATACTTTAAGCCATTTTCATAGTTTAGAAGCGGCACTTGAGAAATGTTAGTAAACAGCTCATGTGGTCATATGCCAGAATCTAAAGTCGAAATGCTAAAGCTTTTCAAGTTGTTTGAAAGCAGTTACTCACCTAGGATCGTCTGCGTGATAGATCGCGTCATGATACTTTTTATCTTCTGCTTGGACTAAGAGGGGATACACGTTAGAAATTATCTCGATAGTTGATAATAATCTTAGATTAGATTAATTGCATATGCTTTTTGATCGAAATCCAGTTAAAAAAGACAAAGTTCTAGGTACAATAACAGATAAGGTAAATGTATCGGTACAACTTTGTGGATGAAGATAAGAAATCAACTTTCCAATTTGGAAGAAAAACTGCACCTTTGTTTGTGGGACCTTATAAATGCAGCCTACTTAATTATTTGGAACACATGACACTGATAATAAGTCAATTTCCTCGAAAGTGAATGGTGACTCTATAGTTATTGGAGATAACACTTCCGAAAAACGGGCGTGGATTTTGATGAAAACATTGTTAAAATTGTATTAAAATCTGTCCAACCCAAATGACATCATAGGCAGTTCAGTGACCTTCTAGCGCACCGTTTCCACACAAAAGAAATCATTTTTAGAATACCCATCTTTGTAATCGAGCATTTCCTGGTTAAGAGTGCAATTTCGGAAAAAATAATTTTTTGGTTGAGACGCTATAATTTAGCTAATTATTGAGATAGCAAGCTACAATTTTTCAAAAAATATTTGTTTGTACTGTTCTACATGGGTGTTAAATTTCATTACCGTATCTCAAAAGGCTGGTGTGTTATAACCTTTTAAAGTCAAAAAAGCTGAAATTGTCCTTTCAGGCTCATTTTGATCAAACGTCAGTCAGGGAACATAGTGTTGTTTTTTATGCTTGACATGAAATTGGTCTCTGAATTCTGGCGCAGTTTTTGATGACCTCAAAAAGTGTTTACTCATTTTTATTCAGATCTATTGGACCTCAAAGTTAGAAAAAAGGAGTTATAATATTTTTATTTTTTGTCGTAAAAATGTTTCTGAAACCACAGAAACGAAGCTTGGACTCCAATTTTAGTTGAAAATGATCCGCTTCAATGTGCTCTAAAACCCTGTAATGGTTAGAAAATCATTCTGGTGAACAAAAATCGTGTATTTTCCCCCCTGGGTGATCGTAAGATATTTGGTATGTTTGCCCCAAACGTCCAAAATTACTCGATTTGGGGCTAATAGTAATATATTATGCTGGAGTTTTTAACAGATAAGACATGCTAAAACGCTGGAGGTCCTAGCGTTCATCTTAATGTCCGTTCAAATAAAGTCCGTCCGTTTAAGGTCCGTCTTGTAAAAGTTTACACTGAAATGTAGGACCGAGGTGGTCAAATAAAAACTGTTTTCAAAAAGCAGGTATTACTGATACGATGCTTTAAGCATGGAACATGGAATATTTAATGCACGATAACCCATTTAAGGAAGATGACCTACTTTAAGGAAGATGACCTGTGATATGATCATCAAATCTGGTCATATTTCGTATGAGTTGTTTTTACACAACTTTCATAATCATAGACACTGATCTACAGATATTTTGACATTTTTTACTGCTTAACGACTGCCGTTCTTGCTCATTGTATGAAAAATAATTTACAAAATATATGCTAAAATTTTAAAAACGCAAATAATTATGTCCATTCATTTTATGTCCAGTCAAATAAGGTCCAATAAGGTATATTGTAGTATTAGCATAATCATTTAGAAACGTAATATATGAATGCATCATAAAGTTTATAGTTATACGGGCACAAAGAAGCATTATTAGCAATTGTGTTTTACGCTCCTACACAATTTGAACATTTCCGTGTCTAATTCATTGAACCACGTCGGATTAAATATGTATTAAACAATTTAGTAAGTTAGCTCTTGATGTACGCTGTAGTTCGGAACTTAAACCAAACTCTTCTCATAACTATAAACATGCATCACCAGTGTTGCAGAGCAAAAATTGTGTCTTTCATTTGTAAAATTTTTAGTGTAAATTAATTTATCAATTTATCACTTGTTATACACTTATTATGTATTATAATAAAACCACTTCTGTGAAATGGTTATTTTAACTATACATATTTGAACTTAATATGTATTGATTGTTGGGTATAAAATTTTGTTTTGTTGTTTTATTGTTGTATTATTATAATAAAATAATACCTTGGCTTAGATTCGTGCCCCGCACTCAAGTACTCAGCCGAGGTATTATTGTATTATAATTTTTTCCGCAGTCGACAACAATCTTAGAATGGAACAACAACGGCTAAGTAAAATACTGGCTAAATATCAAGTTAAACGACCAGAACCAAGAAACTTAAAAATGAAAGTAAAACCTGAACTGATAATAATTTTGTGTTCAAGCTGGGGTATTTAAAGTAGTTCTGACGATGGGCGTAGCACATTGCTCAACAGCTTCAAAATAGCTGGACAATTCTTTGTTCACAATAATCAATTATATGAATGAGATTGTGACGATCATGATGACGGACACTATTTAAAAGTAATCCAGATAAATTACTATGATGCAAACTTCTTTTGAAACAAATAATTTATAACTCCGCTTCATTGCATAACTGTTTCGCAAAAAAGCAGATCAAGTTCTATGAATAAGATAACATAGCGACTGTTTTCAAAGAGTTAGTCAACTATATTAGACATTGATCGCAGTTCATCGTCAAATTATTGTGTAACTAAATCTATAGTGATGTCACTCTCGCACTCTCGAACGGTTTTTTACGCCCGTACAAATAAACAAAATGCCGAATGGGAAACTTGATGCGAAGAAAGCCGGGCCACTATCAAGTTGTCCTTCACTCGATGATTTGAGACTTGTATTGGGGATCTGGCAGGGGTGTAGGAGGATGATGATTAATCATTCTATACTCGACTGTCACGTGACTTTTTAAACAGGCTCTCTAGCTGGCCCTGAATGGCCATTCGAAATCCTAGCCTTCTAATCTAATCCCAACCCTAACTTCAACCCAATATTTAACAAAAGCATATGCTGAAACCCTAACCCTAACGAGAAATTAGACCAACTTCCTTATATGGTCATATCACGCGATCGTAAACGGATTAAACGGATTAAAAAATAGAAAGTTTATAGCAGGACTGCCAAAAGCTGCATCATGTCCAAATTTTGTTAGCAGATGGGTATCAATGGCGAACATAACGCCGTAGGCGAAACTTTTTGATGATTTTGCTTGTGCAAAAGGCCTAGCTGAGCAATTTGTCACCAGAAATCATTTTCAAACACATTTTCAAGAACGATGCAATGATACGGTTTTATATCCAGTAAGATTTTAGCTCTGCTGTGCCCCCCCCCCCCCCTCTCTTCCTACACCCCTGGGATCTGGCTCGTAGGACTAACCCCTCTACAGCTAATATTACTATGTATTATAGTGCCTTGGCGTACGGAGTGGCACCGGGTGACCAGCACTTATATGTGAACAATGACTGTATGTGATCTGACGACTGTATATAATATGATCTGTACATGATCTCGCGATCGTTCACTTATTACGTAACTTTTCTGTGATGTCCGACGCTTGTATCAAATTCAGCCTAGTAATTGCTCATTTACAGTAGTGACTCAACTGTTGAAGCCCTTGTAAAAGAGAGACAAACCCTGCAAGCTGCACTTAACTGTAACAACCAAGTTTCTGACAGAACTCAAGTCCGTACAAGGATCAACAGGTTACAGAAAGACATCCGTAAGCATCTCAAGAACCTTGCTGACACACGTGCCGATGACATCGCTCGAACCATCATGTCAACAGATGACACAAGGCAGATGTTTGAAGCTGTGCGTACTCTAGCTGACACTAAGCCCAAATCTACTATCAGTGTCCACAATGAAGAAGGTAACTTTGTTGCCACAGATGCTGGTAAAGCTCAAGTGATCAGAGACTACTACGAAAAGCAGTTCACGTGTGAGGATGAACCACTTCAAGCATTTATAGGGGATGGACGCTGCCTAGACATACCCATCACATGTGATGAAGTAAAGAAAGCCGCCCAATCTCTCAAGAACAACAAAGCCACTGGTCCAGATAAAGTCTACAACGAGTGGTTGAAAAATGCTGGTACAAAATTCTGGTCAAAATATGCCGAGATCATCAATAGCGCATTGGAGACCAATTCATTTCCTGATGTTATAGGTGAAGCCATCATCACCCCCTTACCGAAACCTCGCAAACCAGCTGGTCCTGTCACTAGTCTACGACCTCTATGTCTATCAAATGGTGCTCGTAAGATATTATCCATGATTGTACTGAAGAGAATTGAAGACAAAGTTGATGCTTTCACTGGTAGCACGCAGGCGGGGTACAAACATGGTAGAAGTTGTGGTGATCTAGTGTGGGCTGAGCGGATGTTGATATCGGTTGTCACGCGTAAACACTTCCAGTATCACAAGATGGGCATAGATATGTCTCGAGCATTTGACACAATCAAACGCCAGACTATACTTGACCTTCTTGTCAAAGCTGGATGCACAGACGACGACCTCAGGCTAGTAAGACTCCTCTTAACCAACACCATGCTCAAGGTCAGAGTGGAAGGAGAACTATCTGCTGTATTCGAGAGTCTTCTTGGGTCCTTTCAAGGTGACAGTCTCTCCGGCAAGCTTTTCACTCTTGTCCTAGCAGGAGCTCTTATAGAACTACGCCATCGACTAGCAGAGTCTCCCCCACACATACCCAATCCCCCTATTTCAAAAGAAGGTATGCCACTGGAGTCAGCGTATTCAGATGATTGTAACTTCATGAACGTGGAAAAAGAATCCTTAGAAGCTATCCTACCAATAGCTAAGGAAGCCTTCAAGGAGTTTAACCTGTTCATTAACACAGAGAAAACAGAATTTACCCATGTTTTCCTCGCTCCTGTTGGAGAAACAATCCCTGGTCGTGATGATACCATGTTACGTGGAAATGAAGATTGGCGGAAGAGTAAGATTCTTGGGTCATTGTTGTGTAGTGAAAGTGATATAGCTGCTCGATGCATTGCTGGGAACAATGCCTTCTATAAGTTCACCAAGATCTGGTCTCAGCAGAATATCTCCGTTACCAGAAAGATAGCAGTATACGAAGCCCAAATTGTATCAATCATCATGTACAATTGCAGTAGTTGGTGTCCTACTGCAAAGTCACTAGAAAAACTAGACATTTGCCATAGAAAACACCTTAGATCATTACTGAACATTTATTGGCCTCATGGAACAATATCCAATGCAAACTTATACCTAAGATGTAACTCAGTTAAGCTATCAGATCGTGTCCCTAAAGCAAGGTGGAAGCTCCTAGGTCATATCTTGCGTAGTGCTGATGACTCCCCCGCTGCATTAGCGTTAAAGTTTGCTGTCACAACAAACTGTAAAGGGCGCGTCGGTGCGCATCGTAAGAATTTGTTCAAGATTATTGTGAATGATTTGACCCGTAGAGGTTTAAAACTTAACTCTTTGAATGATCTTAATAAGCTTAAGATATTAGCCGATGATAGAGTTGCTTGGAGAAACAAATTTTAACTCTAGCTGTCTTGATCTGTACTGATCACCATTTTAGGATGACTTGATTTCTTCTAGGGGTTTTGAATATTTTAATGGTGTAAACAGTTTCTTAATAATAATTGCTCATTTGCACGCGTAATTATAGGACAATTCACGAAATTGAAAGAATGGGAAAAATGCTTCTGTGGAAGTCTTTTGTAATATAACTACGTAATCACTATGTGTAAATTTCTTGAGAGGTAAAATAATTGTCTTGTAATATTAATAGGGCCCTTTTATTAGAATTCATGATTGTGAAATGTAACGGCTCTTTCGTCCGAAAAGTATGGGATTGTTAAAAGTTGACAATGAGCATTATCAATTAATATTAGTTTCTTGAATTACGAAATAGTGACATTTTCGAAATACAGATTTTTAGAGAGGTCCACGCCGAATATTTAAATTTAATGATTTATAGATGACGGATTACTCACAGTGCTGGTAAGCACGACCGTGGAAGTATATACCCCTATTGCTCAATTTGATTTTTATTAATATTGCTTAGAATTCGTTCAGCAAGTTTAATATCAAACAAATTTGAATGGTTAATCTCCGTCTCCGTGGAAAGTCGTGTTAAAGTTGATGTCGTCATGGTATCAGTAAGATGCAACAATGCAACGTATACAATATGCATATACCTTATCGGACCTTATTTGACCGGACATTAAATGACCGGACATAATTATGAACGTACATTAAAATGAACGCTCGAAGGCATTCAAAACCATCTAAATTTTTTCATCTTTTTTTTTGACGTTTTTAAAATTTTAGCAGATAATTTGTAAATTAATTGTTCATACAAAGAGCAAGAAAAGCAGTCGTTGAGCAGTAAAAATGTCAAAATATCTGTAGATCAGTGTCTAATATGATTATGAAAGTTGTGTAAAAACAACAGATACGAAATATGACCAGATTCAATGATCATATTATATCATATTGATGATCATATCACATGTGAATTGTGAAGGTAAATAATAACTCCGAAGAAGTGAGATAAAGAAAAATCAGAAAAGCAATGAAAAGTAATGTAGATTGTAGAGTGCAACCCAGCTTTACCTCTCTGCAGTAGTCAGTATTGATATATAGATCGATATCATTGGCTTGATAAAAATTACAAAAACTGCTAAACCTGCAATTTTAAGCTTTTAAACGCCAATGCTCAAAGGAATTATATTGTTTGTATCTTAATATAAAATGTCCGATGAACTAATAACTTAATAACTACGTCTCAAAGACAATTTTGCAGTATTTAAACAAAAATGTTTTCAGACAACGTCACTGTAATGGCGAGGCCCCTGCCGTCTCACTCCCCACTTGTAATACTCATTTACCTGTGCAATCTATTGCGTCGTGGCGTCACAGGAATAGTGACGTCACTAATTGACTAATGTGACGTTGCTGATTGACAGAAATAACGTTTTTAACCTTAAAGTTTATTTGAATTTTGAAATAAAAATAAAAAATTGTTACTGGGAATTATAGCTCCCATCTTGGATGGGATGAATATTAGGATAAATTGCATGCCTGTTGGGCAGTTCGGCAAAAGTTTGTAAATTTTCGTTGAGTTCAGAAATAATTCGGTATTACAATTTTCCTAATTTTTAAAATGTTATCGAGTACAGTTTGAGAAAAATAGAAGGTAGTACAAAACATGTGACAAAATTTTCAATAATGAATACTTTATGATTTATGAACATTAGAATTAGTTGAGCTCATTATGATAGTCGATAAAGTTATTTTTACTTTATCGGCTAAAAGTCCGGTAAAAGTTCGGTAATTGCTTTAAAAAGTTCGTGAAAAACTATGAATTGTGCATTAAATTGATGATGGAAGAACTTCCTCATTTAGTCAATAATGGGGCACGCCTTGAAAGGTGCAGTTAAATTTACAACTAGTGGTTTTATAAGTGCATACTCTTAAAAAATACGGTTGTAAAATGCAACAGAAATAATGGAATAGCAGAATCTAATAATTCATTCACTTTCAGCCACTTCAAATTTAAGTAAAAATGGCATATACATACAAATGAATATACCTAAATGGACAAAATAAATATTCCTCTAATTTTTACGGTTCTTGTACCGGGTTTACCCTTTATTTCCGCTTCCTGATCAAGAAACCACTTAAAGAGTAGTTGAATGCCGAACATCTATTATTTCATTACATATGGGCATTTGATCATTTTAAAATTGGCAAAAAATTGTAGTGAACTATAACATAAAATTTCGGGTGCAAGGTTTAAGGTGGAACACGAATATATTTAAACGATGCCTATGATTCGACGGAAGTGGTTTCTAAGAAAAACGAAACACCAATCTTTCAAAAGAAAGGTAAACTGTTGTACTGAAAATATGTCTTGGAGCCCATGCTTATATATACTTAACTAAGTTAAACATCCACTTGATTTCCAATCCAATTTTTCTAATTTTTCTTTCGCCCCCGATTTTTATCTAAATTCCGCGATGTCAGATCACCGTGTCTGACCTATTTTTCTATGGTATTCAAGCCAACTATTTTTTTCTACGTCACCGCCGATTTATGCAACGTCGTATGTACTAATGCTATGACGGGACCACGGGTGAAATCAGTGATATGGTAAGAATTACCACCCACTTAACGGAATATATATTTCAGAAATAAAATCAAATTACCGCCTTGAATCGGGATTTCTGATTTAATTAAATTTCCTTGCATTCGGTCATGAAGCGTTTAATACTTGTAGTTGTAAGTGATAGTGGGATCTATATCACCGCTTCATGAGTTCAATGGTAAAAAATAAACCATTTATCACTTATTACGATTATAAAAACGAACCTTAATTTTTACAAGTAGCTGCATGGATCGGAATGTCATGCTCTTGATACGAGATGGGGACTATTTGTGACGTCACCGCGTGACGAAAGCCAAGTGGGGAGCAACTGGGTTAATCCTTTGAAACAACTTCTTTTGCTTTTGGTTTCATTTTCACCGTGTATGATCTATTTTTGTATGGCATCATCACTTACTTCCACTATGAACAATTTATATCGTCACTATTACGTGCATGATCGCTATGTTGCCCCCGCATATTCTGCAATCCATTGCAATGATTTAAAAAGTTGGTTTTTATTTTCGAATTTTTCTAAAATGATCTCGAATGCTCCTCTAGCTCTAGTGAGAGGAACTGTGAGCTCTGTAACGAGGAACTGTGAGCCCTGTAACGAGGAACTGTGAGCCCTGTAACGAGGAACTGTGAGCCCTGTAACGAGGAAATGTGAGCCCTGTAACGAGGAACTGTGAGCCCTGTAACGAGGAACTGTGAGCCCTGTAACGAGGAACTGTGAGCCCTGTAACGAGGAACTGTGAGCCCTGTAACGAGGAACTGTGAGCCCTGTAACGAGGAACTGTGAGCCCTGTAACGAGGAACTGTGAGCCCTGTAACGAGGAACTGTGAGCCCTGTAACGAGGAACTGTGAGCCCTGTAACGAGGAACTGTGAGCCCTGTAACGAGGAACTGTGAGCCCTGTAACGAGGAACTGTGAGCCCTGTAACGAGGAACTGTGAGCCCTGTAACGAGGAACTGTGAGCCCTGTAACGAGGAACTGTGAGCCCTGTAACGAGGAACTGTGAGCCCTGTAACGAGAAATTGTGAAACCTGTACGACATACGGCTTAGTTCAGACCTCCGACCAAGTTGTAGACGTAGTTTAAAGCTATAAACCAATGATTATGATATTGGTTACTTCTTAAATAATACGTAACATTGCCGTGACGTGATTTCTGATGAAAAATTCTTAGATCCGGAACTCACGTACTCAACTATAATTATAGTGATATATAAGAAGATCTACAGTTGATATTTGATATGCCCCACCCCGAGTTTTTTATTTTTTATTTTTTCGCCAGACTGACTATAACTATAAGTCATAGAAATAAATGGTTTTGGTTTGGTCACTTCTTAAATAATACGTAACATTGCCGTGACGTGATTTCTGATGAAAAATTCTTAGATCCGGAACTCACGTACTCAACTATAATTATAGTGATATATAAGAAGATCTACAGTTGATATTTGATATGCCCCACCCCGAGTTTTTTATTTTTTATTTTTTCGCCAGACTGACTATAACTATAAGTCATAGAAATAAATGGTTTTGGTTTGGTCATGGAAAGAGTTGTTCGGATTATGAAACTTAGAGACAAGCTATAACAAGCTAAGGGTAGTGTGAATCATCCCAAACGTGGTCCGTGGCACTAGTTGCATCTCATAAGCACAGAAAAGTGAGTAAATCTAGCGTTCGCGTTTGAATTTGAAAGAATTAAGTTTGTGATTGGTTCAGCTTGAAGTATCATCGAACTTAGATACACCAATTGCGTAATAAATATACAAGTGTGAAAGTGTTGCAAGTGCAACTAAAATTTAGGTGTTATACTGTGATCTCTGGGATAGAATTTCGTATTACAAAGACACGTAATCTAACTAATCTCACAAATTAAATAATTAGTAGTTGGTGAACTATCTATCGACACTTTTTGACTCCATATGATTTCCCTGGCTCAAATAACAATTCCTGCCGTATTTATGTCAGTGGGAGGGGCATACCGCATTTCGATTTTTAAAGTTACTAAAAAGCAAATCATAACGGCACCATGGGCATGAACGAAACATAATGCTTTAACTGTTTTAACTGTTCCCATTGTAACCGTAAGCAAAATATTTGGACTACGAAAAAATTATTGACTAATTACAATGGGATATGAACATAATAGCCTGGGGTCCCCACTCCCCAGGTAAGGATTAACAAACTCATTCACTGAAAACACGGCACAAAACACATAACAGCCTAGAATGTTCACTAATCAAAAATTTATTCACTGTTAGCCCCTATGCCCTCTTGCTACGTGTTTTAATATGCATAGCGGTTGGGACCTAATAGGAATATATTATTAGAGTGTGAGTGCTGTAAATAATTTAAATGCAGGAATTTTAAACAAAATGACTTATATCGCTTTATTTATCATTATATAACTTAAACGTTATAACTTATTAAATTAATTTAGCTTTGAACAAGGAATGGCGGAGAAAAATGCTTTACAATAGCAGGATATGTTTTGTTATAGTCACTTATAGAATTCGAAAATTGCGAATATTCGCAATTTGCGAAATTGGAAAGCTAATCACATCACTGTAACTTAATCTTTTTCTATAACAAAACTACAAGATAAAAAAGTAAAATATCACTGATACCAAATTCGCAACAAGATAAAAAGTAAAATATCACTGTCCACTGATACTGCAAACTTATTGCCTGCACATCAACAAATGAAAGGCTTGGAATAAAACCTCTATTTACACCAGTGAAAACTCCGCACGCAATATCGAGATTAAGAAATTCAGGGAACTGAAAATCAGAAACAATTTTGTCACTCACCGGTAAGACGCAAGTGGTGTTCTGAATGGAGCTGAGGGAGGACGATGGTGTTTATTTCTGATTTTGGTGCGAATGTTGGTTTTGAGTAGAACTTCCCATTTCCCTAAAGGTCAAGGTGTACTGTGCTGGAATTTACGAGAGTTCCTTTCTGCAGAATCCCCCCAACAAACTCCTGAACGAGAGAGTTACAGTGGGAAGTTCCAGTCTTGTGACTTAAACCAACCAATCAGAGCACATGATGTAACCCACGTGTCACGCACCCAACCAATGCAATGTGAATACGACAATACGTTATATAGGCGGAGCGGCCATTGAAGCAAAAGTAACATTAAGATGGTTTCTGAATATCGTAGAAGAGAACATTTTACCTGCGAGTCGAACGAAATGATGGTAAGGTGAACATTAACCGGAACTCCTTGCTGGCTTAGAGCCTGGTCAAAGGAGCATTACCATGGAAACAAAAATGTAACTCACCCTGCTTGGTCTGGAAACGATTTTTCTGTAGCTTTTTACATTTCCTTCCCTTCTAGGTAGTCTGCAGAACTGAAGGGTAGATATGGTGCGTTGGAATGTACTTACATGGTCAACTTCCGGTTGCTATATTATACCAACAACTAATTATAATAGATATAATACGTTAAAACTCTTATTAATTGGTTGCATCATGGAACTGTTATCTGTGATCGATGAAAACTTAACACACAGTTATTGGTAATACTCGGATACCCATGAACACACGATGGAAAGCCTAACATAAAATCATTAACATTTTTGAGACCGCATTACAAATCTATTATCCATATTGCAACAAGACTTCTGAATCTTAACGTAGGCTAGCATGAACTGCAGTAAGGCATTGGCCATCGACTTTCAGGTTAGGAGAATTAAATACACTAATAAATGATAAGCTGTACCGATACCTGATTCTCTGGTGAGTTGGGAGATAATTTCACACTCGGACTCACTTTCTTCACTCAGATCCTTTAGTAGTAGTCGATGTTTACTCGCATGGTTCAAAGTTTTAAGCATAATTCAAAGTTAAGCCTTATTTAACGAAGTTAAGCCTAATTCTACTTACTGCTGTGTTTACCCCAGCAGTAAGTAGAATGTAAAGTTGAACGTTTAGTTTTTCCCACATTTGTTGGTGTCTGGTGAAGGGTCTCATTTATGAAGCTGATAATCCCTCACCCTGAGAGTGAGGATTTTTCCACTATGTCCGTCACACTGATGAAAAACTGTAAAAGAAGCCTTCACTTTGGGCACTGACCAATAAAGTGATTCATTATATCCTATTCCATGGAGCAGTGTGGACAAGCTAAGTTTTGGGGATTGTTGCGTCAGCTTAAATTTGTTATCACAGTTTTCAGTCCGTTGAGAATTACTTCAGATATTGTACAATTACATTACGGATTTAAAAGGTTTTGTTCACGTGGACTCATATTAGGGGTCGTTTACATATTACGTGATCAGCCGAGGGGCTGGGGCTTCCAAATGCTTACGGTTGATTACGGGGGGGGGGAGGGGGGGGGTGGGCGACAATTGACCCCCCGACAATTGACCCCCCGACAATTGACCCCCCGACAATTGACCCCCCGACAATTGACCCCCCGACAATTGACCCCCCGACAATTGACCCCCGACAATTGACCCCCCGACAATTGACCCCCCGACAATTGACCCCCGAAAATATAATTTGATACAATTAACCCTGACCCTGACCCTGACCCTGACCCTGACCCTGATCCTGACCCTGACCCTGACCCTGACCCTGACCCTGACCCTGACCCTGACCCTGACCCTGACCCTGACCCTGACCCTGACCCTGACCCTGACCCTGACCCTGACCCTGACCCTGACCCTGACCCTGACCCTGACCCTGACCCTGACCCTGACCCTGACCCTGACCCATGACCCTGACCCAGGAACAGCTGTCCCTGACCCTAACCCTAACCCCAACCCTAACCCTAACCCTAACCCCAACCCTAACCCCAACCCTAACCCTAACCCTAACCCTAACCCTAACCCTAACCCTAACCCTAACCCTAACCCTAACCCTAACCCTAACCCTAACCCTAACCCTAACCCTTACCCTAACCCTAACACTAACCTTAACCTTAACCCTAACCCTAACCCTAACCCTAAGTCTAACCCTAACCCGATTAATTTACCCCAGTTTAATTACAATTGTCGGGGGTCAATTGTCGGGGGGTCAATTGTCGGGGGTCAATTGTCGGGGGGTCAATTGTCGTACTAAGCCCTAGATTTCGCGACAATTGACCCCAGTGTAATTACATAGAGGGTCAATTGTCGGGGGCTCAATTGTCGGGGGGTTAATTGTCGGGGGGTCAATTGTCGGGGGTCAATTGTCGTACTAAACCCTAGATTTCGCGACAATTGACCCCAGTGTAATTACATAGGGGGTCAATTGTCGGGGGGTCAATTGTCGGGGGGTCAACTGTCGGGGGGTCAATTGTCGGGGGGTCAATTGTCGCGGTACCGGGGGGGGGGGATGGTCGTTGATTCCGTTATCAACATTTTATATATGTTATGAAGTATAAATTTTACCAAAACCCATATTCATGGGTAGAGTGGACCGCTGCCAGTGTCTCTCTTTCCCAAACAAAAGGAAATGATATTAATTTGATTGACCGTTCTCAAATGCAAAATGATACCGAGAATGAAATCGGTCGCTCGCTTTTCCCATTCATTCACGGCTTACGAATTGTAATAAGTTTCGATTGATTACATCAGTCAGATGCTGTAAAAATCTCTTTGGGTTGCGTTCGGATCCATACCTAGTATTTCGGGGTAAGGGTAGTAGTTATTGCTTATTGAATTAGCTGAAGTTTATTGAATCTTTATTGCCGAGTACAGCTGCCTTTGGGTAGATCTTCTTAACCTATTACAATTGTAAATGAATGGGAAAAGCGAGCGACCGATTTCATTCTCGGTATCATTTTGCATTTGAGAACGGTCAATCAAATTAATATCATTTCCTTTTGTTTGGGAAAGAGAGACACTGGCAGCGGTCCACTCTACCCATGAATATGGGTTTTGGTAAAATATCATCTCTTTTTGATTATAATGTCAGGGTACTTTATAAAGTCGAAATATAAACTGATATCTTCATTAATTAATAAGGAGGAAGTTTCAACGATTTCGAAATTTTCCTTTAAAAACATTTCCTTGTGTTTAGGTAAGCATATCGGTCGATCACTGACTGAATATGCCACCTAATACTCATTCAAGTTGGCATTAAATTCATATATAATGACATTAAACTGTCGTGGCAAAGCAGAATTTGTTGGAAATCACGAATGAGCAAAATTCTCACCTTTCGCACGTGCAAACTTTGAGCGGACGTTGCGTGCGCATCCAATATTGAATCGCCGTAAATTTTTTCATGTAATTGTTTTATATATAGCTTGATAAGCATGCAAAGTTTCAAAGTATTTCAAGAAGAACTGTAATCACAACGGCACTCTAAAGTTGACAGAAAATGACGAAAACAGCAATTTTCAGTGATTTTAGCAATTTTCTATCAATTTGGGCGTGTCCCCACGTGTGCAACTTTTCGATTTTCAACTTCAAAACTAGCCTAATGCACAATTTATACCTATAGGAAGCAGAACTGAGCTCCTCAACTCAAGGCATGGCCCAACACCAGAGAATACTAAATCGCAAAATTGACGTTTTTATAAAATAATTCTTCAAAAAAGCACTAACTTCAATGACGAATATCTTTATGAAGGAGCAAGCTAGAAAAACTTTCCGGTAGATTTTCAGAATGCTTGAACAATTATTTAAGATAAAAATCTCCTCAGATTTTGAATAAAATTACTCCTTAATGGTTTAAAATTAATTTTAAAAGTTATTACTTTGTCAAAAATCAAGTTTTAAAAACGGTTAACTTGATGACGTCATCAAGGGGTGTTTATGACGTCAAATAATTTGTTTATACAATGTAAACTAAAGTGGAAACAATTATTTGCAAGACCTGTGGTCGGAAATGGCTTTATCTTTTATACTTTTGAATCTATGGACAATTAAATACAGGCTACAATTGACTGGCAAAGCGTCTATCCCTGAATATGTATATATATATATATCACGACAATCTGTCGTAAAACAGGGGTTCTAGAAAACCCATTTCCCGATACTCCTGAAACCTGAAACTTTTTTTGCAGTCGATTTGATCAACGTCTAGACGCCCTGAAAAATTTCAGATCTCTAACTCAATTTTAACATGGTTTTTAAGGCACCTGAATATGGCGATTTTGGGTTTTTTACCGAATTTCGTATAACAGTGCTGGCGAGTATTTTATGCAAATTTCTTAAAAATCTCAACATAACTATTTTTTATTCCTGTCATCTTTGACATCAAATTAGAATGTTTTGAACTAAAAATAATTCTGCTTAACGACTTCCGATGAGTCTTAATGCCTGGAAAACTCCTGCCGGAGGCGTCGGCCTTCGGCCGCCGCCTCCGGCCGGAGTGCACGCTTCGCGTGCACAAAAGAGGCTTGTAACGTGTACCAAAGGGGGTATAATAGTAAAGGGGGTATAATAGTAAAGGGGGTATAATAGTAAATGGGGAACATAGTATACCCACAATAAATGCAACGGTCGTGCTTGCCAGCACTGTGATTTGGCCTTATTAGTCACGTGCTATACCAATGCGCGTTTTAAACTTTGACAGTCTATTACTCTAAGGCAAATAGAGTAATTATATTCATATTTTGTCAGCAATAAGATCACATTATTTTCTATTTGGTGTGAAAATATGTGCTAGAACGGATATAATCTCGCTGAGTTATAGCTGTTTGAAATTTATGATGAACGCGCGGGTGCCAATTGATAACAACTAAATGCTTTTGCGCGTAGTTGGTAGTGTGCGTCGAAAATTTGGCAAAAACGCTTGCGGAGTGACAATATTCAAACTTCGATAAAGTATATGAAGTGGGTACTTCTCGGAAAGGAAACATTTAGGCAAACACGATGTGACTATTTTTGGATTGATTTAATACAACTGCAAAAAAATATTCAAACTTCAAGCAAAAAAGTCAAAATTTTTACCACTTTTTTGGATTTTTACCCCAAAAAAAATAGAGGGATTTTTCAAATTTTTATATCATCTTGTGCGGCTGTGTTATAGCTATCTCCATGCAAGTTTTGGCGACATGCCAACAAAATTAACTTGTTCAAAATATCAAAAAACATGGTTTTTTGGCCTATTTTTGGCCCAAAAATCGGTTTTTTGCAATTTTACCCCCAATCATCTTCAAACCACTTTTAATCGATTCTACGGTCAAAAATACGTCTAGTAAGGTGTATCTAGGGTCCTTAGCGTATCGAGCAGACAATGCCCGTAAGAGCCTCTACTAGACTATAACTGGGCTCCAAGAATACTGGAAGATACACTTTTCCCCTGAAGGTAAACTATTCGTATGAGTAGCTGTGTATACTGTATATTGGTAGTATAAGTAATATGGGGGCGGGTTAAAATTCCTAACCCTCCTTACAAGGGTCGCTCTCGTACCGGGCTAGTGTCGGTCACGAACATGATCACGAACAAAGTCAACATGTAACATCAGCAATATTTGGTCATTTTCAGAACACGTGAAACTGAAATATATGAGCTGAGAGGCCGAAAATTGTACCGTAGCATCCATATGAAATCAAAAATATTCCAAATACGTCATATTTCTTCAAAATTTGTTTTTTTGCCTATCTTTTGATGTTTCTACAGTCCGGGTCACGAAATCCTCTCCGAACCTCCACGTGGTGTGGCCTGGTTGGCACTAACGGGTGGTGTGCTCCAGTGATCGACCGGGATCCCGGCCCCGGCCCCGGATACGGCCGGGATTTGTGTTTTTCCCCGGCCCCGGCCCCGGCAAAATAATTTTCAAAATCCCGGCCAGAGGCCCCCAATCCCGGCCCCGGCCCCGGCTGTTTTTGTCAATTTTTGCCGGGATTTCTCGTATTTTCTGCCTCAATTTAAACCGATAGATTATCAGAATTAATTTTGATTTTTAGACTTAAATTAAACACAAAATTTTCGGTAACATGAGATCATCGAGTGAAAAATATAAATACGAGGACTTGACATCATTCCAGTTTGATATTCAGAAAATTTCAACTTTGAATTTACAAAGAATGTAAAATATTAATGTTGATTAAAAAAGTTCCAGGTTGATTAAAAAGTTCCCTTGTTGAGTACAAAGGTTGGGACTTGCCAACTCAAAATTCCCATAGGAACCAGGAAGTCAACACTAACAGCTACCAAGCACCATGAAATTTCTCTCTTAGACATCAAGTTACAAGATAGTACACGCACAAATTATGATACGTTAGACACAGGTACCTAGCTCTAAGAGCTATTAAACCACCAGGAAATTCTCTTTCAGCTTCCAGATCCCATCGAAGTCACCCACCACAGAGCTAGGGATCCCAATTCGCTCGTGTTTTAACTCCAGGTTCGTTCTGAACATCTCAGACCAACTCAACTCACTATGTATTCACATCGAGTAGAGCTAAGATGTTCCAGGACATGAAGGAGTATTCAGTATACAGTAACGAATCCAACAACATCCTCATATGAGTCATGACCAGAACCCTTGCTCCCAATTCCTCCTTTGTCACTCAGTGACAAAGGAAACTCCCACTTGTGACTTGAGATGTTCCTCCACAAATATAAATAAAGGAAATTTAATTTTTCTGGAACTCACATCAGATAACATGGCCGCTGTGAGGATAGAACGTCACAGCCCACTAGTTAACTTTCAGAACGTGGCGAACAACGTCAATATCGAGACGCAAGATTGTGAACAATTTTCAGGAGAAGCAGAAACATCCCAGCACCTCCTCGGCAAGTGCATCCAGATCATGACGCTCAGAATGAGGATAATTGGTAAACCCCTGCGGAGGATCTTAACAACAGTAAACTCAACCATATCTTCAAATTTGTGGAACAGTCGACTAGACTGGATAGGGACAACTTTTTTGGGAAACCTCCTAGGATTCTTAAGGGGGGGGGTTCACCCTGATTTTTTTGTGAAACTTGGTTTCGAGATAGCAGTTGACCAACAAACTAGGACCAGTGACCGAACCTTTGAGGGGGTCCCGGACCCCAACCGCCAAACGGTGCCCGCGGGGCAGCCACGCCCATATTTGGTCCAAATTAGGCCCAATTTAGCCAAATACCCTGAACATGCCCAAAATCCAGATTTTAGGTGCTCTACTTGTAGCTAGTGGTCCCCTGAACTCGTATATGAATTTTCATCAAGATTGGACAAAAAATGACTGAGTTATGAGCAAAAAATCATATGGCCATATTTGGGCATACGCACCAAATTTGATCGATTTTGGCCCATAAATTGGTCAAATATCAATATTTTTGAATGAAACTAACTTTATATGGAAGGTAAGCCTATACTACACATTATCTATGATTATCAGCTCAGTATCTACCTAACTGTGCATTCTGTGTTCAAATAATCGCAAAAAATGAACAAAATTGCCCATATCTCAGTTCGCGATATTTGCAAAACTGACTTCGCTCAAAACAATAGAACTCAATAGGGTTTCAATATTTTTACATGAAATTTTCAGAATCAACGTAGAATCGCATTTCGACTTTAAGTTTTGGGACAGAATTTTGAGTTAGGCCTTCAAAAAAATTTGGCGGCCAAATTCTGAATTTCGCATTCAAATTTTGTCAGTTTTGCAAATATCGCGAACTGAGATATGGGCAATTTTGTTCATTTTTTTGCGATTATTTGAACACAGAATCCACAGTTAGATAGATACTGAGCTGATAATCATAGATAATGTGTATTATAGGCTTACCTTCCATATAAAGTTAGTTTCATTCAAAAATATTGATATTTGACCAATTTATGGGCCAAAATCGATCAAATTTGGTGCGTATGCCCAAATATGGTCATATGGTTTTTGCTCATAACTCAGTCATTTTTTGTCCAATCTTGATGAAAATTCATATACGAGTTCAAAGGACCACTAAAATCTGGATTTTGGGTATGTTCAGGGTATTTGGCTAAATTGGGCCTAATTTGGACCAAATATGGGCGTGGCTGCCCCGCGGGCACCGTTTGGCGGTTGGGGTCCGGGACCCCCTCAGAAGTTCGGTCACTGGTCTTAGTTTGTTGGTCAAACCAAGTTTCACAAAAAAATCAGGGTGAACTACAATGGAAGTGAGTTTGCTCTGAGCCAGGTAGCGACAGCTTCAAGAGTCCAGGGATATGTTGCATTGATATTTTTTTAATGATTATTTATATACTTTGGGAGTCCTGGAGTGCAGCTAGCAGGAGTTGCACGCTGTGGTCACGGCGATAAGACCTCCCTCTTAAAGTAGGAGGCCAGAAACCGTTGACCGTTGAGAGAGAGAGAGAGAGAGAGAGAGAGAGAGAGAGAGAGAGAGAGAGAGAGAGAGAGAGAGAGAGAGAGAGAGAGAGAGAGAGAGAGAGAGAGAGAGAGAGAGAGAGAGAGAGAGAGAGAGGGAGACGGAGAGAGAGGGAGAGGGAGAGTTTCTACAGTCCCTGTGCAGATCAGGGAAGGTTCGACGTTCGTATTCCGCTTATTGTATTTGCGCTGTACCAGTGTCGACCAAAAATTAAGGACCAGATCGGCAGATTAATTGGTCGAAATGTTTGGGGATAAAAAGGGGTCGTTCACATAATATTACGTAAGTACAAAGTACGTAATCAGCCGAGGGGGTTTCCAAATGATTACGCTTAACGCGCTAGTGTAATTTTGACACAATAGCTATGTGTAAAATTTATTACGGAGGGGGAGGGGTTAAAAATTGTCCAAAAAGCGAACGACCCAAAAGAGCTCCAGCGATATTTTTAGGACCTAGTAAAATTTTTGTAGGAATAACGCCAAAAAATGTCAGCAAAATAATACGTTATGTTACGCCACTGCAGCTTTAACTAGTACTACAAGTACAACAAAAAGTCTTAGAGTTAGACTTATTTATCTGTTAAAGGTCATAGGTCAAATATCTGACATGTTACAGTGCATGCAGTTGTGACTTGTGCAATACAATAATAATATGCATACATCAATCAATTCTTTCATAAACTAAACGGGGATAGAATTCTTAAAACAACCGAATAGTTAATACCTGAGGAACCCAGGCGTAGATGTGCTCATCGAAGATATGTCCAATGTCGGAGTGACAGGCTTACAGGCGTCGCCCAGTAACTTAATAGTAGTCGTTAGTACATTCATACAGTGTATAACTACTACTACGTGTTCTATCATATCGGCAAGATCATCACTGAAAGCTTAAAGATTAAGCAGATTATTTTTTTAAAGGAAAATTCACCAGAATTATTACAATGATTAACTTGGCAAACATTTTTATTGGATTTTACAGTACTATGTACTAGTTTTCTGCCGTTCCCTGAGAAAAGGCAGTAAGTCCATTTTTCGAAATTTTGAGATATTGGTACCAAAATTTTCAGGAGAAGATTCTCTACAACTTAAGCTATGAATCACGTTATAAAAATACTGTTTTAGCTGTCACGAAAGGCAGTAAGTCACACAAAACTTGACAATTTAGCACGTTATCCCAAAATCTTCCCTGAGAAAAGGCAGTAAGTCCATTTGTACAGCCTTCTCTGAGGGAACTTTTTCTGTGAGGGAACTTTTTCCCTGAGAAAAGGCAGTAAGTCCAGACTTTATTTGCAGTTTTATAGTTTTTGGCCTATAACTTCCACAGCTAGTTTCGGTAATATCGAAATAATGTGGTCGTAATCAGCTCAGCAAGCAAACAATTTTGGTTCTAATATTATAAAATTTAAAGAAATATTATTTTCTAAATTTTTGAACCTGAACACAAGGGTCCCCCCTTGTGTGAATTATTGAAACATTTTTTGAAAAATTTGGTGCTTTAAATGTGAAATGTTGTATGTCCAAATATTTTTTTTCCAAATTAATGCGTCTGACCGAGCTGAATACGGTGCTGTAAACATTATTCCAAAATATTCGATATTTAAGAAGTTATAAGCATTTTGAGCGAGAAATTATCCATGTTTCGTCAATATTACACACTTGCAATGCACAAGAGTGAAGAGGCCCACATAATTATATTGCAAGGATATGATCAAAAATATAGAAATGTTGTATTTTTTGTGTTGACTTTATCTGAGAAAAATGGACTTACTGCCTTTCTAGAGCGGAATCGGTTGAAATCGATCCTGATAAAAGGCAGTAAGTCCGCAATTCCCTCACACCTCAGAAAAGGCAGTAACTGTAAGTCCGGATGGGAAAATAGTTTAGTTATTCTGGAGAAAAATGGTATTTATCGATCAGTGGTGGTGAATTTATGCTTTTGAACATGTTTAGGACAAATGAAAATAATTTATTTACGCATAAATGTCAAAATTAACCACTTTTATGCGAGTAAAATTACCTTACTATACTGCCTTTTCTCAGGGAACGGCAGTATTATTATAGCTGCATATTCATGCAGCGCATGACCCAACCCGGCCCCATCAACCATGTGCTTTCGCGCCGCTGCGGGCGCGCTTGTTTCACAAAAAGGCGGGCGCGCGCTACTGCAAGCACAAGGGCATATGTATTATTATCAGGCTTGGGCACCATGCCAGAAGATGGAGATAATATGGAAGTCCGGTAACGCTGAGATCTCGAGGTACTGTTCCTGGCTACAGTCGAGTCCATCTTTCTATATGGCTCTCATATGGCAATTAGTAATGAAAAGTGGTCAAACTGGTTTTGGTGAAGGGTGTAGATGTAAGAACGTGGGATGTGAATGTTTTAAATTGATCCGCATCCGGAGTTATTTTTGCAATTGTAAATTACTTAACTATAGTATTAGTAATTAGTCAGCACCCTGATAGTACAATCTTTTCTACCTGTTCATTAAAGGTTAACTTTCGATCGATATGTGTAATCATTTGATTTCAGCTGTTATATCAGGTTTGCAGGAAGCACGTAATAAATTATCAATACATATATTTCCCGATAAATAAGTTTGTTTACCATTTGACATGTCTCTGTGTGAACTAGGCCTTCTCCAGACAGTCTCTGTTTACAAAACTTCGGACAGTCTTCTCCGAACAGTTTACAGTATAACTTATCGAGGTGAATTTACGCACGAGGTATTATGTCAGATCCTACTATACGATTTTCTTGAAACTTTCCATAAAGAGATATCACTTCAAACAACACAAGAAAATAGTGCTGCCGGACAAGAGTCGCTGTTGGACAGAAGTCGTGTTACCGAGGTATTAGTAATAAAAAGTGGTCAAACTGGTTTCGGTGAAGGATTTAGATGTAAGAACGTAGGATGTGAATGTTTTAAATTGATCCGATACTTGCGAAGTTGCTGTAATTCGTTTCTGATTAAAATCCGTTTGTATAACAGCAAACTTATCGAAGTGTATTTATTCACACACCTAACTTTTACGCTATTTTTGATCCGATTTGGGGGACACCACTCACAATTTTGAGAATAAACCTTGGGCGACATTTGGGGGACTTATTTAAAATTTCGCTTACAATTTTGCTAGAACACCTCGGATAGAGCAAAACTGCATAGCATACATAGGGCGCCATCTACTTATTAGATGAATCCATAAATTTGGAACATGGGAACATCCAGTGGCGTAACTTAGGGCCCCGCAGACCCCGCTGTGCGGGGGGGGGGGGCGCCGTATAAGGGGGGCGCAATTTTCCTGAATTTTAGGCCCTTTCACTGAAAAAACGCCTTGTTTGTGTATTTCCCTGTCCAATTTAGCGTTCGGCCGACGCGAAAAAAATATTTGGGGTACTCTTTTTTTCAGGGGGCGCAAAAAGCTGTAGGGGGGGCGAGAAAAAAAGTACCCGACCTTTTTTTTTTTTTTTTTTTTTTTAGGGACAAAAAATTTTAGGGGGGCGCTTTTCGTCACTGAGCGGGGGGGGCGCCAACAAGCAAAGTTTCGCCACTGGGAACATCGTAGTATTGGCCTATTTGAGCGCTGGGAATCCTCAATTTGGTTTTCTAAGATGGATATAGCCGTAAGCTAGGCCTAGGAGACATCAAAAGTCGCATAACATTACCCAGGTTCATGGAATGAACGGAAATGAACGGGGAAAAAACACTCTCCTCAAAGGTGCTCAGAATGGTTCAAAATTGGTCGCAAAGAGTTAATATTGGTCGCAAAGAGTTAATATTGGACCACTCAAACCAAGTTTGGGAATCACTGCATGTCTAGAACCGATCTAACCTATGTTCCAATTTTGTCCCAATAATCCTCCTGAGTATCCCATATTCAATTTGGTGACCAATTTTGTATTATATTTTCGTTAAAGTTTCATTTCTCCGGACCAATCACCAGAGGAACGAACTATCCATCAACAGTTGGTCTTAGAGATGAAACAGATTGCCCAAGAAGACACAGATAAACACTATTATATCAGAAGTCGTAAAATTTGTTGGAAGGACAAGGTATTGGAGTGAACGATTTATAATAATGTTTAATGATATACATCCTTAAGTTAATTTTTATAGCGTTACTATACTAACTTTTAATGTCAATAAGTAATTTGGTTTTGAATTTTTAAGAACTGAATATCTTAGTTTGGGGTATATTCATAGGCCAGCCGCTTTGACATCGGCAATCTTTATTTTTATTTGGATTTTTAATATAAAAAGGGATAAAAATGCTTTATTTCATTTCATTTCATTATCAAAAACATAATTCATAGTGGTCACACGGTCTAACAACTGAAACTTTAAAAACAAAAACTACCACAAAAAGTGTGAAATTATCTCTACAATAATCTTTAATATAAATATTTATGCTTTAATTCAAGTGTGATGTAAAACGAGAGTATCTCAAAAATCACTAATTATCACAATCGATAATAACCTTGACACCAGTGCCTGCTTTTGTCAGTTCAAAAGCCTTAAGAGCATCCTTTAGTGGAAATCTGTGGGTTATGAGACTTTTGACATTGACAGCTCCAGAGGCAACTAATGCAAGAGCTTTTGGGTAGCAATTAGCATAACGGAAGATCCCATAGATATCAATTTCCCTAATACCAACAGCAACAATTGGAAAATTAACCTCCGCTTTTCCATAACCAACTTGGACATAAGAACCACCAGGTTTTGTTGCCCAAAGACCTGTACCGATGCTTGATTCAACCCCAGTACATTCGATTGTCAAATCAGAGTATCCAGACAGATTCACAATTTCCTCAGCAGTTTCACGACTGTCTCGGTTTGTTACATGAAATATTGCATCTGCGCCCATTTCCTTTGCTTTTGCAAGGCGGCTCTCAGATATATCAGTGATTGTAACAGAAGCACCACCCGCTTTTGCAACCATCATGTTAACAAGACCAATGGGCCCAGCACCGCATACCAGAACCTTTTGTCCAAAAGAGAGCTTTCCACGCTGGCAAGCATGAACAGCAACAGAAAGGGGTTCCAGGAGAGCTCCTTCGTCCAAGGAAACATGGTCAGGGAGTTTGAAACAAAATGCAGCTTTGTGGCAGTAATACTGGCAAAGAGACCCATCATAGGGGGGAGTTGCACAGAACTTCATATCTGGACAAAGATTATATCTTCCACCCAAGCAAGCTGAACATGTGTAGCAGGGATATCCAGGTTCTACGGCCACTCTGTCTCCAACTTGAAGGTGCTTCACATCACCTCCAATAGCACACACAGTCCCAGCAGATTCATGTCCTAAAACCATGGGAGCCTTGACAATGAAATCCCCAATTCTACCAGTTTGCCAGTAGTGTACATCTGAACCACAGATCCCAACTGGTCCCATTGATAAACACACCTGATCTGGTTCAGGCTGAGGTACTCCTCCTGGTAGTTCTTCTATTTTCATGTCAAGAACATCTTTGAGAATTACGCCAATGTTTGTGGACATTATACCTGTAAATTTGCATCAGTTTAGCACTTTCTGTATTATAATATAATACTCATGCAGTAGTGTGCATCATATTATACAATTAAGGATTTCAACATACAATACGATGTGTTTTAAGGGTCGTAAGGGGGAGGGGGTGGGGGCGATCCCCCAAGATTTTTGGCCAAAAATTTAAATTTGAAGTTCCCATTTTTCAGTTAAAACATATTTTTATGTTTTAACCTTATAATTCAACAACCTGAAGTCTGAAGACTTTAAAACCATGCTCTACCCCACTCAATGTGATGATATTGACCATTTTAATGCCCAAGATGAGCGCTTAGCTCCAATCAGAAGCTGAGATATCTTGAAATAAGTGCATCAATCGCTACTCGCGAGAGCGTAAAAATGGGATCTGACCTAATAACTCAACAACCTGAAGTCTGACGACTTTAAAATTATGCTCTACCGTACCCTACTCAATATGATGATTCTGACCGTTTTAATGCCCAAGATGAGCGCTTAGATCAAATCAGAAGCTGGGATATCTTGAAATAAGTGCATCAATCGCTACTCGCGAGAGTGTAAAAATGGGATCTGACCTAATAACTCAACAACCTGAAGTCTGCAGACTTTAAAACCATGCTCTACCCCACTCAATATGATGATTCTAACCATTTTCATGCCTAAGATGAGCGTTTAGCTCCAATCAGAAGCTGAGATATCTTGAAATAAGTGTAATAATTGTTACTCACGAGACTGCTAATTATATAGTAAAATCGGATTTTTGGCGATTTCTCAAAAACTAAGTCTCTTAGGCCTTAAACTACATAGCACTAATATAAACATGCATCTTACGCACATTTTGGTTCATAATTGAGGTCTGTATCTCAATCAGAAGCCGAGATAATTTATTATGCTGATTTATTTATTTATGATCCCGGTCCCAGTCCCGGTCCCGGTTAATTCGGGATTCTTGGTCCCGGTCCCGGTCCTGGTCCCGGTCAATCACTCAAATTTGCCGGGATTTTGACCGGGATCTTTTACATAATTTCATTCACTGTGATTTTAAGTTTTTCCTTTCATTCATTGTGAATTTCATCTTTAAACATCCTCTGAGCCAAATACAACAATGTTTAAAATTGCTTAACAAGTTTGAGTAATAAATTATGATCATGAATTAACCAGTAATCGACCGAAATTTCCGGTACCGGGATTGGCAATTTTGAGCTATCCCGGTCCCGGTCCTGGTCAAGTCACATTTTTCATCCCGGTCCCGGTCCCGGTAAATTGATAATCTCAATTTTGAGCTATCCCGGTCCCGGTCCCGATCAAGTCACATTTTGTATCCCGGTCCCGGTCAGGCCTGAAATCATGTCCCGGTCACCTCCTGAAAAACATTATTATTCAAAGGTAAATAGACAGCGAGTAGTAATTTTTAATCCATTTCTATCGGATTTGCAAACTTTTAAAATGATATAACACTTGTACGATCTCAAACTTATGTGATATGATACTGTTGATATAAATGTGGGAAGTAATAAAGTATTTGCAGGTGTACAGTGCTGTTTCTGAAATTGACGAATCCTCTTGTGATGAAGATTGAAGAAGCTATTGCCATCCAAGTGGAAAAAGTCCCGCCTTTGTCACCCTCCTCGAATAGAACTAAGAAAATGTGGAGACTTTCTTCATTTAGTTCCAAATCAAGTGGACCAGATGTTGATTTGTTTGAAATGGACTGAGACTTGTGTTTCATATGCCAGGTTGAACAGGTTTGTGTGAAACTTTTGCTCGCAAATATAATTATTATACATATTATCTCGATTTAATTTTAAGAGTATGAGAGGTTATTCTTCTTTAACAATACGAATTTCCCTAGACGTTAGAAACGAAAAAGGATAGTCTGATTCAAGGAAAAGATAATAGTTTCTTCGTCGATTTCGCAACATACTATCTGTGGACATCTACAGAAATCGTCAGGATCTGTGCAACATCGATGTTAATCCTGATTCGCACATGAACAAGTGCCCTGTTCTTAACCCTGAGAGTCTCGGAAAATATCTCTATAGCAAGCTAGGTAGATATCACAAAACATGTCGTTTGAGGTACAGCAACTCGAGGGTGAAACAATTGAAGGGTAAATTATCTGAAGCTGTAAGTTTAAAACCTGTCTCTAAGGCAGGTTTTAAAATGGAAAGACACGTGTCCACGCACGCCAACACCAATGCTGCATTAATGGGGGGGGGGGGGGTCATGTCCGTCTATGTCCGCCTATGTCCTGTCCTTTTTGGATTCTATGAGACAACAGACGTGTTTTTTGGGACATTGGCGGACACGGACGGACATTGGCGGACTCGGACGGACATTGGCGGACTCGGACGGACATTGGCGGACACAGACATTGGCGGACTTGGATGGACATTGGTGGACATTAGCGGACATTGGTGGACATTAGCGGACAAACATTTTGAGGACTGAAGAGTACTGAAGAGTACTGAAGAGTACTGAGGAGGATGGCTGAGAAGGATGGCTGAGGAGGATGGCTGAGGAGGATGGCTGAGGAGGATGACTGAGGAGGATGACTGAGGAGGATGACTGAGAGGGAGGAGAAGGATCAGGAAGACCCAGGAGGAGGAGGAGGAGGAGGACCCAGAAGGAGGACCTAGGAGGAGGAGGAGGAGAACTGAGGAGGATGACTGAAGAGGAGGAGGACTCAGGAGGAGGACTGAGAAGGAAGAGGACTCAGGAGGATGGCTGAGGAGGATGGCTGAGGAGGATGACTGAGAGGGAGGAGGAGGAGGAAGAGGAGGAAGAGGACTGAGGAGGAGGAGGAGAAGGACTGAGGAGGAGAAGGAGGACCCAGGAGGAGGAGGACCCAGGAGGAGGAGGACCCAGGAGGAGGACCCAGGAAAAGGCCCCAGGAGGAGGAGGACTGGGGAGGAGGAGAACTGTTGAGGACTGACGAGGAGGACTGAGGACGAGGAGGAAGAGTAGGAGGAGGACTGAGGAGGGGAGGAGGAAGAGGACTGGGGAGGATCAGGAAGACCCAGGAGGAGGAGGAGGAGGAGGACTGAGGAGGACTGAGGAGGAGGACTGACGATGACTGAGAAGGAGGAGGACTGAGGAGTACTGAGGAGGATGGCTGAGGAGGAAGGCTGGGGAAGATGGCTGAGGAGGATGACTGAGAGGGAGGAGGAGGAGGACTCAGGAGGAGGACTCAGAAGGAAGAGGAGGAGGACTCAGGAGGAGGACTCAGGAGGAGGACTTAGGAGAAATGAGAAGGAGGACTTCGGAGAACTGAGGAGGAGGAGGAGGACTAAATAGGAGGAGGAGAAGGAGGGGGACTGGGAGACGACTGGGGAGGAGGAGGACTGATGAGAAAGATGAGGAGGAGGACTGAGGACCGAGGAGGAAGAGGAGGAGGATGAAGAGGAGGAGGAGGATCCAGGAGGAGGAGGACTGAGGAGGAGGACTGAGGAGGACTGAGGAGGACTGAGGAGGATGGCTGAGGAGGATGACTGAGAGGGAAGAGGAGGAGGAGAAGGACTGAATAGGAGGAGGAGGAGGGGGACTGGGGGAGGACTGAGGAGGAGGATAGAGGACTGAGGAGAAGGATGAGGAGGAGGACTGAGGAGGACTGAGGACTGAGGAGGAAGAGGAGGAGGAGGAAGAGTAGGAGGAGGAAGCATCTAAATGTTATTTCCATTTTTGTCCGTTTTTGTCCATTTTTGTCCGTTTTTGTCCGCTCTATTTTTTGTCCGTTTTGAAAATATAGGGTACCGAACGGACAAAAAACATGATCCCCCTATAACAGCAAAAATTGAACATTTTATTTAGCAATTTAGGTGTCCATTGGCATTAAGGGGGCCGCGGGGGGGGGGGGGGTCTTCATCAAAATTCTCTCGAAATTGACTTTATAGTTGTTTCTGGTAGAAGGGAGTGATATCTACGAGCTGCTTTTGGTCCCATGGAAAAATATTGTTCCTAGCCGAAATTATCGCCGGTCTAAGGTCAGCGCTTATGTGTAATTGTATTGCGCGAGCGATTTTCAATCGCAAATTCTGAAAATCGAGTCTAAAAATCTATCTTCTCCTACATTTTATGAGTAATCACCCTGAAACTTTCAGGATATGTTCTAAGGACCATTTAGAAGAGATCGTTCAAGCCAAAATTTTGAGATAGGCCTTTAAAATTTTTTTATTAATTTTTGAAAATCTTCGACCTGAAAAAATCGTAAAAAAACGAGGTCCAAGATTTTCAAAATTGAATAAAAATTTTTTAAAGGCCTATCTCAAAATTTTGGCTTGAAAGATCTCTTCTAAATGGTCCTTAGAACATATCCTGAAAGTTTCAGTGTAATTGCTCAAAAAATGTAGGAGAAGATAGATTTTTAGACTCGATTTTCAGAATTTGCGATTGAAAATCGCTCGCGCAATACAATTACACATAAGCGCTGACCTTAGACCGGCGATAATTTCGGCTAGGAATAATATTTTTCCATGGGACCAAAAGCAGCTCGTAGATATCGCTCCCTTCTACCAGAAACAACTATAAAGTCAATTTCGAGAGAATTTTGATGAAGACCCCCCCCCGGCCCCCTTAATGTCCGCCTATGTCCGCCTATGTCCGCCTATGTCCGTCTATGTCCGCCTATGTCCGCCTATGTCCGTCTATGTCCGCCTATGTCCGCCTTTGTCCGTCTATGTCCGCCTATGTCCGCCTATGCCCGCCTATGTCCTGTCCTTTTTGGATTCTATGAGACAAGCGGACATAGACGGACGTGACACCCCCCCCCCCCCCCCCCCCCCATTAATGAGTGCAGGTATTGATACGGACCTTTTAACTGGAGCAGGAGAATGTTTTACCAGAACTGTACCTCGTGTCTGACCTGAAGCTTAAGTACAATGACTATGTGACGTCTAATTTATCTGAGAACGCTACAAACTCCAGCAATGTTTAATCTGATCACATCAGTTTTCAGAAAGACAATGTCGGTAAGACGAGTTTGTTTCGACAGCAGGATCGTATCTAATCTTGCCGCAACAATAGATGCGGATAGAGATGATAACACTTTAACAAAGGCAGCACTCTTAAAGGAGATTAGAAAAGAAATCTTTCAATGTAGAAACGAATTCTATCAGAAGATTTATCTTCAAAAACATATTCGATTTACTGATCAAGAAAACAACAATTTCAAGAAAACAACAATTTTATTTAGTATCAATTAAAGCACACAAAAATATATTTCATATATATATAACTAGCACGAACTTTAGATCAGATATCTTAGGGGACTTGGAGTAGCAAGAGATTGACTAGAAGGTATATAACTTTTACAAAGATACGTCGAGAAGAATCCAGGGTGATACAGGATCGGAGAGTGCAGACCAAAAGTTTACGCACCCACCTTTGCCTCCTGAGTTCTTGGTTGGATAGAAATTTATGCAAACTTGGTCGTTTATACTCCAAGTCCCTTTCTTAAAAGAAGTAGTATTAACTATGTCTAGAGTTAGCTTCGTTCAATAATAACAATATCAATATAATCAATATCAATATCAGATAAACCTACCGAATAAATTATTAAATATCAATTAATTCATTCCGATAAAAATTTTTATAAATTTAGATGTTTAACTTATCTAAAAACATTACAACAAATGGTTAAAAGCGCCCAAAATCGATTTGAAAGATTTTCTGTCTATAGTACAATCATGATTTTCTGTCTATAGTACAATCATGATAGTAATCAATCATGATAGATCGGACTGTAGAAATATAGTGTTTATGTGGATTAATCTGTTAAAGCAGGGCTATTGTATCATTTTAACATTAACTTTGCATAGTGATGATACGTTTATTGTGTCTCTTGTGATTATCTATTTCTACAGTGTTACGGTACCACGAGGTTTCTGGCGCAGTGACGCGCTTTCGAGCAAATATCGTGCTAGATACGTCACGCGCCGCAACCGAATCAGATTTAAGTGCACTTTTTCCATTGTAAACACTATATACGACGCGCAACACGTTCTACGAGGTCGAAATTTTCGAGGTCTCTAACACCGGAATGGAGCAATATTTAGACGATCTGACACTTTCTAGGGCTTAAGCAACCTCAGAGAAATTAGGGGAACAACTCAGAAAAAATTTTTAGTCGATATTCCGGTGTCTGTAGATGTCCGAAGTTTTGGCAGTAAAGTGCTCACAACACAGCTTCTGAAGGCTCTAGAAGGTTCCCGATACCGTCAGAGTGTTCAGTACACTCCATTCTATCATATAAGAACCCTAAAAGAAGTCCCAGGGCTCGAGCAAAAAAGCGTGATATTTGCCCGTAACAGCCTCTACTATATAGTGGGGGTCGCGATATGGGTGCGGTCAAAAAGGGCGTGATTCCGAGAAATGCCCCATTGGAGAAAAAGGGTCCGAGTAATTAGTGTTATTTAGGATCATATAAATCGGATTACATCGAGAAACTCCGCAGACGTCCCAATGTGTGCGGAACTTTTGCCAGTTACCCAATTAATCATAGGAGCAGGGATGAAGTAATAAAAGACTTTTAATATTTCTGACTTTAATAACAAATAGAGGGGTTTCATATTTGTTGTATATCAGCCATCTTCTTACCTGGTCCTCAGAGGCGGCTCGTGGGGGTGGCTGGCAGTTTTGTTGGGTGTCCAATCGACGAACTGGGGAGCGAGGGGAGGGGGTTGGGGGCCGGCCCAAGCGGCAAGCTCCCTCCAAACTACCGATTACATTACACACCGGGCCTCATGTATGTGATGTGTCACACTTCACAGGCGACAGCAAACAAAAACAAAAACTTATAATATGGGTGAAACAAGACACCACACGTGTACGATCTCAGCCGCGCAGTATGATAACAGTCAATAGTTCAAATTGCAAGTGGTGCTGGACGACCAAATCATATAAATTACTTGTAGTGGGATCACTTGATGTGCTTTGTACCGTTTACAATTAACTATGTGTTAAAACTGCGTTACCTGAGGACCCCAGGCTATTATGTTCATTAACGAATAAAGATTTGGCGGAATGACAGGCTGAGCGCGGCCCAGTAAAAACTGCGCGGCTTAGTCGTCCAAACATGTAGGATTGGACGACCAACAGCACAAAATTTCACAAAGATCATGCGTGTGCTTTCATTTGAACGTTTGAGTGTGTAAAGAGCTTTATATTGCGATTAGATATTTCCGAACACAATTACTAATCACTATTTCTATTTTTAAGCACCAGCCACCAGATGATAATTTTAGGGCGTGCACGGACACCTGGACGCCCTCAATAGCCGCCTCTGCTGGTCCTAGTTAGATTTAGCCATTGCACGACTACTCAAACGTAACAGTTAAATAAGTGTGACATACTATTATATTCTTATAATTATATCATATGAATTGATTGCACTGCTAATAAATAAAATACTTTGTTTTACTAATAATTTTAAAATCCCGAATAGCTGAATATAGTTTTATTTTCAGAACCTGCACATTCCCCTTGGTAATACGAACAATTTTTAATCATTAGCACTACTGCTAAAGCTATGAAATTATTGTATCACGTTGCGACCCCCACGGTCGTTTCTCTATAGCTATGGTTTATCGTCCTGACGATACAGGGGGAGCCGCGCACTTCGTGCGCGGCGGGTCATACAACGTATGACAAGGTTTGTCAAAGTGCAAAGTGAGCGTTTTAAAATGAAAGTGAAAATTCTTTTAAACGCGCGTAGGTTATTATTATACCCAGCAAACCCGGCTGGAGTTTATCTCCAAAATTAGAATAAATAGAATCAAAAACCTTAACGGGTTAATTGACGATGTCAATTCATCTCAGCTCGGCGCGGCACAGTAGTGCATCTCGCCGATCTAGCTAGAGAGGAGAAGCCTCATTGAGTGCGCGGCGCGGCACAGTATAAACGCATCGCGCTACAACAATTAACGGGTGATACTCGTAAAATATCTGTTCCATATATTGGACCGTCGACGAGTCCAACTCGGCGCGCGTCCTGGTAGGTTATAAACTACGTCGCACAAAATGATTGAATTTCACTTTTAAAATCTCCTCAAGCTTCATGTTAAGTCAAATTACGTATGTTTAGTTTTAAAGTAATCTTGTTCTTTAGATAATTGTCTCAATAATCGAATATCGAAGAGTTCAATTCAATCCAAGGAAAATTGTTCAAACTATGAGTGATCATGAATAAAAAATGGATAATTTACACGTAAAATTTGCCTCAAAATTTGTTTTGAAAAATAACCATAACTCTGGCTATGATTTAAATTTTGAAAATTTAAAATGCTAGTGCCGCGCACAAAAATGTTCCGCGCATTTAAAACGTGTCGATTATGCGCTTAAACCATTGTCGCGTTGGATAATAGTGAATAAGCTGGTTGAATTCACAATTTTCATTTTTTGTTACAGTTTGTTGCTTTGTGTGGCAGCCATATTGGTTTTGTGCGTGCGCAACTATTAATTGCGCGCTATCTACATATCTTACCGTTAAATGTACGTTTACAGATTTAATCGAGATCTTTGCGAGGCTTTCATAATTATGTAATATGTATGATATAGCTTGATATGCTGTTACTTCAAATTGCTGTAATTTCTATTTATATTGACTCAAGTCGAGTACAAAATGAAATTATTTGCTCTCTAATTTTAAGGATGACGACCTGCAACTGAAATTGAGTGATATTCGACTATTTCAATTTAGATTCGCTAGTCAACAAAATGGTTGCTCACTCCGAAATAACGACTTTCAAGTAATGGTATGTACCCTATTTTTTACAACAAGGCTCCCAGCATTATAGTAAAACATAGACAATATTTTAATATAAACTATAATTAATTTTTGACCGGGAACATTCAGCAGTTAACTTTGTCGTATTTTAAAACAAGTTACTCGGGCCCCGTTCGTAGAGAAGATAGATTTGCTGTGTTTTAAAACAAGTTACTCGTGCCCAGTTCGCAGAGAAGATAGATTTGCTGTATTTTAAAACAAGTTACCCGTGCCCAGTTCGCAGAGAAGATAGATTTGCTGTATTTCAAAACAAGTAACTCAAGCCCAGTTCGCAGAGAATATAGTTTTGCTGTATTTCAAAACAAGTTACTCGTGCCCAGTTCGCAGAGAATATAGATTTGCTGTATTTTAAAACAAGTGACTCGTGCCCAGTTCGCAGAGAAGATAGATTTGCTGTATTTCAAAACAAGTAACTGGGGCCCAGTTCGCAGAGAATATAGTTTTGCTGTATTTCAAAACAAGTAACTCGGGCCAAGTTCGCAGAGAAGATAGATTTGCTGTATTTTAAAACAAGTTACTCGTGCCCAGTTCGCAGAGAAGATAGATTAGCTGTATTTTAAAACAAGTAACTCGTGCCCAGTTTGCAGAGAAGATAGATTTGCTGTATTTTAATACAAGTTACCCGTGCCCAGTTCGCAGAGAAGATAGATTTGCTGTATTTTAAAACAAGTAACTCAAGCCCAGTTCGCAGAGAATATAGTTTTGCTGTATTTCAAAACAAGTTACTCGTGCCCAGTTCGCAGAGAATATAGATTTGCTGTATTTTAAAACAAGTTACCCGTGCCCAGTTCGCAGAGAAGATAGATATGCTGTATTTTAAAACAAGTGAGTCGTGCCCAGTTCGCAGAGAAGATAGATTTGCTGTATTTTAAAACAAGTAACTCGTGCCTAGTTCGCAGAGAATATAGATTTGCTGTATTTCAAAACAAGTAACTCGGGCCCAGTTCGCAGAGAAGATAGATTTGCTGTATTTTAAAACAAGTTACTCGTGCCCAGTTCGCAGAGAAGACAGATTTGCTGTATTTTAAAACAAGTAACTCGTGCCCAGTTTGCAGAGAAGATAGATTTGCTGTATTTTAAAACAAGTTGCCTGTGCCCAGTTCGCAGAGAAGATAGATTTGCTGTATTTTAAAACAAGTTACCCGTGCCCAGTTTGCAGAGAAGATAGATTTGCTGTATTTCAAAACAAGTAACTCGGGCCCAGTTCGCAGAGAAGATAGATTTGCTGTATTTTAAAACAAGTTACTCGTGCCCAGTTCGCAGAGAAGATAGATATGCTGTATTTTAAAACAAGTAACTCAAGCCCAGTTCGCAGAGAATATAGTTTTGCTGTATTTCAAAACAAGTAACTGGGGCCCAGTTCGCAGAGAATATAGTTTTGCTGTATTTCAAAACAAGTTACTCGTGCCCAGTTCGCAGAGAATATAGATTTGCTGTATTTTAAAACAAGTTGCCCGTGCCCAGTTCGCAGAGAAGATAGATTTGCTGTATTTTAAAACAAGTAACTCGTGCCCAGTTCGCAGAGAATATAGATTTGCTGTATTTTAAAACAAGTTACTCGTGCCCAGTTCGCAGAGAAGATAGATTTGCTGTATTTTAAAACAAGTTACTCGTGCCCAGTTCGCAGAGAAGATAGATATGCTGTATTTTAAAACAAGTAACTCAAGCCCAGTTCGCAGAGAATATAGTTTTGCTGTATTTCAAAACAAGTAACTGGGGCCCAGTTCGCAGAGAATATAGTTTTGCTGTATTTCAAAACAAGTTACTCGTGCCCAGTTCGCAGAGAATATAGATTTGCTGTATTTTAAAACAAGTGACTCGTGCCCAGTTCGCAGAGAAGATAGATTTGCTGTATTTCAAAACAAGTAACTGGGGCCCAGTTCGCAGAGAATATAGTTTTGCTGTATTTCAAAACAAGTAACTCGGGCCAAGTTCGCAGAGAAGATAGATTTGCTGTATTTTAAAACAAGTTACTCGTGCCCAGTTCGCAGAGAAGATAGATTAGCTGTATTTTAAAACAAGTAACTCGTGCCCAGTTTGCAGAGAAGATAGATTTGCTGTATTTTAATACAAGTTACCCGTGCCCAGTTCGCAGAGAAGATAGATTTGCTGTATTTTAAAACAAGTAACTCAAGCCCAGTTCGCAGAGAATATAGTTTTGCTGTATTTCAAAACAAGTAACTCGGGCCCAGTTCGCAGAGAAGATAGATTTGCTGTATTTTAAAACAAGTAACTCGTGCACAGTTTGCAGAGAAGATAGATTTGCTGTATTTCAAAACAAGTTACTCGTGCCCAGTTCGCAGAGAATATAGATTTGCTGTATTTTAAAACAAGTTACTCGTGCCCAGTTCGCAGAGAAGATAGATTTGCTGTATTTTAAAACAAGTTACTCGTGCCCAGTTCGCAGAGAAGATAGATTTGCTGTATTTTAAAACAAGTTACTCGTGCCCAGTTCGCAGAGAAGATAGATATGCTGTATTTTAAAACAAGTAACTCAAGCCCAGTTCGCAGAGAATATAGTTTTGCTGTATTTCAAAAAAAGTAACTGGGGCCCAGTTCGCAGAGAATATAGTTTTGCTGTATTTCTAAACAAGTTACTCGTGCCCAGTTCGCAGAGAATATAGATTTGCTGTATTTTAAAACAAGTTACCCGTGCCCAGTTCGCAGAGAAGATAGATATGCTGTATTTTAAAACAAGTGAGTCGTGCCCAGTTCGCAGAGAAGATAGATTTGCTGTATTTTAAAACAAGTAACTCGTGCCTAGTTCGCAGAGAATATAGATTTGCTGTATTTCAAAACAAGTAACTCGGGCCCAGTTCGCAAAGAAGATAGATTTGCTGTATTTTAAAACAAGTTACTCGTGCCCAGTTCGCAGAGAAGACAGATTTGCTGTATTTTAAAACAAGTAACTCGTGCCCAGTTTGCAGAGAAGATAGATTTGCTGTATTTTAAAACAAGTTGCCTGTGCCCAGTTCGCAGAGAAGATAGATTTGCTGTATTTTAAAACAAGTTACCCGTGCCCAGTTTGCAGAGAAGATAGATTTGCTGTATTTCAAAACAAGTAACTCGGGCCCAGTTCGCAGAGAAGATAGATTTGCTGTATTTTAAAACAAGTTACTCGTGCCCAGTTCGCAGAGAAGATAGATATGCTGTATTTTAAAACAAGTAACTCAAGCCCAGTTCGCAGAGAATATAGTTTTGCTGTATTTCAAAACAAGTAACTGGGGCCCAGTTCGCAGAGAATATAGTTTTGCTGTATTTCAAAACAAGTTACTCGTGCCCAGTTCGCAGAGAATATAGATTTGCTGTATTTTAAAACAAGTAACTCGTGCCCAGTTCGCAGAGAATATAGTTTTGCTGTATTTCAAAACAAGTAACTCAAGCCCAGTTCGCAGAGAATATAGTTTTGCTGTATTTCAAAACAAGTAACTGGGGCCCAGTTCGCAGAGAATATAGTTTTGCTGTAGTTCAAAACAAGTTACTCGTGCCCAGTTCGCAGAGAATATAGATTTGCTGTATTTTAAAACAAGTTACCCGTGCCCAGTTCGCAGAGAAGATAGATATGCTGTATTTTAAAACAATTGACTCGTGCCCAGTTCGCAGAGAAGATAGATTTGCTGTATTTTAAAACAAGTAACTCGTGCCCAGTTCGCAGAGAATATAGATTTGCTGTATTTCAAAACAAGTAACTCGGGCCCAGTTCGCAGAGAAGATAGATTTGCTGTATTTTAAAACAAGTTACTCGTGCCCAGTTCGCAGAGAAGATAGATTTGCTGTATTTTAAAACAAGTAACTCGTGCCCAGTTTGCAGAGAAGATAGATTTGCTGTATTTTAAAACAAGTTACCCGTGCCCAGTTCGCAGAGAAGATAGATTTGCTGTATTTTAAAACAAGTTACCCGTGCCCAGTTTGCAGAGAAGATAGATTTGCTATATTTCAAAACAAGTAACTCGGGCCCAGTTCGCAGAGAAGATAGATTTGCTGTATTTTAAAACAAGTTACTCGTGCCCAGTTCGCAGAGAAGATAGATATGCTGTATTTTAAAACAAGTAACTCAAGCCCAGTTCGCAGAGAATATAGTTTTGCTGTATTTCAAAACAAGTAACTGGGGCCCAGTTCGCAGAGAATATAGTTTTGCTGTATTTCAAAACAAGTTACTCGTGCCCAGTTCGCAGAGAATATAGATTTGCTGTATTTTAAAACAAGTTACCCGTGCCCAGTTCGCAGAGAAGATAGATATGCTGTATTTTAAAACAAGTGACTCGTGCCCAGTTCGCAGAGAAGATAGATTTGCTGTATTTTAAAACAAGTAACTCGTGCCCAGTTCGCAGAGAATATAGATTTGCTGTATTTCAAAACAAGTAACTCGGGCCCAGTTCGCAGAGAAGATAGATTTGCTGTATTTTAAAACAAGTTGCTCGTGCCCAGTTCGCAGAGAAGATAGATTAGCTGTATTTTAAAACAAGTAACTCGTGCCCAGTTTGCAGAGAAGATAGATTTGCTGTATTTTAAAACAAGTTACCCGTGCCCAGTTCGCAGAGAAGATAGATTTGCTGTATTTTAAAACAAGTTACCCGTGCCCAGTTTGCAGAGAAGATAGATTTGCTGTATTTCAAAACAAGTAACTCGGGCCCAGTTCGCAGAGAAGATAGATTTGCTGTATTTTAAAACAAGTTACTCGTGCCCAGTTCGCAGAGAATATAGATTTGCTGTATTTTAAAACAAGTAACTCGGGCCCAGTTCGCAAAGAAGATAGTTTTGCTGTATTTCAAAACAAGTAACTCGGGCCCAGTTCGCAGAGAATATAGTTTTGCTGTATTTCAAAACAAGTTACTCGTGCCCAGTTCGCAGAGAATATAGATTTGCTGTATTTTAAAACAAGTTACCCGTGCCCAGTTCGCAGAGAAGATAGATATGCTGTATTTTAAAACAAGTGACTCGTGCCCAGTTTGCAGAGAAGATAGATTTGCTGTATTTTAAAACAAGTAACTCGTGCCCAGTTCGCAGAGAAGATAGATATGCTGTATTTTAAAACAAGTAACTCAAGCCCAGTTCGCAGAGAATATAGTTTTGCTGTATTTCAAAACAAGTTACCCGTGCCCAGTTTGCAGAGAAGATAGATTTGCTGTATTTCAAAACAAGTAACTCGGGCCCAGTTCGCAGAGAAGATAGATTTGCTGTATTTTAAAACAAGTTACTCGTGCCCAGTTCGCAGAGAAGATAGATATGCTGTATTTTAAAACAAGTAACTCAAGCCCAGTTCGCAGAGAATATAGTTTTGCTGTATTTCAAAACAAGTAACTGGGGCCCAGTTCGCAGAGAATATAGTTTTGCTGTATTTCAAAACAAGTAACTCGGGCCCAGTTCGCAGAGAAGATAGATTTGTGCATTTTAAAACAAGTAACCAGTTTGCAGAGAAGATAGATATGCTGTATTTTAAAACAAGTAACTCGTGCCCAGTTTGCAGAGAAGATAGATTTGCTGTATTTTAAAACAAGTTACCCGTGCCCAGTTCGCAGAGAAGATAGATTTGCTGTATTTTAAAACAAGTTACCCGTGCCCAGTTTGCAGAGAAGATAGATTTGCTATATTTCAAAACAAGTAACTCGGGCCCAGTTCGCAGAGAAGATAGATTTGCTGTATTTTAAAACAAGTTACTCGTGCCCAGTTCGCAGAGAAGATAGATATGCTGTATTTTAAAACAAGTAACTCAAGCCCAGTTCGCAGAGAATATAGTTTTGCTGTATTTCAAAACAAGTAACTGGGGCCCAGTTCGCAGAGAATATAGATTTGCTGTATTTTAAAACAAGTTACCCGTGCCCAGTTCGCAGAGAAGATAGATATGCTGTATTTTAAAACAAGTGACTCGTGCCCAGTTCGCAGAGAAGATAGATTTGTTGTATTTTAAAACAAGTAACTCGTGCCCAGTTCGCAGAGAATATAGATTTGCTGTATTTCAAAACAAGTAACTCGGGCCCAGTTCGCAGAGAAGATAGATTTGCTGTATTTTAAAACAAGTTGCTCGTGCCCAGTTCGCAGAGAAGATAGATTAGCTGTATTTTAAAACAAGTAACTCGTGCCCAGTTTGCAGAGAAGATAGATTTGCTGTATTTTAAAACAAGTTACCCGTGCCCAGTTCGCAGAGAAGATAGATTTGCTGTATTTTAAAACAAGTTACCCGTGCCCAGTTTGCAGAGAAGATAGATTTGCTGTATTTCAAAACAAGTAACTCGGGCCCAGTTCGCAGAGAAGATAGATTTGCTGTATTTTAAAACAAGTTACTCGTGCCCAGTTCGCAGAGAATATAGATTTGCTGTATTTTAAAACAAGTAACTCGGGCCCAGTTCGCAGAGAAGATAGTTTTGCTGTATTTCAAAACAAGTAACTCGGGCCCAGTTCGCAGAGAATATAGTTTTGCTGTATTTCAAAACAAGTTACTCGTGCCCAGTTCGCAGAGAATATAGATTTGCTGTATTTTAAAACAAGTTACCCGTGCCCAGTTCGCAGAGAAGATAGATATGCTGTATTTTAAAACAAGTGACTCGTGCCCAGTTTGCAGAGAAGATAGATTTGCTGTATTTTAAAACAAGTAACTCGTGCCCAGTTCGCAGAGAAGATAGATATGCTGTATTTTAAAACAAGTAACTCAAGCCCAGTTCGCAGAGAATATAGTTTTGCTGTATTTCAAAACAAGTTACCCGTGCCCAGTTTGCAGAGAAGATAGATTTGCTGTATTTCAAAACAAGTAACTCGGGCCCAGTTCGCAGAGAAGATAGATTTGCTGTATTTTAAAACAAGTTACTCGTGCCCAGTTCGCAGAGAAGATCTAGATATGCTGTATTTTAAAACAAGTAACTCAAGCCCAGTCGGGCCCAGTACTCGGGCCCAGTTCGCAGAGAAGATAGATTTGCTGTATTTTAAAACAAGTTACTCGTGCCCAGTTCGCAGAGAAGATAGATATGCTGTATTTTAAAACAAGTAACTCAAGCCCAGTTCGCAGAGAATATAGTTTTGCTGTATTTCAAAACAAGTAACTCAAGCCCAGTTCGCAGAGAATATAGTTTTGCTGTATTTCAAAACAAGTAACTCGGGCCCAGTTCGCAGAGAAGATAGATTTGTGCATTTTAAAACAAGTAACCAGTTTGCAGAGAAGATAGATATGCTGTATTTTAAAACAAGTTACTCGTGCCCAGTTCGCAGAGATTATAGATTTGCTGTCTTTTAAAACAAGTAACTCGTGCCCAGTTTGCAGAGAAGATAGATTTGCTGTATTTTAAAACAAGTAACTCGTGCCCAGTTTGCAGAGAAGATAGATTTGCTGTATTTTAAAACAAGTAACTCGGGCCCAGTTCTCAGAGAAGATAGATTTGCTGTATTTTAAAACAAGTAACTCGTGCCCAGTTCGCAGAGAATATAGATTTGCTGTATTTCAAAACAAGTAACTCGGGCCCAGTTCGCAGAGAAGATAGATTTGCTGTATTTTAAAACAAGTAACTCGTGCCCAGTTTGCAGAGAAGATAGATTTGCTGTATTTCAAAACAAGTAACTCGTGCCCAGTTCGCAGAGAATATAGATTTGCTGTATTTTAAAACAAGTTACTCGTGCCCAGTTCGCAGAGAAGATAGATTTGCTGTATTTTAAAACAAGTTACTCGTGCCCAGTTCGCAGAGAAGATAGATTTGCTGTATTTTAAAACAAGTTACTCGTGCCCAGTTCGCAGAGAAGATAGATATGCTGTATTTTAAAACAAGTAACTCAAGCCCAGTTCGCAGAGAATATAGTTTTGCTGTATTTCAAAACAAGTAACTGGGGCCCAGTTCGCAGAGAATATAGTTTTGCTGTATTTCAAAACAAGTTACTCGTGCCCAGTTCGCAGAGAATATAGATTTGCTGTATTTTAAAACAAGTTACCCGTGCCCAGTTCGCAGAGAAGATAGATATGCTGTATTTTAAAACAAGTGACTCGTGCCCAGTTCGCAGAGAAGATAGATTTGCTGTATTTTAAAACAAGTAACTCGTGCCCAGTTCGCAGAGAATATAAATTTGCTGTATTTCAAAACAAGTAACTCGGGCCCAGTTCGCAGAGAAGATAGATTTGCTGTATTTTAAAACAAGTTACTCGTGCCCAGTTCGCAGAGAAGATAGATTTGCTGTATTTTAAAACAAGTAACTCGTGCCCAGTTTGCAGAGAAGATAGATTTGCTGTATTTTAAAACAAGTTACCCGTGCCCAGTTCGCAGAGAAGATAGATTTGCTGTATTTTAAAACAAGTTACCCGTGCAAAGTTTGCAGAGAAGATAGATTTGCTGTATTTCAAAACAAGTAACTCGGGCCCAGTTCGCAGAGAAGATAGATTTGCTGTATTTTAAAACAAGTTACTCGTGCCCAGTTCGCAGAGAAGATAGATATGCTGTATTTTAAAACAAGTAACTCAAGCCCAGTTCGCAGAGAATATAGTTTTGCTGTATTTCAAAACAAGTAACTTGGGCCCAGTTCGCAGAGAATATAGTTTTGCTGTATTTCAAAACAAGTTACTCGTGCCCAGTTCGCAGAGAATATAGATTTGCTGTATTTTAAAACAAGTTACCCGTGCCCAGTTCGCAGAGAAGATAGATATGCTGTATTTTAAAACAAGTGAGTCGTGCCCAGTTCGCAGAGAAGATAGATTTGCTGTATTTTAAAACAAGTAACTCGTGCCTAGTTCGCAGAGAATATAGATTTGCTGTATTTCAAAACAAGTAACTCGGGCCCAGTTCGCAGAGAAGATAGATTTGCTGTATTTTAAAACAAGTTACTCGTGCCCAGTTCGCAGAGAAGATAGATTAGCTGTATTTTAAAACAAGTAACTCGTGCCCAGTTTGCAGAGAAGATAGATTTGCTGTATTTTAAAACAAGTTACCCGTGCCCAGTTCGCAGAGAAGATAGATTTGCTGTATTTTAAAACAAGTTACCCGTGCCCAGTTTGCAGAGAAGATAGATTTGCTGTATTTCAAAACAAGTAACTCGGGCCCAGTTCGCAGAGAAGATAGATTTGCTGTATTTTAAAACAAGTTACTCGTGCCCAGTTCGCAGAGAAGATAGATTTGCTGTATTTTAAAACAAGTTACTCGTGCCCAGTTCGCAGAGAATATAGATTTGCTGTATTTTAAAACAAGTAACTCGGGCCCAGTTCGCAGAGAAGATAGATTTTCTGTATTTTAAAACAAGTTACCCGTGCCCAGTTCGCAGAGAAGATAGATATGCTGTATTTTAAAACAAGTAACTCAAGCCCAGTTCGCAGAGAATATAGTTTTGCTGTATTTCAAAACAAGTTACCCGTGCCCAGTTTGCAGAGAAGATAGATTTGCTGTATTTCAAAACAAGTAACTCGGGCCCAGTTCGCAGAGAAGATAGATTTGCTGTATTTTAAAACAAGTTACCCGTGCCCAGTTCGCAGAGAAGATAGATTTGCTGTATTTTAAAACAAGTTACTCGTGCCCAGTTCGCAGAGAAGATAGATATGCTGTATTTTAAAACAAGTAACTCAAGCCCAGTTCGCAGAGAATATAGTTTTGCTGTATTTCAAAACAAGTAACTCGGGCCCAGTTCGCAGAGAATATAGTTTTGCTGTATTTCAAAACAAGTTACTCGTGCCCAGTTCGCAGAGAATATAGATTTGCTGTATTTTAAAACAAGTTACCCGTGCCCAGTTCGCAGAGAAGATAGATATGCTGTATTTTAAAACAAGTGACTCGTGCCCAGTTTGCAGAGAAGATAGATTTGCTGTATTTTAAAACAAGTAACTCGTGCCCAGTTCGCAGAGAATATAGATTTGCTGTATTTCAAAACAAGTAACTCGGGCCCAGTTCGCAGAGAAGATAGATTTGCTGTATTTTAAAACAAGTTACTCGTGCCCAGTTCGCAGAGAAGATAGATTTGCTGTATTTTAAAACAAGTAACTCGTGCCCAGTTTGCAGAGAAGATAGATTTGCTGTATTTTAAAACAAGTTACCCGTGCCCAGTTCGCAGAGAAGATAGATATGCTGTATTTTAAAACAAGTTACTCGTGCCCAGTTCGCAGAGAAGATAGATTTGCTGTTTTTTAAAACAAGTAACTCGTGCCCAGTTTGCAGAGAAGATAGATTTGCTGTATTTTAAAACAAGTTACCCGTGCCCAGTTTGCAGAGAAGATAGATTTGCTGTATTTTAAAACAAGTTACCCGTGCCCAGTTCGCAGAGAAGATAGATTTGCTGTATTTTAAAACAAGTAACTCGGGCCCAGTTCGCAGAGAAGATAGATATGCTGTATTTTAAAACAAGTGACTCGTGCCCAGTTTGCAGAGAAGATAGATTTGCTGTATTTTAAAACAAGTTACTCGTGCCCACTCCGAGAAGATAGATTTGCTGTTTTTTAAAACAAGTTACTCGTGCCCAGTTCGTAAAGAAAATAGATTTACTGTAGTTGTCAGTTTACGGACAAATAAAGTCGAAAAGCATTATAATTAATCAAAATATGTTTTTGGCTGTCCCAAAATTTCGGATTCTTTTTCTGGAGTTTGGAATTGGCGGGAATTTTAAAACTCTCGTTGTGGTACCAAACCAATATTTTCAGCGCAGAGTTTTAGCGCGCGCCGAGAGCACACGCGTATTTTTGCATTGAAGTCGCGCGTTATTTGCACGTGCACTTCTACAGATTAAAATTAGGAGAGGGCCCTTACTGCTTACATTACTAAGTTGTTATGTAGTAATATTGTGAATTTGTCCGAAACTGGAAACAAATCTTGTAAAATTTTACGAATAGAAGTTATAGTATAGTATTACTATAGTATAGTATTACTTGACTGTAAAAATTTACTGAGATTCACTTCCATATTTCAGGATCCGACCGCTGATATTAAAATTGAAGAGTTAGATTTCATTGGAACATGGAATTACTGTAATGGAAAATAAAACAGGTCTTGCTGAGGATGAAGAAATGTTATGTGGGGAGAAAATGGGCTACTGGAAGTGGACCTTCTTAAACAAAGACGACTTTCACAAAATGTTTAAAAGATCACGGTCGCGGCATCGAACCCTGGACGCTTCCCCTGCCACGGTCAGACACTCGAGAATAGTACTAGTAGTGTGCGCTACTCGAGCTGTTGATATATGAGTTCTTCGGTGTTATTTATATAATTGTAATATGTAATGACTGACAGTGCGAGATATCTTTTTTTGTTTCTATTTGATGTGTTTAGTGTTTGTGTTGCATTCTAATATAAACCGCGTATTAGTTTCGTGTCAATTTTAAATTTGATAAGTTTATCTTTAAACTGTATTTATTAGCAGTAATAGTTACATTTTGGTATTATACCTATGTTTATTATTGTAATACTGTTGTATAATGCTGTTTCTTCCTCATTGTAGCTTACATATAGGATAGCATACTTTGCTCTGATCTTTAATCACAGTTGAAAATACTTGATTAGGGTTAATGATTGTACGCGTTTGAAATCTTGATTTGATATCATTATAACCTTTACTAATGTTCAGATGAATGAATTTGATGTTTTATTTTTCCACTGCACTATTGAAAATCCTTTAAGGGATAGAATCGGCACTGTCAAATATCTTTAAAAGGTTCGTAAACGGAATTACAGTCGATCTCCTGACAAATTTATGTCGAAAATTTGTTTTAACACGCGCAGCAATATGAAGCCCGCGGCTTTCGCCGGGGTGTTAGTCGTCCAAACATGTAGGATTGGACGACCAACAGCACAAAATTTCACAAAGATCATGCGTGTGCTTTCATTTGAACGTTTGAGTGTGTAAAGAGCTTTATATTGCGATTAGATATTTCCGAACACAATTACTGATCACTATTTCTATTTTTAAGCACCAGCCACCAGATGATAATTTTAGGGCGTGCACGGACACCTGGACGCCCTCAATAGCCGCCTCTGCTGGTCCTAGTTAGATTTAGCCATGGCACGACTACTCAAACGTAACAGTTAAATAAGTGTGACATACTATTATATTCTTATAATCACAGTGCTGGCAAGCACGACCGTTGCATTTATTGTGGGTATACTATGTTCCCCATTTACTATTATACCCCCTTTACTATTATACCCCCTTTACTATTATACCCCCTTTGGTACACGTTACAAGCCTCTTTTGTGCACGCGAAGCGTGCACTCCGGCCGGAGGCGGCGGCCGAAGGCCGCCGCCTCCGGCAGGAGTTTTCCAGGCATTAAGACTCATCGGAAGTCGTTAAGCAGAATTATTTTTAGTTCAAAACATTCTAATTTGATGTCAAAGATGACAGGAATAAAAAATAGTTATGTTGAGATTTTTAAGAAATTTGCATAAAATACTCGCCAGCACTGTTATACGAAATTCGGTAAAAAACCCAAAATCGCCATATTCAGGTGCCTTAAAAACCATGTTAAAATTGAGTTAGAGATCTGAAATTTTTCAGGGCGTCTAGACGTTGATCAAATCGACTGCAAAAAAAGTTTCAGGTTTCAGGAGTATCGGGAAATGGGTTTTCTAGAACCCCTGTTTTACGACAGATTGTCGTGATATATATATATATATATATACATACATATTCAGGGATAGACGCTTTGCCAGTCAATTGTAGCCTGTATTTAATTGTCCATAGATTCAAAAGTATAAAAGATAAAGGCATTTCCGACCACAGGTCTTGCAAATAATTGTTTCCACTTTAGTTTACATTGTATAAACAAATTATTTGACGTCATAAACACCCCTTGATGACGTCATCAAGTTAACCGTTTTTAAAACTTGATTTTTGACAAAGTAATAACTTTTAAAATTAATTTTAAACCATTAAGGAGTAATTTTATTCAAAATCTGAGGAGATTTTCACCTTAGATAATTGTTCAAGCATTCTGAAAATCTACCGGAAAGTTTTTCTAGCTTGCTCCTTCATAAAGATATTCGTCATTGAAGTTAGTGCTTTTTTGAAGAATTATTTTATAAAAACGTCAATTTTGCGATTTAGTATTCTCTGGTGTTGGGCCATGCCTTGAGTTGAGGAGCTCAGTTCTGCTTCCTATAGGTATAAATTGTGCATTAGGCTAGTTTTGAAGTTGAAAATCGAAAAGTTACACACGTGGGGACACGCCCAAATTGATAGAAAATTGCTAAAATCACTGAAAATTGCTGTTTTCGTCATTTTCTGTCAACTTTTGAGTGCCGTTGTGATTACAGTTCTTCTTGAAATACTTTGAAACTTTGCATGCTTATCAAGCTATATATAAAACAATTACATGAAAAAATTTACGGCGATTCAATATTGGATGCGCACGCAACGTCCGCTCAAAGTTTGCACGTGCGAAAGGTGAGAATTTTGCTCATTCGTGATTTCCAACAAATTCTGCTTTGCCACGACAGTTTAATGTCATTATATATGAATTTAATGCCAACTTGAATGAGTATTAGGTGGCATATTCAGTCAGTGATCGACCGATATGCTTACCTAAACACAAGGAAATGTTTTTAAAGGAAAATTTCGAAATCGTTGAAACTTCCTCCTTATTAATTAATGAAGATATCAGTTTATATTTCGACTTTATAAAGTACCCTGACATTATAATCAAAAAGAGATGATATTTTACCAAAACCCATAATCATGGGTAGAGTGGACCGCTGCCAGTGTCTCTCTTTCCCAAACAAAAGGAAATGATATTAATTTGATTGACCGTTCTCAAATGCAAGATGATACCGAGAATGAAATCGGTCGCTCGCTTTTCCCATTCATTCACGGCTTACAATCAATCACATGCTGTAAAAATCTCTTTGGGTTGCGTTCGGGTCGATATACCTAGTATTTCGGGATAAGGGTGGTACTGGTAGTTAGTGAATTAGCTGAAGTTTATTGATTCTTTATTGCTGAGTACAGCTGCCTTCGGGTAGTTCTTCTTAATCTATTACAATTGTAAATTAATGGGAAAAGCGAGCGACCGATTTCATTCTCGGTATCATCTTGCATTTGAGAACGGTCAATCAAATTAATATCATTTCCTTTTGTTTGGGAAAGAGAGACACTGGCAGCGGTCCACTCTACCCATGAATATGGGTTTTGGTAAATTATATCATATGAATTGATTGCACTGCTAATAAATAAAATACTTTGTTTTACTAATAATTTTAAAATCCCGAATTAGTAGAGGCTCTTACGGGCATTATCTGCTCGATACGTTAGGGACCCCAGATACACCTTACTAGACGTATTTTTGACCGTAGAATCGATTGAAAGTAGTTTCAAGATGATTGGACTGATTGTTCTGGGGTAAAATCGCAAAAAACCGATTTTTGGGCCAAAAATAGGCCAAAAAACCATGTTTTTTGATATTTTGAGCAAGTTAATTTTGTTGGCATGTCGGCAAAACTTGCATAAAGATAGCTAAAAGACAGCCGCACAAGATTGTATAAAAATAAAACAAATCCCTCTATTTGTTCTGAGGTAAAAATCCAAAAAAGTGGTAAAAATTTTGACTTTTTTGCTTTAAGTTTGAATAATTTTTTGCAGTTGTATTAAATCAACCCAAAAATAGTCACATCGTGTTTGCCTAAATTTTTCCTTTCCGAGAAGTACCCACTTCATATACTTAATCGAAGTTTGAATATTGTCACTCCGCAAGCGTTTTTGCCAAATTTTCGACGCGCACTACGCGCAAAAGCATTTAGTTGTTATCAATTGGCACCCGCGCGTTCATCATAAATTTCAAACAGCTATAACTCAGCGAGATTATGTCCGTTCTAGCTCATATTTTCACACTAAATAGAAAATAATGTGATCTTATTGCTGACAAAATATGGATATAATTACTTTATTTGCCTTAGAGTAATAGACTGTCAAAGTTTAAAACGCGCATTGGTATAGCACGTGACTAATAAGGCCAAATTTATACTTCTTGACATATTATCGATCCTTAGACATCATACTATTGTGTCCAATTAGCGGTTAGGTCTCTAAACTCGTAGCAGAAAACACGTCTTTTTGCCCGTAAGAGCCTCTACTAAATAGCTGAATATAGTTTTATTTTCAGAACCTGCACATTCCCCTTGGTAATACGAACAATTTTTAATCATTAGCACTACTGCTAAAGCTATGAAATTATTGTATCACGTTGCAGCGACCCCCACGGTCGTTTCACTATAGCTATGGTTTATCGTCCTGACGATACAGGGGGAGCCGCGCACTTCGTGCGCGGCGGGTCATACAACGTATGACAAGGTTTGTCAAAGTGCAAAGTGAGCGTTTTAAAATGAAAGTGAAAATTCTTTTAAACGCGCGTAGGTTATTATTATACCCAGCAAACCCGGCTGGAGTTTATCTCCAAAATTAGAATAAATAGAATCTAAAACCTTAACGGGTTAATTGACGATGTCAATTCATCTCAGCTCGGCGCGGCACAGTAGTGCATCTCGCCGATCTAGCTAGAGAGGAGAAGCCTCATTGAGTGCGCGGCGCAGCACAGTATAAACGCATAGCGCTACAACAATTAACGGGTGATACTCGTAAAATATCTGTTCCATATATTGGACCGTCGACGAGTCCAACTCGGCGCGCGTCCTGGTAGGTTGTAAACCTACAACTAAAACCTTCCGGTTTTCAAAAACAAAAAAATTCGTCTCTTAAATTTAAAGTTAGCTCCCCAGGAACAAAATTTGGGACGACAACCTAAATATTGCAAATTAAACCAAAAAGTTTGATTTTGGGCCGAATAAAAGATCGCAGCTTTTTTAAAAACTTGAAAATCGATCACCTCCAGCGAGCCCGGCAGGCACAAAGGTTTTAGCTGGCCGGTTGATTAATATTTTAATTGTATCACGTCGTGACCCCCATTGCATTGTCGTTTCATTGTAGCGTGATGCAATACTGGGCCGCGCCGCGCACTCAATTATGCTTCTCGCAACCTCGCTAGATCGGCGAAATGCACTACTTTACTGGGCCTTACCTACTATTATATTATATATATAAGCTCATTACGATCCTGTATGTAAGAATTATTTCAAAATATTCACTATTTTAGGAGTTATACTTATAGGCATTTTAAGCAACAAATTACCCATTTTTCGTCGCGTCCTTTGTACACTTTTGCAATGCACGAGAGGCCCACATACAGCTCGACGTTATCGTGCTGACGTGCTACACGGTGAATTTTCATTATTCACAGTTAGAGGCAACTTTTGGTACCAAATTTATCAAAATCAGAATCAAAAAATTCTGAGCCAACTCATGGGGCTTATTTGTTATTACATAAAATATATGTACTGTGCACTGTTACATGTTAACTTACAATTGTAAATTTACATGACTTAAAAATGAAAAACAAATAATATCAAATATAAAGTCGACAAGTCCGCTTGATCCTCAAAAATCTGATTAGCAATTAGAATATGCATTACATCAATACGTTTTAAACATTCAAATCGACTACACTGAGGCGTAAAGCTTTAGCTTTAATTGGGGACAGTAACTGTCAAACATCCCGCACCTGTGCAACAAGATGGGTCTGAGTCAACCCCCGTTAATGTCGCACTCGTTACTTTGATTTAGTACTTACTCTGCAATCGCTATGAACTTGAGAGAGTTAACATTTGTTTTAGTTCTTTTACCTATCTGTTCTGTACTTGGTAAGGAATGTCCTGAAGGAGAGTTCGTACATGGAGAGAGCTGCTTGCCGTCCTGTCCGCAAGCCTACTGGAATAGGACCTGTATGACAGAGTGTCCTGCTGGACTATACACTCCGGACACGCTTCCTGGGCACAGAGAGTGTTTAACATGTGAAGCGGGAACTTTCACTTCTAATAACGGGTCTACAAGTTGTACTTCGTGTCAAACAGGGTATTTCCAGGTGAAACTTTGTATTTCCCGTTGATAAAAGTTACTAAGATGTTAGAGTTGGTATGTGCGGCCGGTTTTATTATTTAAAATAGTCACTGTTATGACTAGACTTCAAATATAAACTACCATATCGATAAATTCCTGAAATCTTAAAGACTAGGTCCTGAGAACTTATGAAACACTGACATTCGGTTCGATGATTCAGGATCAGAAGCAGTCAGTGAATTGTATAGAATGCCCCGTGGGCACCTACTCCGAATATAAAACAGGGTCGAAAACGTGCCTATCGTGTCAACCTGGCCATTATCAGGTTAAGAAAACATACAGATTATAGGTATAAATTTTTGATATCCTTACTTAAACGTCTCTTTTAGTTTAAGATATTTCAATCTACCAATCACATTCTACAATCTTGATAATCATGATGTCATCATGACGTCATCATCCACCAGGATTTAAAAGGTAAAGGAAGCTGCAAAACCTGTCCTGAAGGTGAACACCAGGACGAGACCGGTGCGAATAGCTGTAAGAAATGTGAAACGAACATGTATCAGGTGCATCTTTTTAGATCGTCATTGGATCAGTTTTAATTTAGTTTTAATCAACGTTTTCTCATTTCTCTCAGAGAGTGTATCATGGGTATAAAATTAAGGTTCAGCTTGTTCAATTCGAGGGGGGGGGGGGGGGGTGAAAATTTTGAAGTTTACAATTACAATGAACAAGTTAACGATTTACTCTAACATAGGAAACAGAAGGCTCAGTGCTGTGCGAAGTTTGCCCGGATGAGAAGGATGACAGCAACGTACCTGATCAATGCAAATGTTGGTGATTGATATTCTATAGTTCTATCATGACAAATCTAAAAACTGTTTGAGAAACACAATAATACATAAATCAATCAATAGAATTACAGTTCAACAAAGAATCTTCGATCGCAGGGAAGGAATGTCCAATGGGCTACACCAAAAAGCAAAACAGCCAGGGTGACACAGAGTGCAGGATCTGCCCACAAGGAACGTACCAACCTGACGAGGATGGGGTTCACTGTCTACCCTGCCCTCAGGGTTACTATAGTAACCGCAGAGGCAGTGTCAGGTGTATCGAATGCCCCGAAAACTCCTGGACCCCCACTTCAGGTCAGTCTCTAAGTCTAAAGTTTATAATTCAAATGTGGTTTTCTAGAGAAACATCATATTTTAGTCATTAGTTTATACTCTGGACGTTTGACGCTACTATAGAGTCTACATCTGTTAATTCAATGATAAATATCAATGAGCTCAGCATCACTGATCTCCTCGCACATAGAGACAACCCCCTGCACACCATCAGTAGTCTCCACTAGACTCCCTGCCCCTCTACCCACCTCAAAATCTGCTCTGTCATTGACGTGCACCAGGCCAGGATCAGGGCGAGTAGGGGGTGAAGGTCGACGGGATGACAGAAACTGCTGCATCTTCACTTGGAACGGTTTAGAAGTGAATACGTAGACTGAGGGGTTGATGATGACAGAGAGGTAGAAGAAGAGATAAGTGTAGAGGAGTAGATCTCTGTCGAGGTGATGGTGCTCTGCTAGAGACAGGAGCACCATGAAGGGGATCCAGCATAGGCAGTAGAAGAACGTGATCCAGAGTCCCCGTCTTATCAGCCTCCCCACACCTAGCACACGATATCTAAGCTGGTAGAACCCCACTACAGAGTACGTCACTACACACGCAAACACTGGGAAGTAGAAAAACAATATGCTCTCCCCAAGGACATAGTGCTGGTATTCTTCTCCTCCAAAGTCACATTTTCTGCTATCATTAGCGGCCACAATTTCAAAAGTTCCAGGTTTTAGGACTCCTAACAGAGAGAATGATCCGAGATACAAGCCGGGGATTATCCAAACAGCAGTGCAGAGGAGGATCATGTTCCTGGTGGTGCAGCTACTGATCCCCCGGACGGTTAGCATCAGGACGGAGAGTGTGATGGGCAGCACAGCCAACATCTCTACTTTAGAAGAGTAGGACTCAGCGTACCGAGCTATCTTACAGAATGTGGAGGAGAAATTACAGGTGTTGGTCAGTAAACCTGCAAGGTGAAAACAGAAATATGTTTAGTTTCTTGTTAAAATATCAGACAAGAATATTCAATCGGTCAGGAAGGTTGGTCTGATTCTGGTGAATAATCCAATACTTAATGATAGGGAACATAACAACGCAATTAGATGAAAAGAAGTTTACCTGGTCCCCGGAGAGCAATAGCAACGACTGAAAAGAGTAACTCTGAGATTGCGAGGTTTAGATAAACTATTTTTTGAGGGATTATCATTCTTCTCCTCAGATAATGAGACAGAAAGACAGAGAGGAACCCGTTTAGGAACGCACCGATAAAGCCTGAAAAATTTCCACGTCAAATAAAATATTATTTCAAAATTATTGTTCAGCATATCAACATTCAACAACCATGCAATTCTGAACAGATCATTACTAAACTTAAGTGTGCATATGGACGTAATTTTTCGCTACTCGGTCATTATATTTCTTTTTAATCTAACACTCACTTGACTTATAGTTATACTATCTCTCACTATCTTTACTAAGACTCACCTATCATGATTATGGCGTAGGCTTCAGTACTAGTTGCATATCCAGACCATTCCACAGAAAAGTAAATCATCACGATAAAAATAAAACGCGAACGTTAGTTCAAGACATAAATTGTAGTGGACAGCTTTACGAATGGAGATCGAGCATTGCAATTTGCAATGATGCCAAGATTTCCCATGTCCTCATATTACTGCTCAAAATAAATATTGGTGAATATGCAGAGAAAAGAGTATCAAATTTCTGGAACAGAGAATAGGGTACAGGACCGAGCGTGCTAAATCACTCTACAGCCGATCTTAGAGATTTTTCTAAAAGGGCCCGCGATAGTTGAGACCAGCTTGGATCGATGTATTTTCGCACACTGATTCCGAATCACCCCTCATGACATAAGGTTAAGATGCTCCCCTAGCGAGATATTGGCGAAAAACTGTCTCGATCACGTGCTATGACCATACAATGAAGTTGGTATAATTTCTCGTTAGGGTTAGGGTTTTAGCATAGGCTCTTGTTAAATATTGGGTAAGGGTTAGGGTTGGGATCAGGTTAGAAGGCTAGGATTTCGATTAGTCATTCAGGGCCATCAAGAGAACGTGTTTAAAAAGTCACGTGACAGTCGATCGAGTGTAGAGTGACTTTAAAAAAGGAGGTAGAATAAGTATAACAGTGCCAAAAATTGTTTGTAAGATAATGATATAATGATATTAATATAGACGTAAAACATAATAAGTAATAACTAATAAGTTATGATATTATAATAACACTTATACAATAACACGGTTCTGTTTCACTAAGGTGATTATTTAATTAACAAGCACTACAATTAACTGTTAATTGATAAACAGTATACACTCCATACTTCATAGTACCATTCTTAACCATGGCATGGTTTGACTAATGACTAGTATAAGTTATCGTGTAGTTGTACGCTATGTCTGTACTCTGTACGCTATGTCTGACTCAGATCCAATGATTATGCGACTTGAATTACAATCACCATCAATTTAAACTCTGCAGTCCGCAGTTACATTGGCCATGTTTGCCTAGACAATGGAAACTAATTGTTATGTCGAAATTAATTAAATATTTCTCCTTTTCAGGAATGATTTCGTTCTTCAGCTGCACCGGCCCCTCAATCCAACTGTTCCATGATAAGGCAACCCAAGAGAGATTCGTCATAGCGTTCGGACCATCTTCTCCACCCATAGTTCCACTAGACTTTACAATGGAGTTCAAATACGCAAGAGTATTGTCTGGTAATTGTTGCAACATTTTTTACGATTCTTAATTTCAGCTCACATTCAAGTGTTATCTATATAGTTATGGATGCACTCAACCTTGGATTTTTTAAATTTTTACAATTTTTGCACGGTGGTAGAGTAGAGACGCACACTATTATTACTTTCAATTTCTAAATTTGGCCCATTTTATACATTTTAATAATAATATCCGTTGGTAGTCTTCCTTCGGAACTTAAGGAACCCATTATCAACAAGAATTGCGCCCGTTGTTTCGTTTTGGCGGACGCTAGATTTCCATTTCACATTTACTATAAATTTAAGTATAACTATAAGCTCCAATCAGCTCACTTCAATCTTCATGATAATAATATTGATCAATTATGCATCAAATACGGGAAACACTTGAAATTCAGTTCAATTGCCGTAGAACTTAACTTGTATCTGTAATTCAAGAAATTATCAGCAAAGGTAAACTATTATATATTTGTAGCGCGATGCACTACTGGGTCGCGCGCGCATCAAATAATGCTTCTCGCAACCAACGCTTCTCGCAACCAACGCTTCTCTACCTTCGGTAGATCGGCGAGATGCACCACTGTGCCTCACCGAGCTGCGAAGGATTGACATCGTGAATCAATTATATATACTCGTGTACACATCAATACACTACGCGTGCCACGTACAAATTGGGTGTATTACCTAATAGTAATATTATACATTACATGCATCATATACACAGTCGCGCCGCGCATTCATAGATCACAGGCTATCTATACATCACATCTCCGCAAGCAATCCTCGCGCGCGCCCAACTTTTTCGTTGCATGGTAACGAACGAACACACGACATATTTAAACCCACCTATCTCGTTCTCCAAAATCCACGTTTTTCTGCAAAAACCTCCATTCGTAACCTTTCACTATTGCCTTTTTTCAAAAGGGTGAAAAGGAAAAATAACAGTTACTCAACTTCAAATTTTATATCGCTTTCCAGGAAAATGGAGGCTTGAAAAAGCTAAAGGTAGATCCTACACTGAGGGAGAATTGATCGAAACTCTGGAAATATTCACGATAGAGAATCTCGAAACCAAAAGTTAGTTTATTTGATAAAAAACAAAGGATCTTGTCGATATAATTTCTAAATAATCGTATTTTCAATTTAAGATTTTCAGTTTACTAAACTCCACCCTTAGTCAACAACGAGTTTTGCTATTTTCCGCTGGATCTGATAAAGTTTGAAGGGAAAATAAATAAAACAGAAAAGGGAGATTATTGTGGACCTTGGGAAGATGAAACTGAGGACAAGAATAATTACTGTAAGACATCAGAATCTTACAAAGGTATTTGAGGAAGGACCAGCACTCAGCAGCCAGCTGAGTGAATCAATTTACTTTATCAATTCATTAATCGATTAATTAGAAATAATCGATCAGTATATCAACTAATAATCGATTAACAAGAAAGTGAATTATCCCACAATTACAAATAAATAATCTAACAATTATTTGTATTCCCAGGCCATACTCGTCCCGGAACGGAACCGTGGTGTCTTGACGCTGAAACAAGAGTACCAATCTCGTGTGGTGTCCCAGTCTGTGGTTTGGATATGATTACTTTTACAATTACTTACAATTACTTTTACTGATTACTCATTTGTGTAATCGTTTACATGGCTATCAAGGCAGCCTAATTTAGAAAAACACCCCCACCAAACCAAGATTATACCTCATTTATTAAACTTCATATTTTATAGTTAAACAAGAGCTATTACGTCACGTGAAAGTGTTAATATAGTCCCACAGTTATTAACGTGCCCAGGTTGGGATACAATCTGTAAAAGTACTGAGGAGGGGCACGAGTATCGTGGGAGTCTGAGAAGGACGGATCTAGGATATGATTGTAGGAACTGGAAGGCGGATTGGCCTCATCCCAACAAGTAATTAGAGTCGAGTGGAGATATTTATTAGCTAATTAATAATTAGCTTATAGTGAGGCCCGGATAATAAGATGTTATGATAATATTCATCATGTGCAGTATTATTAGCTAACAGTGAGAATAATATGATATCATGATAATATTCATTTATTGAATATTAATAGTAATAAAGTAATAAATTATTTACTATTTTCCGTAGTGTTTGCTCTTGAACTTTACCGATTTAATATTTTGAATAAATAAAATTAGAAACACCAGCCTTAAAACTCCCCAACTTTACAGGGGCTATGATAACGAGGCTGAATACGGTGTTGGAAACCACGATCTGTGTAGAAACCCTGACCCTGACTACCCCACCATCTTCTGCTACACTACCAACTGGCTCAAGCGATATGATAACTGTAATGTTCCCAGATGCAATACCAAGGATCATCCTAGATACCTGTTTGGACCCGGACTCAAGAAACGTTCCTCATTTGTTTGAGCGCGGAACTAATTATTGGACAAACATTGTAGTTAAAGGGACTGTGATCAGCCCAGAAAAGTGAAACTTGCTAAAATTTGTAATTAGTTGTTCCAAGAGTAAATTAGATAAAACCAAAATTTAGAATCGATTGATTTTTAAATTACCGTTGGAAGTGGGATGTTCCACCGATTTTAATATTTAATAACTAACTATCACCAGAGTATTCAGTATTGGCTGGAAGGCTGTAGACAGTTGAAACTCTGAATGTTGAGACAAATGTTTCAAGTTTAAGCTAGCGATAGACTTTAGTGCAGTGTGCAAGCTTTAGTTTTCTCTTCACAGCGCTTACACAAAATAATATTACTGCAGTTTCCTTCGGTTTGCTCGGCTGATACAGAATACTTAAATTCAGTACTAATATTTTGCTTATCTTTTAAAATGATCGACAGTTAGATCTGTATAATGAAGTTTTTTTGCAACATTTTTGAATGAAATGATCGATCATTTACTTTTCCTCCGATAACTAAAACAGTTTCTCATATCAGAAATAAACTGAATTTGTTTACAGGCAACAAACACATGTCCTGCTCACACAAAATAATGTGAGAAAGATCTCTCCAACAACCCCAACCTTCATGCACAGCAACATTTACCAAGCCTGCTGTTGTTTTTCCGGTTACTATCCCCGATCTCCCTACGAAGAACTAGATGACTCCAACATAAAACTCAAGAACAGTGGTGAAAAGGAAAACCTAAACACGATTGCAGGGACAGGAGGGGAGTACCGGTCTACCCAGATCTCCAACCCGTCATCCTCCTCCTTTGAGGCGGAAGTCAGCAGTGAAAATGAGGAGATAGCGGGGCTGAGTAACGATCTCTACAACACTAACAACCTGAACAACCAGATCAACGCTAACATGGCCAGTACTGCAGATCAGGACAAGCGAGCCCCCTCGGTCTACACTATCCAGTCCGATGTTTCAGTTCAGCTGAGTTCCTGGCAATCAGCCAGCCATGCCATGGCACAAGCCTCTGTCACTACCACTGGTAGAAAGAAGAGGGACAGTTCCACGGAGTCCCTCAACAAACGACGGTCGAGAAGTAGTTCTAGTTCGAGAAAGCGTTCAAGAAACGGGAGTGCGGTCTCGACTAATAAAACTCATTCTGCCACGAGTCTGAACGATAAAAACGTTGAGGAGAGTGGACGGTATTCCCCACTGGGGAAGCTGGAGGAAGCTACATCAAGTCGTCTCGGGCTCTACAAATCCCTTAATGAAGACAAAAATAGCAACAGTAAAGATTCTGAGAAGATTAACGTTGAGGTTATAGAAAATGTGGTCGAGAAGCCGCCATTGTCAAGATTGAAAATAAAATCAAGACCGGAAAAAGAAAAATTCGAAGAAACTGTCGTGCTTAAAGATTCTGTGGAAATGTCCGTTGTAACGGAAGCTGAGAGTGCAGATTCAGAAGATAATCTTCCCCCAAAAGCGTCAAAAGGTTTTCTGATGGAGCCAGTGATGGAGCCAATTAAAATGCTACTAGGAGTTTTCTCTGGCGATACGACAAAAACTGAAGTAGGAGATATAGAAGAGCCGGATGAAATAGAATATTCCATGAGTGAAAGTGACATAGAAGAATCCTCCGCCTATTCAGTCGCTACCTCGGACATAAGTAGTGACCCTACTAGCGATGATGGAGAAGACGCGAATAATCTTCAGGAATCATTTTTCCCTGAGCTTTACGAAACTAAGGGCCAGAATGAAGATCTAACTGCAAACAAATCGTCTGTGGCGGCTACCGGAAAGCAGGCCGCCAGAAGAGAATCTTGGTCTTCCAGGTACCCAGTCGTAAAACAAGAAGAAGACTCCTCTTCAATAGCAACTGACGAACTATCAGAGACAACAAACGAACTTAGCAGCGTTCACATAGAGGACCAAATGTCAGCATCAAGTGCTTCAGATTATGAGAATATTTCAGGTCGGTTCAGCGGACTGGACGTAGAAAGTTCTGACCAGGCTGGGGAAGGACTCGAGGAGGAGATGGAAACGCTAGACCAAGGGCAATTAGACTTGTTTACTGAGAAAAAACTGCCCGTGGAATCAGATCCACCATCCGGAGGACAATCCAACCCAGTTCAAGAAGGTTACTATTCCAACAGTTTCGTACGATACGACCCAAACACAAACGAGTTTGTCCGATACGACGATCCTGAGCTGGTAGAAACAGACGGGTCAATGATAACCCACCGAGATCACGACTCACTTTTCCAACTGGGATCAGACAGCAACCTCAGTTTCCCCGGCAGGCTCGCTGAGGAACAGCCTGGAGAGCTGGAGAGTCCAGTCCCTAGTTCTTGTATAGACGGTAGTACGATAGTTGGATCGTGTGGGACTGGGGTTACAGTTAGTTCAGGTGGTGACACTTTAACTGACCTGAGTGTGAGTAGAGCTGGCATGAGAAAGGAGGAGGTGAAGAAGAAGGGAGGAATTGTGTCCCGGTTTAAGAAGAAGGTTCTGAAGAAACAGTGAAATATTAAGAGTAGTGCTGTGTAGGTTCCACATTCCAATAAGTTCTGCGAGCCAGAAACCGAAAGAATTGTGTAAGATAATTCGGGGTAGAACTCTTTTAACAGTTTTTGAGATATTTGTTCTGTAGTAAGACCGATTGTATCATAATTTCTGACTTTAGAAAGACAAACTTACGAATATGAGATCTTCTGTAAATAAGTTAAAACTATGAATCATTGAAAATAATCATTCGATAAAAAATATGTATTAAAGTACTTATGATCATTAACAACAACGAATAATTTCAGAAATTATAAGTCAAATAATTTAATTGACATTAAACTTTAATGAATCAGTTACTCTACAACATATCACATATCAGATTATCGCAGTGAATTGTGGTTGTTTAATGTTTTTCACATTCACGCTCAAATATGGTACAAAATTCTACACAATAATTGAAAAACTACAAATTGAAATGAACCTAAAAATTACACGATAATTAAAATTTAACAAATACTTTAAACTTAAAATGTTATATAATCTCAGGTCTGACGAATGAAAATAATAGCAATGCAGGCATCCGCTGAGGTGAAAATAAAAATGAAATTAGTTCGCACACAGTATCAATTATTTCCTTAAGTTTATGACTGCTTATTGTAGCGTCTCGGTATACGAAAGTGCAGCGTATGCTCAATGGACGTCAAGTTCTGTGAAGTTCTCGTTGGGCTTCATTTGTGTAATCAGAAATGTCTTAATTCTTATGCGAAGATTTATCTTGCGTCCGAAGATGTGGATAATAAAGTGTGTAAGATATCAACGTTTTACCTTATGATCAGATGCAATCAGAAGGCCACCTTGATCGCTAACATGCAGTGTTGGGATTCATCGCCCTGTTGGTCGACCATAAACACAACATGGGATGTCACGTAACCATGGCAACAGAGGATTATTCCAGGTCGCGCGGCTTAAACCATGCGAACTCAAAGCGCGCGCCACTGTACTAGCTGCAGAAATTTCCAGTACAATAACAAATCTGACATCGCGGGCTACAATTAATACAGATTTTGTGTGCGACCAAAAAAGTGCACACGAGAACATTCGTCAGGATAAAAGTTTCTGGCGAATTATCAACTGGTGAGTCTCATGACAAGAAGATGTTAAACCCCCACAACAAGCTAGATCAGTTAGCTTTATCATCAAACTTTCTGAACGACAATACTTGTCTATTGTTGTGATAAGGCGATGTGGAGGGTCGTTCAACTGAAGGTGATAAATGGCCGTCTGGTTGCTGCACTCCTGCGTATGACGATCTTTTGGTCCTCTGAGGGGTGGAAGTTTGAGGTCCACCTGGATCTGAAAAATTCGCATTTATTCACACTGTTTAAGGAGAAATCGATAATTGATTCAGTTGTACCTGATATAAGCTATCTAACAAGACCATCTTGTAACAAAGTATAAAAATAAATTCAAATTTAATCACAGCTATAAAAATGAAACTCCACCTTTAAAGACGCTGTCATCCAGCAGTGCTGAAACATCCCTATCAAAGCTATTGTTATCTCCAATGAAAGGAGTCCCCCTACTCGAGACGAATGACTGATTCATCGTATTTGAAGAGGACCCATCCACAAAAGAAGAGTTCACTGCAACATTGGGAGGAGTCTGATCCTCAATATCGGGTACTGTTTCACTTGTTTCGTGTGTTGAACTGTCAGTTAGTACCAGACTGTCGTCCATTAGCAGCGAGTCATTAAGTTGTAACAGTCCTGGCTCTGAGAAATTCTCCTGTCTTAGATAGGCTATATAAGTCTTACAATTGAAATATTTGGGTTGTCAAGGGTACTTCTTTGATCAATTTTTACAAACTATTAGATTTTATCAAATGCAAGTCACAGAAGAATTACAGAAAAACTATAATTTGTATTAAAGTTTGGTTTATACCTGGGTATATCGTCGTCTTCAAATTCGCTGTCAGTGTCGTATCCCTTGTTATCTTTTGCTTCTGCTAGCTCTCGTCTCACTCTGTAACAAATATTATGTTTTAACCAAATTATACCAATACAATATATTGAGTATTGACCAAGAAAGGTTTTATGACTGCATTCATATATCCAAATAAACTGGCACTATTGCCTCCAATAGGTCTGAATATTAAGATAAATTCTAAGATTTTTTCAATTTGATAAAGCGATATTTCTAATTTTTCGGTTTTCAAAAATGTCCAATTCTCACAATATCTCCAGACTCCAAGGGCACAGAGAACTGACTTTTCCCAGTTAATGAAACTAAGCACATTATATGTAAGTTAAAGGTAAGTGAAATTTAGCATCATAGAATAAAATATTTTATCTTATAGTAAGAAATTTTAACTTCAAATTTGATGAACTCATTTTGATGAACTCAAAATTTCGTTTAAAAAAAAATGGACGGAAAAACGTAATTAACACATTTCCAGCAATAGAGGTCAGTGTGTCAATAAATTGTATTATATGAAAGACGTTTCAAATCGAACAGTCTCAAGTTGACCTCAATTTCTTTGATTATGTGAACAACAACATTTTCCCGTCACATTGATGATGAATAGGTTTAGTTTAAGTTCTTCTCTCTATTTGAATTTTTAACAAACTTTAGAGATAGAATGTTTACTTCGTTTTTGGTAATTTCTTGTCCTGTCCTTTGTCTCATAAAAGTAATCTTTCTTCAAATCCTCGTTTCTTCAACCGAAATGAACGACAGTTTTGTGTATTCTTAAATAGATTTTAACATGGTTAAAACCACATTATAATCTAAGCATTAATTGACAGACCTTAAGTTTTACGTATTAAGCTAGACGTCTCATTTGGTTCAATTCTCTCAGTTCTCGTTACATTTCTCCACTTTTGCTCAACACTACCGTTTGCTCTTTGTCCAACTCCCCTTAATTGAGACCACTTCTTTAAAAACTTTCCCTTTAGTTCACTGCTTCGGCTGATAATGATAGCTGGATTCAGTGCTGCGTTCAGTATTGGCAACAATGTCCCTAACACCGCCATAACATCAATTTGAGGATCACATATAACATCGTATTTCAACAGCAGGATGTACGTTGCAAATGGTGAGTTGCAACCCACAAAGAGAACTGACATGGCAACAACTGTTATGGTCACGTGACGCTGGTTGTTGCTGGTAGTAACAAGGCTGGGTTTGGTTAGAACAACCATCTGGACAATGCAAGTAATTAGAACTATAACTACTGGGATTAAGAATGGAACCACTATGAAAAAGAATCTGGATGCATGGTGTAGTATAGAATATAGTAATGAGTTGCAATGAGTGAATACAGGATCTGATTCCGAGTATTGCTGAAAATCTTTCAGTTCCATAGATGTGTCTACCCAACACTGGAATGAGTCGAACTTGTCTTCAATTTCCTTTCCCATTCCATTTGCGGAAATGTAGGTATTGTAACCAAAACCTTGTCCATAACGCATCCCAAAGGTCTGAAATGACAGATAAATGTCAACTGCCGCTACTACGATCCAAATCACACCATACATAACTGATGCCATTGCCACATTCCTCTTCTTTATTCGGTAGAAGGGGTTTAGAATCACGACAGTCCTGCAAACGGCGAGCATCAAGTTTCCAAATACTGAACATCTGTAACTGACTGCAATAAGTGTATAGCTGATGACTGAATGGTATCTATCAATTTCTGTCCATCGTTCGATGATTCGTTTGTGAAACAGTGCGAGGACTACTGACTGATAAATGACGCCCACAGCAGTCAGGATATCAACAGAGGATATCAGGGAGTAGATAAGAGATACCACTGAGAGTTGACTCCTCCGATAGTGGTCTATAACGAAGCTGTTGAGAGATATGGTCATGATACAGAGTAGTATACACGGTATACTTATCCAGAAGTAGGGTTCTAGGAATTCTGCATATCCATCTGATTGGGCTCTCATAATTCCTCCAGAGCTTGTTGAGGCTAACGTTTGGGTGACTGGCATTTTTGTTTCAGCCTTGATGGAACTTTAAATAGGATTTATCTTCTTAAAATTGCTTATAAAACTAAGTTCGACTGCAAAATTTTAAATATAAACACTTATTACTCTATTGACATTGTAAGAATGGACCTTTACTGATAGTTGAAATTCGACATATGACGTCATCTAGCGTCATCTAGCGTCATCTAGCGTGAAATATCGCCAGATGATGATAGATGACGCTAGATGACGCTAGATGACGCTAGATGACGCCAATTAGCGACATTGTCGCTAAGTGCACGGCACCTTTCGAATGTCGCTATCTAGCGCCATCTAGCGCTATCTAGCGCTATCTAGCGCTATCTAGCGCTATATGACGCTATATGACGCTATATGACGCTAGATGACGCTAGATGACGCTAAGCACGCAGCACTGACGCCAGGCGACAGATAGCGCTATTTTCATAAAATTTCCGCCCTTTTTTTTGCGACATCTAGCGGTATCTAGCGCTATCTAACGCTATATGTCGCAACGACATCTGACGCAGCGCTATCTAGCGCTATCTAGCGCTATCTGGCGCTATCTAGCAGAGAATGTCGGTTTGTGACAGTTTACGCTAGATAGCGCTAGATAGCGCTATCTAGCGCTAGATATCGCGGCGACAGCTAGCGCTAGATAGCGCTATCTAGCGTAAACTGTCACAAACCGACATTCTCCGCTAGATAACGCTAGATAGCGCTAGATAGCGCTATCTAGCGGAGAATATCGGTTTTTGACAGTTAACGCTAGATAGCGCTAGATAGCGCTATCTAGCGCTAGATATCGCGGTTTTATTTTTAACGTTGCAAAACGTTTATTATTTGACTTCAGATCAAGGTTACCAGAGTTTAAAATTCAACTACATTTGAACGTTGTATTAGTAGAGGCTCTTACGGGCATTGTCTGCTCGATACGTTAGGGACCCCAAATACACCTTACTAGACGTATTTTTGACCGTAGAATCGATTGAAAGTGGTTTCAAGATGATTGGACTGATTGTTCTGGGGTAAAATCGCAAAAAACCGATTTTTGGGCCAAAAATAGGCCAAAAAACCATGTTTTTTGATATTTTGAGCAAGTTAATTTTGTTGGCATGTCGGCAAAACTTGCATAAAGATAGCTAAAAGACAGCCGCACAAGATTGTATAAAAATAAAACAAATCCCTCTATTTGTTCTGAGGTAAAAATCCAAAAAAGTGGTAAAAATTTTGACTTTTTTGCTTGAAGTTTGAATAATTTTTTGCAGTTGTATTAAATCAACCCAAAAATAGTCACATCGTGTTTGCCTAAATTTTTCCTTTCCGAGAAGTACCCACTTCATATACTTTATCGAAGTTTGAATATTGTCACTCCGCAAGCGTTTTTGCCAAATTTTCGACGCGCACTACGCGCAAAAGCATTTAGTTGTTATCAATTGGCACCCGCGCGTTCATCATAAATTTCAAACAGCTATAACTCAGCGAGATTATGTCCGTTCTAGCTCATATTTTCACACTAAATAGAAAATAATGTGATCTTATTGCTGACAAAATATGAATATAATTACTCTATTTGCCTTAGAGTAATAGACTGTCAAAGTTTAAAACGCGCATTGGTATAGCACGTGACTAATAAGGCCAAATTTATACTTCTTAACATATTATCGATCCTTAGACATCATACTATTGTGTCCAATTAGCGGTTAGGTCTCTAAACTCGTAGCAGAAAACACGTCTTTTTGCCCGTAAGAGCCTCTACTATATGTAGGTTACATATAAAACGTTGTTAAACGTTAAATATCTAACGTTGGTTATGGGTTTTATTTTTAACGTTGCAAAACGTTTATTATTTGACGTCAGATCAAGGTTACCTTATTAACTATAAGCAGAGTTTAAAATTCAACTACATTTGAAAGTTGTATGTAGGTTACATATAAAACGTTGTTAAACGTTAAATATCTAACGTTGGTTATAGGTTTTATTTTTAATGTTGCAAAACGATTATTATTTTACGTTAGATCAAGGTTACCTTATCAACTATAAGCAACGTTCAAAACTCAACTAAATTTTAACGTTGTATGTAGGTTACATATAAAAACTTTGCCGGCTGGTATAGGCTTAGACTAATATTTTGAGAAAAAGCGGCGCGTGATAGTATTAGTAAATTACGAGTATCACCCGTTAACGAGTGAGATTCTTCCAGTATAAGCTGTTTATGCTCTAACCATAGCCCTCTCGCTAGTATAGTAGTACGCTTAGACACATGGCTATGTGAAAGAAGATGATGTAAAGATCTTAATGTTAAATTAGCATTTGCAAATTAATAATATTAAAATCTCGCACAGCAAGTTATTAAAAGAATGTAATGAGAGTCGAGCCGAATTTATTGTTCAGTAATCACATTTACAATGGGTTTACACATTACATAACCGTTTAAATTTCAAATTAATGTTCCTGCACGAATGAAAATGCCTCATAATCATATATCGTACCCACGAGTTTTCAGTTTACGAACTACGCGCAAGTGTGAAGTGCAAGCGCGAAAGCTTTATGACAGGCTGAGCGCGGCCCAGTAACAATCCTCGGGATTGGAATTATTTTGGATAAATACTTTACAGCTTTGAGCTTCGAGTAATCTATTTGACGATGTTTGTTGTAGCGCGATGCACTACTGGGCCGCGCCGCGCAGCCAATAATGCTTCTTGCAACCACTAGTGCTTTACTAAACATAGTTGGTCAGTACGTTACTGTACGAACTTTTAAAAGGTGTCGAACTGTACAAATTTTAAAAAGCTGTCGAGGAATTTTTACCGAATTTTTTTAAAAATTTTGTTTTTTAATCACTTCAGTCCGAAAAATTTGTTATTTTTGTCCGAGAGGTTACACTTCAGATTTAAAATATTAACATGCATCCGCACGTCATCGTTTCCCGCCATTTTAACACAAATTTTTGCAATTAGCTTTTCGAAAATTTATGAAGCGAATTTTTCCCAAAATAATCCCGAACTGAAAAAACGTGCCGAACTGTACGAATTTTTTACGACTTTTGTACGAACTAAACAACTATGTTACTAAATTGGCGACGCGATATGCACCATGACTGGGCCTCGCCGAGCTGTGAACAGTGAAGGATTGACATCGTGAATCAACGCGATGCGTTACTGTGAGTGTGTCGCGCCGCGCATCCAAAAATGCTTCTCGGTATCCAACAATGCTTTTCGGCGAAATGCACCACTAAGCTGTGAAAGATTGGCATCATGAATCAACGATGTTAGTAACTTGTATAAATTTTGTCGAAATAGTACGTGCCGCTTTCTTCCGATCCCGAAATGTTAAGGGTCGACGGTCGTTTACATATTAGTATTACGTAATCAGCTGAGGAGGTTGGGGTTTTCAAATGATTATTGATTACGCTAGTGTAATATTGACATAAATATATTAGCTATGGTAAAACTGATTACGGGGTATGTGAACGACCCCTCATTGTTAGTAATCAGTTCCATACATAGCTATTAAGCTATTAGTATCATGTCACAATCACACTAGCGAGCGTAATAATTTGGAAAACCCCGGCCGGCGGCATCAGGCCCCTTATATAATTATAATATGTAAACGACCCCTTGATTAAGTGATATTTAATATTTTGTTCCACTCAGCCGAATATTTGATAAATCGAGTGTAATAGTTGGGTGACTTCGACGAGCCGCGCAAGCTTATAGTTATAGTTATATCATTCTCACTTAAATTATAATTAATTTTCATACACAGTAAAAATTAATTTTCATATAAAATAAAAATAACAAAAAAGATTGGTTGGGAAAAGACAGGCTGCGCTTACGGTCCCAGTAAAACACACACACACACACACACACACACACACACACACACACACACACACACAGACACACACACACAGACACACACACACACACACACACACACACACACACACACACACACACACACACACACACACACACACACACACACACACACACACACACACACACACACACACACACACACACACACACACACACACACACACACACACACACCCACCCAGATAGCGACATCTAGCGCTAAATAGCCTGGACTGTCACGACCCAAAATTCTTCGCTATTTAGCGCTATCTAACGCTATTTAGCGCTATCTAACGCTATCTAGCGCTATATGTCGCAACGACATCTGACGCTATATAGCGCTATCTGGCGCTATATAGCGCTAGATAGCGTGAACTGTCGTAAACTGACTTATCCCGCTATCCAGCGCTTGATGTCGCCTGCGTCAGATGTCGTCGCGACAGATGTCGTCAGATGTCGTCAGATGTCGCTAGATGGCGTCAGATAGCGTCAGATGTCGCGGCAACATATGACGCTAGATGACGCTAGATGTCGTCCCTAGAATTTTGATGAAAATAGCGCTATCTGTCGCCTGGCGTCAGTGCTGCGTGCTTAGCGTCATCTAGCGTCATATAGCGTCATATAGCGTCATATAGCGTCATATAGCGCTAGATAGCGCTAGATAGCGCTAGATAGCGCTAGATGGCGCTAGATAGCGACATTCGAAAGGTGCCGTGCACTTAGCGACAATGTCGCTAATTGGCGTCATCTAGCGTCATCTAGCGTCATCTAGCGTCATCTAGCGTCATCTATCATCATCTGGCGATATTTCACGCTAGATGACGCTAGATGACGTCATATGTCGAATTTCAACTATCAGTAAAGGTCCGTAAGAATGACGTTTTAAATCTATACAAAATTCAAAAAAAATTGAGAAACACACGTTCTATATCAAATTAACAAGAAATTCAATAAAAAGTATCTCCGAAAGAAAGAAGGATAGTACTGAATATCAACAGTAAACCAGACAACAATGGTGTTTGTATTGCTGCAGACCCAGCAGAGTGCAGTCGGAGGTGGGCGGTGTCAACACTCAATAAATCAGGACGAATTTGGAGTACGATAAGAACATTTCAATATTTTAGGGAAAGACAATTAGTATTCGTAATACGTATGACATGGTAGATAATGAATATATACTAGATATTTATCAAAGTGCAAGATATGCTCGGTTGTAGACCAGGGTTGTATACAAATCTATTGAGCTTATAATTAAATATATCCGAGGTTAAAGAATGAACATGGCATAATACACTTTTATACCAATAACATTTACTGGATATTCCACCACAGTTTCACAAACTGAAGCTCGGTATCTTATATATCATTGAAGTCTAAAACCTGAAATAACCATATTTGAAACCTGAAATCTTCCCGGTTTTGAGAACTATTCAAGTGTATTGTCAATCATAATATTAACTCTACTCCTCAAAACAAAACAAAACACAGTTCCTAACTTACCTGTCAGCATGTTTGGAGAGGAACACACTGAGAGTGTACATCTTCAGCAGGATACGTCTACGTTTTCTGGACATTAGGATCAGATCCTCATCTCTCTGTTTGAGACGTTTAGCTAAACACGGTAACATGGCGTACAACTGCCTGGCTGACTCCTGAACAGAGAGGTTAGTTGTTTAGGAAATAGATGGAGGGGGTGGGGTCGGGTTGGGGTGGGGTGGGGTCGGGTTGGGAGGGGGTGGGGCCGGGTTGGGGTGGGGTGGGGCCGGGTTGGGGTGGGGTGGGGCCGGGTTTGGAGGGGCCGGGTTGGGAGGGGTGGGGCCGGGTTGGGAGGGGCCGGGTTAGGAGGGGTGGGGCCGGGTTTGGAGGGGGTGGGGCCGGGTTGGGAGTGGGTGTGGCCGGGTTGGGAGGGGTGGGGCCGGGTTGGGAGGGGGTGGGGCCGGGTTGGGAGTGGGTGGGGCCGGGTTGGGAGGGGGTGGGGCCGGGTTGGGAGGGGCCGGGTTAGGAGGGGTGTGGCCGGGTTGGGAGGGGAGGGGCCGGGTTGGGAGGGGCCGGGTTGGGAGGGGTGGGGCCGGGTTAGGAGGGGTATGGCCGGGTTGGGAGGGGAGGGGCCGGGTTGGGAGGGGCCGGGTTGGGAGGGGCCGGGTTGGGAGGGGCCGGGTTGGGAGGGGGTGGGGCCGGGTTGGGAGGGGCGTCCGGTAACGAGTATAGTCCTCCTTGTTCACGTTTTTGCCCCCTTCAAAGTACGTGATTGCAAAAGATTGTAAAGGGCTGTACTTAAAATAACGTACCCTTGACCCGTGAAGGGAACAGTCGCTGAAGATGCTCTTTTTAAAGACAGCAGTGTGAGCTTGTATCAGTGAGTCCGTGATATCCCACATGGTGTGTTGGAACACGTGATCTATCAACATAGCTTCTCTACAGTACCTGAAATAACACGTGATCTATCAACATAGCTTCTCTACAATACCTGAAATACAAGATATCCAATGATTGTTCAAACTTGAAATAAAAGTTTTACTATCTAAAATATCTTGATCAAAGGTCGCCATTTTTGTTATTCTTCAACAAATAAGACAGTAATAAGATAATATAAAAGTAAAGACACATGTAATGTTAACACATGTAATGTTGACATGTAATGTTAACGTTAAGACACATGTAATGTTAACTCACGCGTTAAGTATCTTGATCCTCCTGGAAAGCTCGTGAGCAGGTGCTAGTAAGGGTATTGTGTTGTAAGTCTCTTGTAACGTCAAGTTAGCTCGGATTATTGACACTAAGTACCTGGGTGTGTTATAAGGTAAGGTTTTTAAGGTATTTAAGATATTTAAGGTGTGTAGGGTTCAGGAACGCGAACGTGAATAATAATGAAATCTATAGGATGCAGAGTGCAGACAAAACTGCATATTCAATTGTTCAATGAAAATAATAATAACATTAGTAATATTATTAGAAAAGCTTAACTTACTTCCTGGTTGTTTCGTCTATATCTCGTTTAACAGCGTTAGTTTTAGTGAGATTAGGCCAGAGCGGGCGCTGTGTTCTCAAGACTATCTTGTTCCACCTCATGAAGAGGAAAGTGAACCACACAGCACAGAGGACGTAGAACCCGCCGTTCAGCATTATCATCTCAGCGTACAGAAAATCCTCTGGGAGATTAAATAGTGTTGTGGGGAGACCGCAGGATATAAATTATTGGAGTATGATTGTAGAATGTTGGGATTTAGATCTGATAAGATGGTAGAATCTCATATTAATATCAGATACCAGGTAGTACTAGTGTTAACTGTAGTTTCAGAGTGCTAGCTTCTTAATTAAAGTAGGAAAGTAATATATTTCTTGAATAATTTCAATACAAACCTTGAATAAAGGCGTTCCTCGTATCCATCTCGATACAGACGCCAACAAAAGCATTGCAGAAGTGAACAAAGAGGGATAGGAAGAGCATGACGTTAAAAGACATGATTCTGTAGGGTCTACCAACCATCACCAAACCACCTGAATACGTTAATTAAGCAATTAGTGCCGTTAATTAGTTAATTAATTAATTTTTATTTAATTAATGTTTAAATGATAAAATATAATCCCCTCAAGCCACAATCTCCAATTTCTTAATAATTCCAATAAGATTTATTAATATTATTGATTACTAACTGAGAACGAAGAAGATGCCCGTAAAAAGGAATGCTTGAAGTTTCTCGTAATCAAATACTGCTCCATACACAATTATCAACATTAACTTAACCACAAATACGTAGCACTGAAACAGGGGGTAAAATAGGCTTCACATAACAAAATACATTCACGATGATATAACATATCATAAACCATAAATATTAAGGATTTAAAATGATGACATTTAAAGAAAACATCAACTTTCATTCATTCAACAATACCAGGACTGAGTTAAGGACTGATGCAAGAAGATAAACGTGAAAACTTACATTAAATCACACTAAAATCAACTTTGATCACACTAAATCACACTAAATCACACTAAATCACACTAAATCACACTAAATCACACTATCTCAATCTCCACCTACCCTCATATAAACAAACTTGCGTCTGAAAGAGGACAGCAAGTAGTAACCACTGAGTAACCACTCTTCGTTAATACCGTACACGTACTCTGTCTCCTTTAGTAGGATGTAACCCTCGTGCTCTATTGTTATATCTGAGATTGTGGTTAATCGGTTAGTTAATTAGTTAATCAGTTAATTATTTAATTAGTTAATTAGTTAATTAGTTAATTAGTTAATTAGTTAATTAGTTAATTAGTCGATTAATGAGTTAGTTGACTTATACGATTTTGATAATGTTTAGAGATTAGAAATCCTAAATTCGATATTTAATTTATCTAATAAGACAGAAAAATATAATATTGTGATAAATTATTAAAATCCCCCTTACCAGTGAACACGTGTTTCTTGTTTTTGACAAAGATGTAGACAGGAACCGCGCACCATGCCAGTAGTATCAACACTGGGTACAAAGCGTGAACTAAAGTCCACATGTCACGGTTCCAGATAAGACAGGTCTCACTGGGCTTCACGTCTGTTGCGTTGTGTAGTGGGTTCGGGCCTAGATGGTGTTAGTGGTGTTAGTGGTGTTAGTGATGTTAGTGGTGTTAGTGGTGTTAGTGGTGTAAGTGGTGTTAGTGGTGTTAGTGGTGTTAGTGATGTTAGTGGTGTTAGTGGTGTTAGTGGTGTTAGTGGTGTTAGTGGTGTTAGTGATGTTAGTGATGTTAGTGGTGTTAGTGATGTTAGTGATGTTAGTGGTGTTAGTGGTGTTACTGATGTTAGTTTGTGTAAAGTGATTTCTATGCGTTTTCTTATTTCTCACAGTTAATTTCCATTTTTTCAATGTAGAAACAGGATTTCACTGTTCAGATTATTGTTACGAAATTTACAGGTGCTGGATCTAGGAGAACCAAGATACAAATTTAACAGATGTCCGGACTGATTAATGTTGCGCAACAATTTTATTATAATGGGCTTTGAGAAAACGTTTCCTTCATGAGTACTAAATAATTTTTTGAAATGCAGTATTGAGCTTGAAAACTGTCAGCTATGAAACCGTCAGCTATATCATATTAGAGACAAAAGAGATGCCCCTCTTGACGCTATATTGTGTGATATATTATAAATTTAAAAGGTTTCAACAGAACCATTGTGCAGGCACTGGTCCTTTTTAATCGATCGTGATCACGTGACTAATATTTCAGGTTGTAAAGTTCGTCACGCAGTCATGATTGGAACAATTATGAAAACTCCTTTTTATCAAAGGGGCCAGCCGCCAGATGTTAAATGCAATGCCATATTCATATTGCCATTCATTGACAATTTTCAGCTGGTTTTTCAGTCAATTTGTTTCGAAGCTGCTGTGTTGATGAGCAGGTCAATGTCTCGTAGTCATTTGCCTCTCTGTGGTCATCAGTCGTTGTCCTTTTTCTGATCATTTGGTTTGAGTCTGTTCAGAGATTGTCAAGGTTTTGCCATATTTTGGTCTCAAGTACCAAAAATGAGATTTACAAGATTTTTACTGGTCCTTTTTTGGTATTATAGCAGTTATGCAAAGAATGATAAAAACGAAGGTAATAGAACAGCTAATGAGCATACTATTACTAATTACTGATAACTAACTCATAATATATATCAAGGTCTTTACTCTTTAGACATGGGAAGCAACAGCGACAATAAATAACTAACTCAACATTTCAGACTGGATCGAACTAAAATCAAATCAAGGAGCCACCTCTATGCACCTCTTCAACCCTAAAAAAGACAGAGTGGATTTAAAGATATCTGGTAAGGGTCAGCGAGAATTCCCGACCTCAGGTTTCGAGATCAGACTGACCTTCTACGATGTGATGTTAGACCAACTTGCGGTGATGTCTATCAAAATGGAGTTGGGGAGTACGGTTATTGTGATGATTCCAAATTTTGGAGAAGAATACCTCTGCGAAAGTGGAATCACTCCAAAAGGTTGGTGTGACGTTGTTTATTGTCTGATTGAAATGTAAGATTACGGTGTTGGAAGCAAATACGTTTAAAAGAGCGTCTCTAACTTATCCTCTGGCTCTAACTAGTTCTCTAACTAGTTCTCTAACTAATCCTCTAACTAGTCCTCTATTTAGTTCTCTGGCGAGTTCTCTAACTAATCCTCTAACTAATTCTACTTCTCAGATGACTGGCAGAAGGAATTGACAATACACGCACAGAACAAAATAGTTCTCTCCGATTCAGCAGCAGAGACCCTTGGTTGCTCCTCTGAAGATTGGATAAAATGGTTGGCAGTATCAAGTAGATTCCACAAGCTGAGACTGATGCATTTAGGATCATCAACAGCTTCCGTCCAGTACCGGATCTTATCAGATAGCATTGAAATAGGTACGTTTTAAAGTTCATATTTTGTACAGGGTGGGCCAAAAGTCAGTACCCATACGTTGGCCTTAATAGCTCCGCCGTGTTTTATATTTGAGAGCTGTTGCTTTGCAGATGGCATACTGTACTTACTGGTTCGAGGATTCCGTCGTCAAAATTTGAAAATTCGAATATTTTAGACCACGCCCATTCAATATTAAAACACCTATATTGTTTTCTCTGAACATGCTGAACGCCTAATTTTTTCAGAGACGGTAGATTGTCAAATGTTGCATATGATCTGAAAACATGAGGCAAAACGGATTAGAAATGACGAAGTTATCAAGCATGTTCTGTATCTCGTTAACAAAATTGACTGGGTGATTATGTGACACCGTGACACGACACCTTAATTGGGCACCCTTAACAATTCCCATAATGTTTAACGGGGTAGTTAACGGGGTCACCTTATCACGTGATTAGGTAAACCAATCACCTGATCACACGTAATGAATAAACTCGTTATGCTTCATATCTCGGTCATCTGAGAAGCTACAGTTCTAATTCTTTCAGGACAAACGTAATTCGAATGGCCAAACACAATTCAATAACATTTAGCTTGATCCGACTATCCAAACTATCAAATAAATGTGAAAATGAACCTCTATTTGAAAAAAATGAACGCGAATATTTTTCGAGTTGACAAATTCCTCGAACCAGTGGTGGTACTAAGTCATACCAGAAAGAAGTATTTAAATTGGGCACTCAGTGACTGAGCTATAAAGGCCAACGTATGGGTACTGACTTTTGGCCCACCCTGTACATTATATCATATTGAGACTGAACATTCAATCAGAGATAGAGAGCATGATCATTCATTGTGTAATTCATTCATCGTATGATAAGAATCTATAGTTCCATCAGCCCCTCGCTCCTCCCCCCCCCCCCCCCAACTGCCGGTATATTCTATTTTATCACAATTCTAAATATAAAAACATCGCGAAATTGAGTCAGGTTAACGCGCAGATCTGCAAAATAAAGGGATTTAAAATGTGTATGCAATAATTTTGGTAAAACAGTGTTTACAATCATGAGGTATAGGTTAAGAAAAAAAGAATTGGAGATCATTTTTATTTTTCCAGCATGATTAACATAGATATCGATTAAAATGAATGTTGATTGTTGCGACTTTGGTATTCGTCTTATTGGCACGTTTCTTCATTTTGCAAGCGACTCTTATAATATATTTGTAAGAAAATATTGTGATCTATGACAGTTGGAAAAAAATGTGCATTTCAGTTTTGCCACAATATTTTACGGTGCTTGGTCCTGGATCTAACTAATAATTTTAAACAGCTGTCAAATTTCAAAGGAGAATAGGATCAGGATGGGATTAGCAAGCTTGTGCGGTCCAGTGGTTTTAACTAAATATAAAATAACTAGCAATTATTGCTTCTGTGTCAAATGGTTGATCAAAATCCTCCAACAGCTGGAACATTGAACAGCCTATAAATCAGGTACCAGATAATATTATTTTGAACATTATTTGAAAATGAGGTTTTAGTTTGGTGCAACTCGTCGACATGGGAAGCATTGCTCTGTTTCTGGTTGTACCGTGGATTAACATTGTGATTATATCTACAACTACTGATTACAACGAAGGTTTATCTTGTTTTCTGTTTTTACAAATAATGTTTTTTTAAAAGAATTTATCTGAACGTGTATATTTTCGTTTAAGAAGCTAATAAAAATATAAATTTTAGGCTGGTGGTCGGAGATAAAAGATGGAACAACAGGTCAACTACCATTCCTCCCTGAACGAAACAAAATCAATTTCACGGTTACCAGCAGAAATGGAACTGATCGGTTCTCAGACGTTGAAATTGGGCTGATTTTTGGCGATGAGAGTGGATCTGATAATGTTGGTTACATGCTAATACATATCAGTGAATGGAACACATACTTTGTGATAGCAGCACTTCCAGATAATGAAGAAATCTGCAGAGCTACTTTGAACAACAGAGCAGAAGGTTAGGAGAACTTTGAAATGATTGGTGAAAATCTATTCCAAGATTTTTTGTAAAATAGGATAGAATTATATCAAACTTTCCACATTACAAAAACATTCAGACAACTGCGCATTTTAAACTTAATATTCGTGTAATAAACTAGGAGCCTCGAACAATATCAGGTTGGTTAAGTGATCTTACTGTTTACGCAAACAAACGGTTGATAATATTAGATTCAACACCACGAGGGCTAAGCTGCGATCTTGATAGCTGGTCACTTTGGAAACAGACAACTGGTCAAGTCACTAGTGTAAAGTTACTACAGTCAAACGCTGGACAAACTGCAGTAGTTCAGTACCGGATATCTGTGCAAGATATTATAGGTAACTTAATAGTTATTATCGTTAATACTAATAGACATTTTTGCATTTGTGATAAGGTGAGGTAGGTACTTAGATCAGGTGAAATTAATTTTACTTTCATTAATTTATGTACTTGCTAACGTTTTATAAACATTAAAATCAGGATTACAGTTCAAATATTATCTGGTTAAGAAAAGAGAGAAATAATAATTAACCAATTTATAGTAAACTAATTAACAAAGATATCGAACCCCTGTCTTTTTATGTGACTCAATTTGGAATCGAACAAAAACTTCCTGGCTTTGTCAACCCTTCAGTGAGGAACCCATATAGGTGCCTTAGCCCTTAAAGCATTATTCCTTTTTCTTTCAGATCATAAACCTGTCAAATCCTGATGCAGATGTTTTCTATTATCAAAAAAACTCCAAAGAAATGATTGCCAAAAACTAGACTTATCATTGTTACTGCTTTACTGTATGATAAGTTTCAGCCACAACTTTAAAATAAACCAATCAGTCCCTGGGAAGTGGGCCAGATGTGAGCTGTCAAATAGCAATCTGTTCATAATCCGAAATTGACAATTGGCTTGGTTTTAGTTTTCAGATGGGACTCAGTTTTCTTGTTCTAGCTATGCTGGTGCGACTCACTTACTCCTCAAAGACTGGTGATAAGGAAGGTGAGAAGGGTGTGCCTTTTTTAGTGATTCGATGTGGACCCTCAGTATTGAATTAATACGCAGTATTTATAGCCAATTGAAAAATATAATTATATTTTTATTAGCTATAATGATTATCTTAAATTAGACTCCAACATTATATATAATTTCAGGTTGGTCGGAGATACAAGATGGATCGACTTCTCTGTTAACATTCCTCCCTAAGCGTGACAGAATTGATTTCAAGATCAGTGGAACGGACCAAGGTGATTATCTGTCCTCAGAGTTCAACCTTTGGTTAAAGTTCTACAACGTTAGCAAAATCAAAGTCGGAGTGATAAAGATCAAGGTGTGTAGAAGTCATATCGTCGTTAAGATGACACATTTTCCGGTAGAAAAGAAGATGTGTGAAACTGCTGTAGACAACGTAGCAGAGAGTGAGTTACTTGCACTAAAGTTCTGACCTATCATTGGAACCTGGTCTTCTTCCAATAAAGTATCTAACAGTTCAAATCAAAGGTGTTATTTGTAATTTTATTTATTTGTATATATAATATACAATTTCAATATACAGCACTGCGCAGGAAACCAAAGCTGGATACACGATTTGACAGTATATGCGAATAAACTGTTGATCATGGTAGATTCAACACCACGAGAGCTCAGCTGCGACTTTGACAACTGGTCACTTTGGATACAGAAGACACTGGAAGTCACCAGTGTAAAGCTAGTGCAGGTAACAGAAGATGATGACGGACCCGCCGGAACTGTTCGGTTCCGGATATCTTTTCAAGACACTTTAGGTAAATTTAATAATTATTACAAACTTGGTTAAGGTCCATTGTTCAGTCAAATTTTTGAAACTGAAGCATCAGTTCTTCAATAGTTGTGAAGGAGGTATTAACAGGTTTGGACTCTTGATATGAATTATTATCCGATTAACGAAGATATCAAATAAAGCAGTAGTAAAATGTTGTTCTTTATTATATCACGTGTTCGGTGATTACAATATGAGTAAATAAGCTTGTGACGTAATACCACGTGTTGTGACGTAATACCACGTGTTGTGACGTAATACCACGTGTTGTGACGTAATACCACGTGTTGTGACGCAATACCACGTGTTTTGACGTAATACCACGTGTTGTGACGTAATACCACGTGTTGTGACGTAATACCACGTGTTGTGACGTAATACCACGTGTTGTGACGCAATACCACGTGTTTTGACGTAATACCACGTGTTGTGACGTAATACCACGTGTTGTGACGTAATACCACGTGTTGTGACGTAATACCACGTGTTGTGACGTAATACCACGTGGTGTTAGTGGTGTTAGTGATGTTAGTGGTGTTAGTGGTGTTAGTGGTGTTAGTGGTGTTAGTGGTGTTAGTGATGTTAGTGATGTTAGTGGTGTTAGTGATGTTAGTGATGTTAGTGGTGTTAGTGGTGTTACTGATGTTAGTTTGTGTAAAGTGATTTCTATGCGTTTTCTTATTTCTCACAGTTAATTTCCATTTTTTCAATGTAGAAACAGGATTTCACTGTTCAGATTATTGTTACGAAATTTACAGGTGCTGGATCTAGGAGAACCAAGATACAAATTTAACAGATGTCCGGACTGATTAATGTTGCGCAACAATTTTATTATAATGGGCTTTGAGAAAACGTTTCCTTCATGAGTACTAAATAATTTTTTGAAATGCAGTATTGAGCTTGAAAACTGTCAGCTATGAAACCGTCAGCTATATCATATTAGAGACAAAAGAGATGCCCCTCTTGACGCTATATTGTGTGATATATTATAAATTTAAAAGGTTTCAACAGAACCATTGTGCAGGCACTGGTCCTTTTTAATCGATCGTGATCACGTGACTAATATTTCAGGTTGTAAAGTTCGTCACGCAGTCATGATTGGAACAATTATGAAAACTCCTTTTTATCAAAGGGGCCAGCCGCCAGATGTTAAATGCAATGCCATATTCATATTGCCATTCATTGACAATTTTCAGCTGGTTTTTCAGTCAATTTGTTTCGAAGCTGCTGTGTTGATGAGCAGGTCAATGTCTCGTAGTCATTTGCCTCTCTGTGGTCATCAGTCGTTGTCCTTTTTCTGATCATTTGGTTTGAGTCTGTTCAGAGATTGTCAAGGTTTTGCCATATTTTGGTCTCAAGTACCAAAAATGAGATTTACAAGATTTTTACTGGTCCTTTTTTGGTATTATAGCAGTTATGCAAAGAATGATAAAAACGAAGGTAATAGAACAGCTAATGAGCATACTATTACTAATTACTGATAACTAACTCATAATATATATCAAGGTCTTTACTCTTTAGACATGGGAAGCAACAGCGACAATAAATAACTAACTCAACATTTCAGACTGGATCGAACTAAAATCAAATCAAGGAGCCACCTCTATGCACCTCTTCAACCCTAAAAAAGACAGAGTGGATTTAAAGATATCTGGTAAGGGTCAGCGAGAATTCCCGACCTCAGGTTTCGAGATCAGACTGACCTTCTACGATGTGATGTTGCAAGCGACTCTTATAATATATTTGTAAGAAAATATTGTGATCTATGACAGTTGGAAAAAAATGTGCATTTCAGTTTTGCCACAATATTTTACGGTGCTTGGTCCTGGATCTAACTAATAATTTTAAACAGCTGTCAAATTTCAAAGGAGAATAGGATCAGGATGGGATTAGCAAGCTTGTGCGGTCCAGTGGTTTTAACTAAATATAAAATAACTAGCAATTATTGCTTCTGTGTCAAATGGTTGATCAAAATCCTCCAACAGCTGGAACATTGAACAGCCTATAAATCAGGTACCAGATAATATTATTTTGAACATTATTTGAAAATGAGGTTTTAGTTTGGTGCAACTCGTCGACATGGGAAGCATTGCTCTGTTTCTGGTTGTACCGTGGATTAACATTGTGATTATATCTACAACTACTGATTACAACGAAGGTTTATCTTGTTTTCTGTTTTTACAAATAATGTTTTTTTAAAAGAATTTATCTGAACGTGTATATTTTCGTTTAAGAAGCTAATAAAAATATAAATTTTAGGCTGGTGGTCGGAGATAAAAGATGGAACAACAGGTCAACTACCATTCCTCCCTGAACGAAACAAAATCAATTTCACGGTTACCAGCAGAAATGGAACTGATCGGTTCTCAGACGTTGAAATTGGGCTGATTTTTGGCGATGAGAGTGGATCTGATAATGTTGGTTACATGCTAATACATATCAGTGAATGGAACACATACTTTGTGATAGCAGCACTTCCAGATAATGAAGAAATCTGCAGAGCTACTTTGAACAACAGAGCAGAAGGTTAGGAGAACTTTGAAATGATTGGTGAAAATCTATTCCAAGATTTTTTGTAAAATAGGATAGAATTATATCAAACTTTCCACATTACAAAAACATTCAGACAACTGCGCATTTTAAACTTAATATTCGTGTAATAAACTAGGAGCCTCGAACAATATCAGGTTGGTTAAGTGATCTTACTGTTTACGCAAACAAACGGTTGATAATATTAGATTCAACACCACGAGGGCTAAGCTGCGATCTTGATAGCTGGTCACTTTGGAAACAGACAACTGGTCAAGTCACTAGTGTAAAGTTACTACAGTCAAACGCTGGACAAACTGCAGTAGTTCAGTACCGGATATCTGTGCAAGATATTATAGGTAACTTAATAGTTATTATCGTTAATACTAATAGACATTTTTGCATTTGTGATAAGGTGAGGTAGGTACTTAGATCAGGTGAAATTAATTTTACTTTCATTAATTTATGTACTTGCTAACGTTTTATAAACATTAAAATCAGGATTACAGTTCAAATATTATCTGGTTAAAAAAAGAGAGAAATAATAATTAACCAATTTATAGTAAACTAATTAACAAAGATATCGAACCCCTGTCTTTTTATGTGACTCAATTTGGAATCGAACAAAAACTTCCTGGCTTTGTCAACCCTTCAGTGAGGAACCCATATAGGTGCCTTAGCCCTTAAAGCATTATTCCTTTTTCTTTCAGATCATAAACCTGTCAAATCCTGATGCAGATGTTTTCTATTATCAAAAAAACTCCAAAGAAATGATTGCCAAAAACTAGACTTATCATTGTTACTGCTTTACTGTATGATAAGTTTCAGCCACAACTTTAAAATAAACCAATCAGTCCCTGGGAAGTGGGCCAGATGTGAGCTGTCAAATAGCAATCTGTTCATAATCCGAAATTGACAATTGGCTTGGTTTTAGTTTTCAGATGGGACTCAGTTTTCTTGTTCTAGCTATGCTGGTGCGACTCACTTACTCCTCAAAGACTGGTGATAAGGAAGGTGAGAAGGGTGTGCCTTTTTTAGTGATTCGATGTGGACCCTCAGTATTGAATTAATACGCAGTATTTATAGCCAATTGAAAAATATAATTATATTTTTATTAGCTATAATGATTATCTTAAATTAGACTCCAACATTATATATAATTTCAGGTTGGTCGGAGATACAAGATGGATCGACTTCTCTGTTAACATTCCTCCCTAAGCGTGACAGAATTGATTTCAAGATCAGTGGAACGGACCAAGGTGATTATCTGTCCTCAGAGTTCAACCTTTGGTTAAAGTTCTACAACGTTAGCAAAATCAAAGTCGGAGTGATAAAGATCAAGGTGTGTAGAAGTCATATCGTCGTTAAGATGACACATTTTCCGGTAGAAAAGAAGATGTGTGAAACTGCTGTAGACAACGTAGCAGAGAGTGAGTTACTTGCACTAAAGTTCTGACCTATCATTGGAACCTGGTCTTCTTCCAATAAAGTATCTAACAGTTCAAATCAAAGGTGTTATTTGTAATTTTATTTATTTGTATATATAATATACAATTTCAATATACAGCACTGCGCAGGAAACCAAAGCTGGATACACGATTTGACAGTATATGCGAATAAACTGTTGATCATGGTAGATTCAACACCACGAGAGCTCAGCTGCGACTTTGACAACTGGTCACTTTGGATACAGAAGACACTGGAAGTCACCAGTGTAAAGCTAGTGCAGGTAACAGAAGATGATGACGGACCCGCCGGAACTGTTCGGTTCCGGATATCTTTTCAAGACACTTTAGGTAAATTTAATAATTATTACAAACTTGGTTAAGGTCCATTGTTCAGTCAAATTTTTGAAACTGAAGCATCAGTTCTTCAATAGTTGTGAAGGAGGTATTAACAGGTTTGGACTCTTGATATGAATTATTATCCGATTAACGAAGATATCAAATAAAGCAGTAGTAAAATGTTGTTCTTTATTATATCACGTGTTCGGTGATTACAATATGAGTAAATAAGCTTGTGACGTAATACCACGTGTTGTGACGTAATACCACGTGTTGTGACGTAATACCACGTGTTGTGACGTAATACCACGTGTTGTGACGTAATACCACGTGTTGTGACGTAATACCACGTGTTGTGACGTAATACCACGTGTTGTGACGTAATACCACGTGTTGTGACGTAATACCACGTGTTGTGACGCAATACCACGTGTTTTGACGTAATACCACGTGTTGTGACGTAATACCACGTGTTGTGACGTAATACCACGTGTTGTGACGTAATACCACGTGTTGTGACGTAATACCACGTGTTGTGGCGTAATACCACGTGTTGTGACGTAATATCACGTGTTGTGACCTAATACCACGTGTTATGATACCATGTGACGTGTACAATCTCACGTGGTTACACTTACTTCTTGTATCAGAGCCGTTATATCGGCACCACCACCACCTCACAGCTAGAATACCAAAAGGTAGAACTGCCAGCTCCAGTACATACACAAACCACTTTCTTAAATACGCCAAATACTTCATGTGATTCTCTGGGGAGAGTGATTATTGAATAATTAACATATTTCATACAATGTAAATATTCGTAAAATGTAAAATATACCCAAAATCTAATAGCCTCTTGATACAAATGCCCAAAAGGTAGAGACCCATATGCATATTTCAGAGTTTCTATCATGGTGCTGTAGTTGAATTCTTCTTTAAATGTGAAAATACCTTCGCCACTAGTTGACCACGACACGAAGACGTAGAACACAGAGAACATGGCTATGAGGGTAACCACAGTAATGCTGATACCCATAGTCAGGATGTAGTATTCCGTTGGAATGTTCTCACTATTCGCGTAACCTGCAAAATAAGAACTGATATATTAATAGGAACTTTGATACTTTAATATATTTTATACTTTATCTATTGCCTGACTTGACTGCTAAAAATCTAAACGATTTCTTGGCAATCGTAAAATTTTATAAATCTCCCATGGCCCATAGCATAGTTGTCAGTTAGAATGTTAATTTATAATGATATAATATCGATAATGGGCAGGTTCATTATTTTAACATACCGCTATCAGTAGGCCACACTGTCACATTAAACCCTGCTGACTCTATCTTATACCAGCTCCAATAGTCTGTCACGTACAGCATCCAAGAGAAGGCTCTGAAATATTTAGTGAAAAATGTGGGGAATATTTAAACGAGAATGTAGATGCCAAGATAAACCACCACTTGACACAAAGAGTGGTGTAACAATTTAACAGTTAGTTTTTGTTTCGTCCAAATCTGGGCTTTAATTAATTGGTAACAGATCTGGTGACCTGGCACGTGACAGCGATTAACCAATCAGCCTCCAGCATTGACAAATCAAAACCCACAATCACTGTCACGTGTATATTAATAGTACTCACGCAGTGAACTGATAGGACCAGGGAGTCTTGAGGTTGAGGGACCAGGAGAAGAGGAGGAGGAATATTTGAGCGTGAGTTATTATTAACATCACAGCATCGCTCGGCCATTGTGCTATCCTATTCTTTGGGTTTACCTGTGGGAATGTATCGTGAGGTAGGTGTGAATATGAAAATATTTGAGGCTTCGTTAATCTACCTAGAATGGGATGGAAAATCTGCATCTCAAATTGCTTCCCGCGATACTGTTTTCTTAATTGGTAATGCCTTTAAACACAAATATATAATTACCGATTATCATCAGGAACCTAACTCATTAAAATCTGACCTCATTAAATGTGTCCTCAAAGAAGAGATCATCCTCATCCTTCTCCTCGAGTTCGATAACAACTTTAGCTGTGTCTCCAACATCCAGAAGAGGCACTGTCTCTACAATATCATCGAACTTGTCTTTCTTGAAGCCCATTACCTTTCACCGTACCTTTCACCGTACCTTTTACATCCTTAAAGAAGACAAAACGATAGGAAATTATGTGACTATAAACTCTGTGTTAATTAATTTAATCAGTTTATTTCTATCTTGGATGTTATAAATGAAGGAGTTAAATAATGAGTCAAATATCCAATAAAGTAGTGCATCATCGCGACAATATTTACAGAAACATTAATTGTTACACAGACCCGCTCCTCTGAGCATATTAAAAGGATCACGTCAAAATAAAGTTCAACTTTATCCACGAAAAATATGAACGATTATTAACTTATACAAGGGTCACTGGAAAATCAGATAATTTTTCTACTGATTCCAGGTCACAGTGAATGAAGATCAAATAAATTGATGATCCACACCAATGTTATAATTTCAACACATCAGTTCATACTGTGTAACTGTGAGCGCTCCATCATAGAACTTGGTATTAACAAATAAAAATAAATAATTTATTCCTAGCTTGCTGTGACCTCTCGCTGGAGTCATGACAATATTCAAGTTTTTATTAATTCCAAAAGTAATCAGCAAGCAATCAGGAAGTTCAAAGCCTGTGTTCTGTTTGCCTCGTATAGAAGGTAGTATAGGGCGAGGAGGGCTCCCTAGATCCGGTTTTCTGAACTAAGCCCTCAGCAAAGTGAAATCTTTTCTGATAAAAAACAAATCGGGGATCGTCAGTCTAAATCGTCATCAGCTCCAGATGTTGGCCCTGAAATAAAATAATCGATTATAGCTCCATCAATGATCAATCGTGATAGTACGTCTATCTGTAAGGATTTGATTTTCCGGCAAAGTTCAAGTTTAAATTAGTTTATCATAAGAAAGTTTCTTTGATTGCTAAGCACAAAATGTTACACGATATAGTCACTTACGCTTACTCTTGTTGTTGTTGTTCTTTTGTATGGTCTGACCCATCCTTGACAGAAAGTCATCATTTCCTGGAGGAACAGCCCTAACACCTTGAGCCTCTTCATGGGCATCACCCACATACATTTGTTCCACATCATCGTTACGTATGTCGTCCTGTCTGGCGAACATGTCTGAGAGATCGTTGCTGTGAACTTCTGTGATCAGGAAAGGATTCTTTTTTGCCTCGGTAGGAGAGGAGAGTGTTTCTATCCTTGGTTTGGAGGAGGTAGAGGGGGTGAAGGAAGTGTTCTTGTCTGAGCTTTCAACTTCTTCTATGATAAGTTTGTTGCCTGACTTAGTTGGAGGGCTAACTTCTTGAATACCATTAGAGTTAGTGCTTTGTTCAATTAGAAAATGGTCACTGGAATTTGATTTCTCTTTGTCTTCCTCGTTTTCATCATCACTTGCATCACTGTCAGAAACAAGATCCGCAAATATATCACTGGACTTCTTCGATACTTTCTGCTTTCCAAAAATAGAAGTAGGCTCACTAGATGGTACGTTAACTTCAATTATTTCCGATTGTTTTTCTACCTCAGGTTGAACAGTAACAGGCGATGATACTGTCTGTTGATTTTCTGTAAGGTTTGAAGATCCTTCTAGAGTAAGATCGGGTTCTTCTAGAGCAGGCAAGTCATCAAACTCTTCTTCAACATTCTGCTGTACACCGGTTGTGTTTGGGGCTCTGATTGTTTGGGGTTCTTCTTGTTCTTTCAGAAGGCCAGACTTTTCAGTTTCATCAGCTTTAGGCGCAAGAGATTTTGGTATCAACAGACCACTTTTTGTTCGAGTAGTGCCTTCATACACCCCTTTCTTTTCAACAGCGTCCTGAAATAATAATGATTGAAATGTTAAGTAAATTGAAACAGTTTTATAAATAAAAACATGACCTAAAGCAGGATGCAAATAAGACATACTGAGCCAAATGATATAATTATTATAATATGTAACCTTCTTCAGTCGTGACATGGCACTGAAGCATGACTCAATCTTAGCTCGTTCCCTGTCATTCCATCTTATCCTTTCCTCTTTCTCTGCCTCAACACCACCACGTGCCCATGCTTCAGCACACGCTCTGTCTTTGGGAAACACTGGTCTGTCGTCCAAGTACTTTAGATTGGCTAGACGGACAGTCAGGACCTGAAATAAAGAGCTGATTATATTGTTGCAGGTTAGTGGCTTACCCTTTCCAAGAGTAAAGGGCCTTAATTAAAACTTTTTTTAAAAGGTGACTGTAACTTTCTTTGAACAGAACAGAATGAAATTTCCGTTTCAGCCAAATTCATTTTATTAACAATTACCTTTCTGTAATTCTTTATTTTCTTGATGACAGGGTTACCCATTAGATTTAGTACAGAAAGTTCAGGCAGCTTTTCAAGAACATCAATAATACACGGATCCTCAAGACTATTGTGTGATAAATCAATAACAGATATGTTTGGTGCCCCCATTAAACCATCCAAGGCATCACTGTTCTTCAACCTGCAAAAGAATAATTATATGATCATTTATTCCATGTTATCAAATGTTTGGCTTTTAGATTTATATTTGGAGCTGACATTAGAACCTAAAATGATGTGCATAACATAAATAGACGAATAGATAATGTTAAACACACACCTATTCTTTGAGATCTGAAGAGTATGCATGGATGGGACAAGGTTTTCAATCTTCATGATGTAGTTGTTGCTGACATTGAGAGTGTGCAATTGAACAACTGGCTCTAAATTTTCAATAGAATGCAGTAAGTTTTGTTGCAGGTACAGGCACTTCAACTCTTTTTGATTATCTAGATTCTCTATCTCTTGTATTCCATTTGCCTCCAACCACAAGCATTTAACCCCAGTGTACAATTCCAGATTTTCAATTTTTCCAAAACCTTGAAAGTGCAAGTACAAGATCTCATTCAATTCTGGTGTAGAGTATCCTTTGTGTGTCTTGCAAATCTTCTTAATTGCTTCTACCGTCATTCTGGGTCCTTCATCTTCATCATTGTCATCCTTGCTGTTCTTGTTGCTGAAATCATCATTTGTTTTCATAACTTCTTTGATGTCCACTGCATTTGCTTTAGGAAACTTATTAGCTTTCTTGATATCATCCTGCCTGTTGCTGTCACTTTGTGATTCCTTGTCTGATTTAAATTCCCCAGCTTCCTCAGCCGAAATTTCCTCAATAAGGGGCATGATACACAACTACTAGAAATAACCGAGGATTAGTGTCTTGACAAAGCAAACTGATGTGATTTTAAATTATTGTCACATTAAATAACAAGAGTAACAATTATGATTATACAGATAAATATGCAAATACATGCTAGCAGTAGAACAGAAGAATAAAATGCTGCTGGTCAAAATATTGTGTGGTCGAAACTAAATTCTTAATTTTCTACCATATTAAGTTTCATTGTGTCTTAATATATTGTATCTATTGGCCAGATCGACTGGGACACAAATTTAGCCAGGGCCGGGATTTACTGAGCTAGATTGACACAAGCTGTGTGTTAACAGGCTTACAGAAGGGAAGTTGGTCTAAAAAGTAAACAAATCATATGAAACAAAACACAGTACTTACTACCACACTTCTATGTGACAAAGACATTGAATAAAATATAACTAAATAATTTAAACAATACGGTGCCGTGTCTTAGCGGCCCTCCTCAAAAAAATTCCTCCCTCATCGGAGCAGAAAGTTTAAACAAATATTACTTTACAAAGAACAAAAAATATTGGCTTATGTAACATTTTAATTGTTAATGGTCCCCTACAGATAATTATATATAAATAGTTAAATCATAAATCTTACTAATGCAGCCATTTATCAACTGTAACAGAACTATTGTTAGTATGATCTTGATAACATTTATCGTGTACAGTCTTTCTTATTATTTATTATTATCAAACTTTACACAAATCCAAAGTAGTTACTGAGAACATCCTAAAGACCTGATAAGTCTACTTAAAAGACTTGTAGAACTGAAAACTTACTATAAATACAAAAAATGGAACTTAAAACTGAACTTATCAAAATCAAAAATTATGCAAAAAATTGAACTTAAAACTGAAATTATCGAACTAAACAAATTTAAAATAAATTTCTCCACAATTGGCGGTTCGAGGCTAAATACCTTAAGTCTGTCAAGTCGTCACTATTATTCAAATTAATCTTTCTTTTATTCAAATCGTCTAAAATAGTTTTAAAAATATTACATTGATGTCTACCAATCCTTCCCCTCATATTTGACATACTATCAACAGCAAAATTTAGAGCTAGTTGTGGTGGTGAGTTGCAGTCGCTACGAAGAATGTGCCCAAACATTTTCCAGCGGGATTTATGAACTCTCTCTGAAAGTGGAGTTACATTGCAACGAGCATACAAGTCCTTGTTGCTGATGATGCGGGGATAGGTCATGTTGATGATACGTCTTAGATGTTTGCGTTGACACACATCAACTTTATTGATAATGTTCTGTGGAGCTGCCCAGCTGTTACAGTTGTACAATAAAACAGGGGTAACAAATGCTTCATACAGCTTGATTTTTACAGGAAGAGAAATGCGGGATTTCTCTGCCCATACCTTGCTGTATTTCTCAAAGGCAACGTAAGCAAGGATGCATCGGCGAGAGATATCAGCCTTACTGCAGAGCTTGGATCCAAGAGAAATAGTGTTGCGCCAGGGCTCTCTGTTCTTCACGGGTTCACCCTTGGCGTCTACCTCGTCCTTATCTGCAATGTAGAAGTGGACATGTTCTGTTTTGTCCTCGTTCACAAACAGGTTCCATTCTTCAAGGATCTCCTTACATATGGGCAGCATTTCTTTAAGAGTTTCCTCGTCCTCGTCTGCAAAATCGCCATCGTCGGCGTATTCCCATTCAATAGGCATGAGGGTCTCGGGGTTGAACGGTGGGTTAGGCCGAATGGTAATCACTACTGCACGGAAGTGGTACAAAGCTCCAGCAAAGTACAGTGTGAAGAATGCACCAGATGCAGCATCACCTTGAAACGAACCCTCGGATGTTTCAAACTCTAAAGAAACGGTGTTGTTGATTTTTATCCTCAATTTGGTGTTGGAGAGCAAGTATCTCGCCAAACGAATGTCATCCTCACAACAACCAGCATCAGCCAAAAGTTCCAGGATAACTGATCTCTTGATGGTATCGAAGGCCGAGCTCCTGTCGATTCCCATCTTGTGGAACTCCCATCTCTTCTCTTTCACAACAGAAATCAGAATTCGTTGAGTCCAGACAATATTGGCACAACTATGACCAGCCTTGTAGGCATTTTGCCATGGTCCTGTGTACTCTGCAATTTGTCTTTGAATTCTGTGTAGAGTAATCAAGGAGAGCAGTTTCCTAGTTCCATTCAGAAGGCAAAGAGGTCTAAGGCTCTTTAGAGGTCCTTTTGGTTTCCCTGGCTTCTGAAGAGGGGTTAGAAACCCTTCCGTAAAAGAGGGTACATGCTCATGTACTTCGAATGATCGATTAATGAGACATGCATATTGCTGGAAGAATACAGGTGGTGCGTACTTCAGCAGCTCGTTAGGAATCTCATCAGGACCTACTGCTTTCCCATTTTTCAACTTTGAAGCAGCATATTGGACTTCTAAGGAAGTTATAGGAGTATTCAGAGGACGTGGGAGTCCAGTGAAAGGTACCAAAGGAGGGTCTGAGCTGGTGTAGTGATTTTTTAAACCACTCTCTAATGATACTTGCTTTCTCATCGTCACTTGCAACTAGCTGATTTTCAGAGTTGAAGACAGATATTGGCTCTGACTCTTTGTTGGCAGCAAGAGCTCTGGTAGCCTCGAACATCCTCTTCGTGTCATCTGCAGCGTTGATGGTGTCAGCTAGTTGGTTGGCTAGAGCTGTCTCTAGCACTTTAAGACGTTTATTGATATCGTTCTTGAGTTTATTGATACGTTTTCTCAATACTGTCCTGTCTCTAACTGAATTGTCGTTCAGTTCTTGTAAAAGTTTGTGTCTCTCATCAGACATATTACATACATGCTGATCTGATGAATGATGATGTCTTTGGGTTTTCTTCTTGACACCCACAGTGTTAGAGGCTGAAGACTTGATAGTTTCAAACAGCTGTTCGAAACCTGTCTTAGTGTCAGCGGAAGGTGGAAGACTGTCAATTTGCTGAGTGACAGTTTGCTGGTACTGATCTTGTAGTTCCTTGTTACAAACCAGCGATGTCGTGTTGTACCTTTTAGCAGCTGATGTACTGTTTCGGTATAACTTAGTTTGCTGCCTCAGGTCTATGGTAGCTTTTACAATCTTATGTAGGGCCTGTCGTGATATCATGGATCGCTTAGGTTCCACCAGGATCTGGTAGTCCTTATAATTCTGCGGCCTCTATGTTTTGTCATCTCGCACAACTCTTTAAGAATCTTGTGGATTTGGCATGTGAAAATTTGCAGCCTTCCAGACATTGATTGGGTTAACGAGGTGTCGTACGTCACCTCAAGATCGGGTGACAGGGGGCTGACCAGGCCAGAACCCAATTGATTGGGTCTTAGGTCACGTGATTATGAGCCTGAGGTCACGTGACTATGACGTCACCAGACCTTCCTCTCCGTTTCCCGCTCATTGGACCAGGTGAGCTTGCATGCATGTGAATGTGGGTGTAAGTATAGCTGTACTGTAGTTTATACCTAATTAAACCCCTATAGAAACCGAAAATTTATTTTCTGGCAGAAAGCTAGAAATTTACCAAAATATCGTCATTGTTTTAAATTTATTTTGATGACCATTCCTGACCTAAAATCGCACGAGAAATCGATTAAACTTGGTTTCAGAACTCAACAATGCTTCCTTATGTCTTAAAATCCATGTTTTACCAATACAATCAACATCTCGATCATGTAGTTAAACTTATTACTTAACGGATTCAAGTATAGTTACGCGGTAGACAAACTAAAAGAAGGTAATATTTGGAACAAATATTTTACGAGTATCACCCGTTAAATAAACTTATATTATGTATAAAAACCTTGTGTTATGTGGCAGTTGTATTGCAATTTGTGCAATTTCAGTTGGGCAGCCTTTTTTAAGTGTCTGTTATTTCAATTTTCGTAATTAATCTGGAAGTATTATCGGCATCTTTTCACACATATATGACTACTAGCACATACACAGTGGCCAATAAGCTGTACACAGCAGGGTTTCAGCGTAATAATCGATCTTTTAGAATGTTCTAGTTTGAGTGTAGAATAGCCATTAGAGCTGAGTGTAAGATTAGGTAGGATTAGTGTATAGCTTTTGGATGGTTTTGCGGAGTAAGACACGCGTTAGTAGGGTGCATTAGTTAACAATATGTGGCCAATTGCAACAGCTTATTCTACTGATAGAATATATCGACCAATGGCAGCAGTTTTAATCAAGATTACGCTAAAAAGGGCTGCTAAATCACGCAAGAAATGCAAGCATTATTTTAATCGTTACATTTTCAATTCGTTACAATTTTCCATTCAAAAATGAAGTTTTCCTCCCTTATTGGAGAGCCTCTTGAGTTACCTCAAACGATTCCTTCGACTAGGAGAGTGCTTCAATTATTACTTCTTAGAAGTGACCAGCAACCGAAGGTACAGATTAACAGAATTCTGACCTTGGTGGCTGAGGAACTTGTTCAATTTTATGCTGAATCGGAATTATTGATATCTCTTAACAGTAAAGCCAACATCTTCAAGTATGTAGTTTCAATTTCCCTTGTAAATATTGTCGCTGAATATATGATCAAGCTATTAGATATATTATTACTTGCAACTTTACACGTGAATTTTTTATTCTTTTTGTTACAATTCGTTCGATATCCGTAGATTAAGACAGAAGTTGAGGGAGCGAGTGTGAGCATAGAACACGTATCAGCAAATTACGGACTTTGTTTGTTTATGATGTAACACTTATTTCGGAGGTTTTTATTCATTCATCTTTTACTTTTAGAAAACTGAAGAAACTTCATGCAACCATGAAGAAGATCCGTAACTGTAAAGTCAACAATACACCGTACGCCGACTTCCAGGATGAATTGAACTGATGTATTGATAAAACATGGATTTTAAGACATAAGGAAGCATTGTTGAGTTCTGAAACCAAGTTTAATCGATTTCTCGTGCGATTTTAGGTCAGGAATGGTCATCAAAATAAATTTAAAACAATGACGATATTTTGGTAAATTTCTAGCTTTCTGCCAGAAAATAAATTTTCGGTTTCTATAGGGGTTTAATTAGGTATAAACTACAGTACAGCTATACTTACACCCACATTCACATGCATGCAAGCTCACCTGGTCCAATGAGCGGGAAACGGAGAGGAAGGTCTGGTGACGTCATAGTCACGTGACCTCAGGCTCATAATCACGTGACCTAAGACCCAATCAATTGGGTTCTGGCCTGGTCAGCCCCCTGTCACCCGATCTTGAGGTGACGTACGACACCTCGTTAACCCAATCAATGTCTGGAAGGCTGCAAATTTTCACATGCCAAATCCACGAGATTCTTAAAGAGTTGTGCGAGATGACAAAACATAGAGGCCGCAGAATTATGAGGACTACCAGATCCTGGTGGAACCTAAGCGATCCATGATATCACGACAGGCCCTAAATCTTATGATCAGAATGTAGTTTAGCTCCTGCATAGGCCCTTGCATCATTGAGAAAAACAGTGCTGCGTGACCGGCATAAAACATAATCAATCTGAGAAAAATAAGGGCGACTTCTTTTGGTCTTCTTGTCTTTCACCCAACCAGTTCTTGTTGTTATTAAATAGAAAACTTATATATTTTAACAGTTTGATTCGACGTAGGCTGCTCCCGTCCAATTTTGGTGTCAGTTATGTGGATGGATTTGATGAGTTCTGTGATAGAGATGGTCTACTTGACCGCTCTCTCTCTCGCGACCTCAACAAACACCAAAAACCAGACTTCCTTCACCTCAACTGGAGGGGACTAGCAAAGTTAGGTCAATTTATTCGTAACACTGTTCTTCTCAGGATTAACGGTGGTATCGACAAAAGGAAGAGGAGGTCCACAAAGGTAGACAGTAGATCCTTCAGGGATGTGACTGCTGGAAGAGAAACTGGTCCTGTTGTTCCTGCTGCTGCTAGTCAGGGTCACGTGGATGGCTACCAACCACATGACTCCCCTCATTAAGGAGGTATGTCTTGTCTGTTCTAAGAACATAGTCATCGGCCAAACAATAGTTGAATGTTTCCACTGTGACTGCATAATGCACCATAAATGCTATCGCAAATCCAATACAAATAGCCAATCTAATGAGTTTTACTGTACTCGTTGTATCCATTTAGACAAGGTTAAATACAACCCATTTAAACTACTCACTGACAATGACAACGACGACAACAACCTAGACGAATACACAACCAAAATCTCGAATACTTTAAATAATTGTAACTCATACACTGCATCTGACCTTACCAATATTCTCTGCAACCAAGTAAAGAAACAATCATCTATTCTCTTTCAAAATATTGATGGAAATAAATCAAATTTTGACAACCTTGCCATTGAAACCTGTAGGTACAAAACAAAATTCTCCGTAATAGGCCTAGCTGAAACCAACACTGGGAAAGAATTAAGCAACCTATTTCAGCTCGACGGTTATAATAGTTACTATCAGGACACAGCACCTAACAAACAAAAGGGCACTGGAGTAGCCCTTTATGTTGACGATAGATTAAATGCTACAGTAATTGAAAATATATCACAAGTCACAGAAAATCTAGAAATACTTGTCTTATCATTAAGTAACGAAGATCAACCTGTTAATGTAGGTGTTTTGTATCGTCCACCAAGTGGCTGTATTTCCCAAGCTCTAGTTGAACTTTCTAACCTTCTTGATCACATGCCGAAGTTTAGTTATCTAGCTGGAGACTTTAATATCGATCTTCATGATAAAGATAACAAAAATGTACAAAAATATGAAGAAATATTGTTCAGTAAAGGATTTTGTCCGTTAATATCTATTGCTACTCACGAAAAACCAGGCTGTAAAGCATCTTGCATAGACAACATAATTACCAACGACATTGAGAATGTTATTACTTCAGGCACCCTAAAAGAACGAATAACTCACCACTCGCCTATTTTTAACATATTTAACTGGAATGTTGAAGTCAACTCTGGAAAAACTTCTATTAAACAGTATTACGATTTCTGTCAATCAAATGTTAACGGCTTCCTAGTGGATCTTGAAGATGAGCTTAAAACTAAAATAATCCATAACTTTACTGAATTCCATGACACTTACAAAAACTGCATCGAAAAATCGTTTAAACTAGAAACCCCGAAAACCTCTAAGAGAACTGTTAAGGTTAACCCTTGGATAACTCCCGGTCTCATTTGCTCAATTAATAATCAGCATAAACTGTACGAAAATTGGGTTGAGATAAGAAATAGAAAATGTAAACTCGGGGAAACTGATAACAAGGGCGGGATTTGCCAGTGCCCTGAATGCTCACTAAAACGTAGTCGCTACCTTATCTACAAAGAATACAGAAAAGTCCTAAAGAAAACACGTCAAACAGTGAAAACAGATTACTTCTCTGGTAAATTTGCAGAAAATAGCGGGAATAGTAAAAAGACCTGGGAACTAATTAATAGTATAAGAGGAAAACGGCGGCGTGAAATAAAGCCGCTGTTCACCATAGACAACGTTAAGATAACGAACAGGAGGATCATAGCAAACGAATTCAATAAGTATTTCGTATCATTGGCCTCTGACCTAAATACTGCTTACAATGAACTTGGTCAAATGAACATAAACAATCTACCTAGTTTCTATGACTATTTACCGCTCTCAAACACCTCCAGCATTTACATGCATGACTGCACAACAGACGAGGTTAGCAAAATCATATCTGAACTTAAGAACGGTAAGGCAAGTGATATTCCCCCATATCCAAAAAATTTTTAATTTCCTACATTCTCAATTTTTTCGTTTTCTGTGGCCCGCTCGCTTCGCTCGCATAAAATGTCTTTGTATTCGCGTGGTTCAAAGATTTTTCATGGCGGATTCCAGATTCTCAATTTTACTTTTTTAGGGCCCGGAATGCTTTTTAATAGATAATCCTAGGTTACTTTTGGGGGCGAAGCCCCCGAAAATTTTGGAAATTTAAACTAGATTTGGCCTCTGGAACGAATCTGACAATGGAGAACGATTTTAGCATACTATTTTCTGATTTCAATTTTTATTGGGATAAATTGTCTGGATTCTAGAATCCCTAAACACTTGGCTTAACTAAAGCACGAAATAGGAGACAGCATGAAGAATCAAGAGTTTATAATTTTGGCAAAAATGTTTTCTCATCTACTACCATCACTTTCTGCTTTCAAGCTATAAACTAATACAGGGTTAAGGGAATTTGGAGAAGGAAGCAAGTAAGCGACCAAATATTCAAGAAACAAGGAATTTAAATTTCCAAAAATATAATAATGACTATTAGTATTTACTATTTAAATAAGATAGGAAACGCAACAAAGAATGCTTATGCATTATGCATGTTTAGACGTATTACATCAACTCATAATACTATATAATGTTCTTTGAACTCCTGACATAAAGTTATTACAATTGCATTGATGACCGTTCACAACATTACATGATTGATAATGCTATTATCAAAACTGGAATGGTAGTCTATATTGGGATTTGCAGAAGTTTTCTATAGCCGCCCCCATCCCCCCATGGGTGGTTTTTAGAAAAGAGTGGTTTTTTGCAATTCTCGTAGCAACCCGTTGAACAAGCTTTTCACCCTCAGCAGAACATGGTGATGGGGCCATCAGCCTAATCTGGTCTGGAGTCGCCACATAATCGATAACTTGTTATTTTATTTAGATTAAAAACAATTTGAACGTACATGAGCACATCTGAACTGGTTCTCAGTGAGTTCTCATTGAGTCCAGACCCTGTATTTTCTGCACTCAAGTCAATGTTTGACGTTACTTTAGTTGTATCACGTGCTTTCTGAAAACTGCTACATGCGATGTTTTAACGATAAATACGGGGTTGTAAATTTTGCTCATACTTAAAGCTTTTGATCAGTTTTATAAATTCTGAGTCAAGATCAATCCAAGATATGTATATTTAGCAAAGTGATACCTAACTAGGATCAGGAGCATGTAAAGATAATTAATGCAAAAATGATTTCCACCCGATTAATGTCTTAATGTGATAGCTACCTCAACTAAGGTTGATTCGGTATGAATTCATAGGGCTGATGCCCTGGGTGACACCTCTTAAAATGAACTTTTAGATTATCGGCTCGAGTACAAACTTCTTTGCATATACCGCATTAGACCTCGGATTTAGACTTGAACTTTGGACGATTCATGATTAATAGGAAGTTCAACAACCCAATGTAAGCAACAAAAGCAAGCGGGCAGAGCGACTAATTAAAAAACTAGAAAAAGTCCAATTCTCACGCCCATTCTAGCATCATCGTACAGATTAGTTAAAACGCCCTGTTTTTCTGATAGCATCTCATTAAGTAACCACGTGGTATAGCAACTAGCCAAGCAAACCTCTCCAAATAACCACGTGGTATGGCAACTAGCCAAGCAAACCTCTCCAAATAACCACGTGGTATGGCAACTAGCCAAGCAAACCTCTCCAAATAACCACGTGGTATGGCAACTAGCCAAGCAAACCTCTCCAAATAACCACGTGGTATGGCAACTAGCCAAGCAAACCTCTCCAAATAACCACGTGGTATGGCAACTAGCCAAGCAAACCTCTCCAAATAACCACGTGGTATGGCAACTAGCCAAGCAAACCTCTCCAAATAACCACGTGGTATGGCAACTAGCCAAGCAAACCTCTCCAAATAACCACGTGGTATGGCAACTAGCCAAGCAAACCTCTCCAAATAACCACGTGGTATGGCAACTAGCCAAGCAAACCTCTCCAAATAACCACGTGGTATGGCAACTAGCCAAGCAAACCTCTCCAAATAACCACGTGGTATGGCAACTAGCCAAGCAAACCTCTCCAAATAACCACGTGGTATGGCAACTAGCCAAGCAAACCTCTCCAAATAACCACGTGGTATGGCAACTAGCCAAGCAAACCTCTCCAAATAACCACGTGGTATGGCAACTAGCCAAGCAAACCTCTCCAAATAACCACGTGGTATAGCAACTAGCCAAGCAAACCTCTCCAAATAACCACGTGGTATGGCAACTAGCCAAGCAAACCTCTCCAAATAACCACGTGGTATGGCAACTAGCCAAGCAAACCTCTCCAAATAACCACGTGGTATGGCAACTAGCCAAGCAAACCTCTCCAAATAACCACGTGGTATGGCAACTAGCCAAGCAATCCTCTCCAAATAACCACGTGGTATGGCAACTAGCCAAGCAAACCTCTCCAAATAACCACGTGGTATGGCAACTAGCCAAGCAAACCTCTCCAAATAACCACGTGGTATAGCAACTAGCCAAGCAAACCTCTCCAAATAACCACGTGGTATGGCAACTAGCCAAGCAAACCTCTCCAAATAACCACGTGGTATGGCAACTAGCCAAGCAAACCTCTCCAAATAACCACGTGGTATGGCAACTAGCCAAGCAAACCTCTCCAAATAACCACGTGGTATGGCAACTAGCCAAGCAAACCTCTCCAAATAACCACGTGGTATAGCAACTAGCCAAGCAAACCTCTCCAAATAACCACGTGGTATGGCAACTAGCCAAGCAAACCTCTCCAAATAACCACGTGGTATGGCAACTAGCCAAGCAAACCTCTCCAAATAACCACGTGGTATAGCAACTAGCCAAGCAAACCTCTCCAAATAACCACGTGGTATGGCAACTAGCCAAGCAAACCTCTCCAAATAACCACGTGGTATGGCAACTAGCCAAGCAAACCTCTCCAAATAACCACGTGGTATGGCAACTAGCCAAGCAAACCTCTCCAAATAACCACGTGGTATGGCAACTAGCCAAGCAAACCTCTCCAAATAACCACGTGGTATGGCAACTAGCCAAGCAAACCTCTCCAAATAACCACGTGGTATGGCAACTAGCCAAGCAAACCTCTCCAAATAACCACGTGGTTAGTCAGCCAGCTGTGTATCATGACCCCACGTGTAATGGTCCTTCTCCACTGCTCACTAAAACCCTTCCTAACCCAGGTTCTTACTTTTATCAGTGTTCTTCATTGTAGTAACCTCCACCACGCATCAATACTGTGCTCTGATTGGCTGATATTAGCCACATGACACCAATACTGCAATGTGATTGGCTGTTTAAAGTCACGTGATATTTTCTCACGCCACACGAATTTGGGCTGGGTGTGTGCAGTGTGATACACACATTGAAGACGTGATGTGTATATGCTACTGCTTGCCAATACAGATATCGGGTGACACTGTAGACATATCCGGTTTTATAGACTAGATAAGTAGATAGTAAAATGTTAATAAAGTAATAATGACAACTATTTATGTCGTGTACATGAAAATGCCCCAATAATTAGCATCTGGTTAGTGGTTACTTGAAGCACAGATTTTGTAGCTAATAGCAACAAACTTTGGTCTGTGAAACGAAATTTGATAGACTGGATCAGTGGATCCCTGACTGAGGACATTTAAATAACGGTCCAGCAACTTTTAGTCTGCTCTTTCACTTAAATTCCTACTGAAATATTATCGAAAATTCTCAGAGTTGGCTCTCGAATTTCCTACTTTTTGTCAAAAATTTCCTACTTTTAAAAATTTCCTACATTCTTAGAATGCGAGAATGCGGGTTTTTGGATATGGGGATATTCCTATTCATGTTGTAAAACAGTCCTCAAAAATAGTCACTCCTCTACTTACTGTACTGTACAATGAATGTATGAAAGATGGCATATTCCCTGATGACCTTAAGATTGGAAGGATTAGTCCAATTTACAAGAAAGATAACCAGGAACTCCTTGAAAATTATAGACCTGTGTCGACACTTGCAGTATTTGGTAAAATATTTGAAAAAATTATATTCAACAGATTATATAGCTTCTTTCATTCACAGAATTCCTTGTATGAAAACCAGTACGGATTCCGTAAAAATCATTCGACTAGTTATGCTTTAAATTACTCAGTTAACCACATAGAATCACGTCTCAAGAAAAAACAACACGTACTTGGAATATTTATTGATCTTAGCAAAGCTTTTGATACAATCTCACATGAAAAGTTACTGCATAAGTTAGAAAATTATGGGATCCGTGGAAATGCAAACAACCTTATAGCAAGTTACCTGTCGAATAGATACCAGTATGTCTCAGTATTAGGTGAAGACTCTGAGAAACTGCCCGTTGTCTACGGAGTGCCCCAAGGGTCCTGTTTAGGTCCCCTGCTGTTTATCATCTACATAAATGACATCCGAAACTCATCAATTATAGGAACGTTTATACTATTTGCCGATGACACTAACATATTTATTGAAGAAACATGTGTCAGAAGACTGTACGAAAAGGGAAATGAAGTTTTAGCATCTGTTTATAAGTATATGAAACTAAACTTATTACATATTAACATTAAGAAATGCTGTTTTATCCACTTTAGACCGTCACGTGCCAAAGAGGAAGTAGAAAATGACGAGAACATATTAACTTTGAACAATGTTGTCATTAAAAAAGTCCAAGAAGCTAAATTTCTAGGTGTCATTATCGATGATCAACTTAATTGGAAAACTCACACACGGTCACTTAACTCAAAACTTAAATGTGAAGTAGGTAAGTTATGCAGAATACGACACATTGTCCCTAAACAGTATTATAAGGATTTATACCATACTTTATTCGAATCACATTTGGGATTTGGAATATCTGTATGAGGTGGTATTAGCAACAACCGACTCGAACCTCTCTTTAAAACACAGAAAAAGTGTATAAGAATTCTATTTGGGGATAAAGAAGCTTACTTAGAAAAATTTAGAACTTGTGCCCGGACACGACCATTTGGTGAGCAAAGACTAGGTGTGGACTTTTACAAAAAAGAACACTCTAAGCCCTTGTTTAAGAATCAGAAATTGTTAACTGTTCACAACCTGTATAAGTACACTTGTCTCTTAGAACTATTCAAAATTAATAAGTTAGAGGAACCATTATCACTGTACTCATCATTTAACAGGTCACCACGACGAGAGGATTATTTCATCACATCACAACCATCCTCACAATTCATCTACCAATCATCCTACATGTGGAACAGCTGTCGACAAACATCAAGTAAGATAAGTTTTAATACTCCGACAAACGGGTTTAAGAATACATTGAAAATTGCTTTACAAGAATTGCAATTCAAGCATGATACACTTGATTGGTGTGAGCTTAATTTTGCCACGAATAAGCTCAAGTTTTGATTAATGTGAGTTACTAAAATAACCACTTATCTTTCCTCATACATGCAACCACTGCACTCCAACTAAACACATTATTTACCACAGTCCACACACCATACTCCACAGATGATATATTTATATATACACACAAACACACTAGTACCGAACAATTGCACTGTAAAACATGCTCACGATACACTCAAAATTAGAAATATTCGGCTCGTATATGAAACTTAGCGACTTACACTCAGTGTACACCCAGTGTTAACCAGTATTACACACTAGTAAATTCTACGTAACGCGCGAAAACAATAATTCTGTAGCGTTTTCATTGTCACATTTCACGTCGACGGGATTAAACGCGCGCGCGCGTAACAACTTATCTTACTGCTAACTCAGCGACTAGACACACAACGACTTCGACATTTGACAGATGACTAAACAATTGTGAGTTATGACGGACTTAACTGTATGGGTCAACTACTGAAACTATATTGTTTACTATCTTATTCATTATACTGGACATGAGATGACGAAGTATCTTAAGCAGCACTTTATACCCCCACTTAGAACTTGATTAGTCACGAACAATAGAATCATCAAAAACCAATACAATAAAACATCTTGATCAATAAATGCCTAGCAGCACCAGACAGCAGCCGTGTACCTTTTTCGACTCCGTGGAGTCCCTGATGGACTTTTGTTTACTTTTGTTAATAATCGGACTAACCTTTCTTTCTCGAAACATGTATCCTATTGTATTTCATTATAGTATTAAGATGTGAAGATATACTAGATATTACAACGAAATAGAGGTATACCAAATTGGCCCTTGATATGAACTATAACCGTGTTGATGGTTTTAAATTTTGTATGTTGTAAGCACTTTAGTTTGTGAAGCGTTTACTCCTCCCCCTCAGCAAGACAGCTAGATTATAGATTAATGATAATAATTGTCAAATGTCGTTATATATTATATAACAGTTATAAATGTTCAATATTTGTAGAGCGACTTTAAGAGTAGTGGTCCACAGGGGTCCGAAAAAGCCGTACAGGCACTTGGGTCCTTATCCTTGTCACTAATCTCAATTGGATTCGGTTTACACAAAGCATGAACATTTAGACGTACACATTGACACGATATTTATTAGAAAGCAAAAAGTATAAAATAATACGTGCGTGCGCGGCTTGAGCCGCGCCGCATAAGAACGGATGCGTGTAGGGGCTGGAGTACGCTTGTATGTAAATTAATGAAATGTTGCATTGTAAATATTTAGAATTGACGATATATTTTGATCTAAAAGTAAATTTTACAAAGCTGGCTTTGGATTTAGGTAAGATTATAATTTATTTTTTTAAAAAAACCACGGATAATTTTAAATGTATTTCTATTTGTCGTATAATCATAAACAATTTAATCATGTTTTTAAGAATGCGCGGCTTTGGCGGCCAGTTATTGACTTATACATTAAATTGAATTTTAAATAGAAATGTGAATATATTAAAATTTAAAACTTTCAAAACGGAGGCTTATAAATATTATTATATTATGATTGTAAAATAAAGGATAAAATTTTAAATTTGTTTCACTAAAAATTTGTTTCACTTGTTATATGACGACTGGAATGACGAAATGCAGTGTTTGCAGCAAACAAACCATTAGAAACAAGAAAATCCAATAATCTCCCACCATTTTCATTTCGTCTTCCGACGCCATGCCTTCCAATGTTCTTATGAAGGCCATTTTGAAAGTCATGATCAGACCTTTTGCCAAGTTTGGCATTGAAATCTCCTAGGATCCAGATTTCATGTCTTGCAGGCACATTAATTGCTTCCTGAAGCTCACAGTAAAACTGGTCAGTAGCAGCCGGATTTGATAAAGTTTTTGGGTTGGTTGGACTGTAACAGTTCACGATTCGCATTTTGCATGGTGGTTTGTTAACAAACTTGGATGGAATATAAAAGTCCATGAAAGCAACTCGATCGCTGATCTGATGAAATGAACGGAAATAATGATTTACACGAGCGTTGATTAAGAAACCCAGTCCACCATGACGTCCTGTCTTCTGATCAAACAAAAGGAGGCGATGATTTCCTGGTAGTTTCTTATCCTCAAACTGACAAATTTTAGTCTCTTGTATCCCTATAATGTCCAAGTCATACCTGTCACAGTCGTTAGCAAGCAAGCACTGCTTGTCTGTCTTCGTCAAACCTCGAACATTCCAAGTAGCAAAGCCGAGAAGAGCAATTGGTAACAAGGATTACGGTGACCAGTTCTACAGTCTTTCTACTCAGCCGAATACTCGAGAAATCGGGTGTGAGGGTTAAATGAGGAGCTGCACATTGCAGCAAAGTCTCGGGCGAAGAAAGTATGGTACACACTACCTTAACCGTCACTGGCTAAAAACAAATCCTTCGGCTTCCTGTAATTGGCTGGTTGCATTTGTGTAACAATGTGGCTGTTGGAATACTCCGAAGTAAAATAAGTGTCTTGATAAAAAAAGAATGATTTGTGATTGCTGGAATGTCAATGATATCTTAGCTGTTGACATAACGTAGATATTAGTACTAGTATGAGCACATAGATAACATATATAGCTTAATATATTGTAAAAAGTAACAATAACTAACCAGACATTGTTATACAGCGTCAAATCAAGCCAATTTTAAGACAAAAATAAAGAAAAACATACACAAACTATACATACAAATATAACCTTTTAAAAGCTATTTAATTTTACCACAATAATCTAATCCTGATTTTACAATAATCGAATCAATAAATAATGTTGTTTATAGATATTTGTCGACCAACATAATTAATAATTTATGAACAATTTTATTAAATAATATGATATTGATTGACAATGTCAACTCATCGAAATCGTTGCTTTGCGAAGCAATCAACGATGCGAAGCAAGAAAACTAGTAATTGCGCGGCGCGTCGCGAAGCCTAGCGGCGAAGTCCTTCAAAATATAATCAAGAAACCAACAATTTCAAGAAAACAATAATATGAAATACATTTTATTTTAAAACCTATAGCTATTCATACTTCCCAATAAAATTAAAATATAATAAGTTTATTTTTGTTACCTGGCTCGTCAATCCTTGTGCGCACTGCTTTTTTCAAGCTTCATGGACAAGATAAACTTTTTATTTGTAGATTTACAACCTACCAGGACGCGCGCTGAGTTGGACTGGATATTTTACAATCAGTATCACCCGTTTATTTTTTATAAGTAATAGAATCAAGCATTACTTTGGGACCTCAAGCTATCATGTTCATAAACCATAAACTTGTAGGTTTACAACCTACCAGGACGCGCGCCGCGTTGGACTCGTCGACGGTCCAATATATGGAACAGATATTTTACGAGTATCACCCGTTAAACCATAAACATGTTCATAAATAGAGATTAGGCGGAATGTTGCTCTTACCAGAGCCCTCTCGCTTGCAGTAGCGCGCGACCGCCGCGTCACGCAGTACGCGTATACACATGGCTATGTGAAGGCGGAATGACAGGCTGAGCGCGGCCCAGTAAAATCAAGCAATAAACTGTATTAGCAAGCTAAATAACTATAACCAAATCCGCATTGAATTTTTATAAAAGTTCATTTAATCATTTAATATTAATTTTACATATTTTTGATGATGTTCAACTTATTTCAGCATAATTAAACAATCAACAATGCATAAATGTAAATGTTTTAATATTGAGGTAATAAATTTGTGAGCACAAAATTATTTATTTTGTATTATAGTACTACTATTTATTCGTATAATAAATAACTAAATAAATGCGCGCAGACTGATCATATTCTTGTTTGTATCACGTGGTGACCCGCACTGTCGCTTCACTATAGTAGCGTCTTCGACGCTACAGGGGGAGCCGCGCACGAGTGCGCGTCGGGTCATACAACGTATGACAAATTCTTGTCATACGTTGTATGACCCGCCGCGCACGAGTGCGCGGCTCCCCTTGTATCGTAGAAACTCTATAGTGAAGCGACCGTGGGGGTCGCAACGTGATACAATCATATTCTAGGCTGTTGTACATTCATAAATTCTACAAGATCTTCGGATAGACAAAAAATTTTTTGTAAGAGTAAATATACATAAATTGATTTTGGTTGATATGTGGCCCATTCCATCACGTCTGAGTATGTTTTCCTATAATTTTGTATTCTGTCTTTTTGGCTGTTCTTTGAAGAGCTTACAATATCAGACATTTACCTTTCGTTCTATAAACAATGGTGTTGGTTGACGATGTCAACCCATCGAGATCGTTGCTCTGCGAAGCAAGAATGCTAGTTCGCGAAGCAAGAATGCTAGTTCGCGCGGCGCGTCGAAGCGGCGAAGTCCTCCAAACAATGGTGCTATAGACTGGCATGGAAGTACTGTTCACAACTTGGATGAGCATAAATATATGAGCCTATTTCTTTATCGTGCTATTTTTACCTATAGTTTACCGTTACGTTGTACCAAGCTAATCGTCTAGGCTATAAGCTGTTCTTACGAACATTGGAGGCATTAAAAAAACCTAGACAACTCAAATCTATTTTCGACTTTTTGTTTTTTGGGTATTTAATACCTTGCATACTTTCTTTATAGGAATCGCTTCCCTCAGCCTCTTGTGTAACACAGCCATTTTTGCTGATTGTGCACATACGGCCCAAAATAAAAATCATTGATACATTATAACATAATTTGCGTGCAAACGTAGTTCACTTTCTCAATGCTGCATTAAGGTGGCCTTATCTGGAGATAGAGTCAATCATATTTTGGTATGATTTCTCCTCTTTTTCCTTTTTCAACCCAAATCTTTCTTGTGCTTGCTGTTGGTCACCAGATATTATTCTGAAGGAGAGTCCTTGCTTTTTCATTATTATACTAATCTTCATTTATTGATGCGAAAAATATATCATTGGATAGAAATATGGATTATGGAGAATGTATGAGAAATTTAGTCACTCGGATTGTTTGTTATGTCGAGTGGACTCAAATTCATAATATAGCACAGTGGCGTAACGTTGCCTGTTGGCGCCCCCCTGCCGAAAAGGCGCCCCCCTGTTGGCGCCCCCTCCCCTTTTGGTGCCCCTCCCTAAAATTGAACAAATTAGGTGATTTTAGAAGATATGCCGGTAAAAATCTCTAAAAAAGTGTGTATCTAGAGCAAAACGCGCATTTTTGCTAGTACTTTAGTTAAGTTTTCGAAATTGTCCCACATTCAAACGACGATTTGGCGCCCCCCTAAGACGGCGCCCCCCTGCACAGCGGGGTCAGCAGGGCCCTTCGTTACGCCACTGATATAGCATAGTGTCGTACAATGGCAGATTCTAGATGTTTTAACAGAGCGCCTCATTTAAACCTCAATCACCGATTTCCCAATCATCTCAATAGTTTTTCTATCTGAGCTGTTTGGTTCACAGAAAATCAGATAATATGGACAGTTATACGTTTATGACTATGTTTTGAACAAAGTTTGTTTCAGTAACCATTGAGAACTTATGTCCACATGCCCAAATTGGTGTAAATGAAAAATGTTAAGACATGCACCTTATTTATATGAAAATATTTTCCTTATAAAGGGCAACCACATTTTTTTGTTTGATACTGCGTTGTTTGTGATTTTTCTCATTCAAAGAAACAGGGCTCGGAGATGAATGAAATGGTCTAAATTTCAGGGGGCCATAGTTAAGGTATGCAGCAATTTTTATCCATGAAAGTTATGAGTTATGACGGACTTAACTGTATGGGTCAACTACTGAAACTGTATTGTATACTATCTTAATCATTATACTGGACATGAGATGACGAAGTATCTTAAGCAGCACTTTATACCTCCACTTAGAACTTGATTAGTCACGAACAATAGAATCATTATAAATCAATACAATAAAACATCTTGATCAATAAATGCCTAGCAGCACCAGACAGCGGCCGTGTACCTTTTTCGACTCCACGGAGTCCCTGATGGACTTTTGTTAATAATTTGACAGCAACCTTTCTTTCTCGAAACATAAATCCTACTGTACTTCATTACAGTATTAAGATAATATAAAGCAAATCATGTCAATATATGACTACGAAATAGATCTATAGATTTGTCCATAATATTTAATACCGTATTGATGGTTTTGAATTTTGTATATTGAATTTTAATGTGAAGCGTTTACTCTTCCCCCTCGGCAATTAATTAGAAAGTTAGATTAATGACAATAATTGCCAAATGACGTAGTAGATATAAATGTTCAATGTTGTAGAGTGATTTCAAGAGTAGTGGTCCACAGGGGTCCGAAAAAGCCGTACAGGCACTTGGGTCCTTATCCTTGTCACTAGTCCCAATTGGATTCACTTTACACAAAACATGAACGTTTACAATTTAGACGTACACATTGGCACGATATTTATTAGAAAGCAAACAATATAAAATAATACGTGCGTGCGCGGCTTGAGCCGCGCCGCATAACAATTTATTGCGTTTAGGGGCTGGAGTACGCGTGTTTACAAATTAATGAATTGTTGCATTGTAAATATTTAAAGTTGACGATATATTATGATTTAATAGTAAATTTTTCAAAGCTGGCTTTGGACTTAGGTAAAATTATAACTTATTTATTTAAAAGAAAAAACCACGGATAGTTTTAAATTTACATAGTCGTATAACTATAATCAAGTTAATCCTGTTTTCAAGAATGCGCGGCTTTGGCGGCCAGTTATTGACTTGTACATAAAATTGAATTTTAAATAGAAATGTGAATGTATTAAAATTTAAAACTTTCAAAACGGAGGCTTATAAATATTATTATATTATGATTGTAAAATAAAGGATAAAATTTTAAATTTGTTTCACTAAAAATTTGTTTCACTAAATTCCATACACCACAAGAATTTGACCTCTGCGATGTTACATTTTAACAAAGATGGGTATTGTGTTCGTCTCAAAATCGCCACAAAGTGCCAAATTTATATTTTAAATTCACTGTAACCTATCTCTTCTGAAGGGAGTACCATAGAAATAACCAGCCTCATATCTTTGAAGGTACACATTTTGGAGAGAGTTCCCAACTTGTTGCATCCGTAACATTTTTGAAACTGTTACAAAAATCTAAAATTGCATTTTTGAGACCTAAGCAAAAAGATGTCCTCAAATCGAAAATTCGACAGAAAATAACTGAGTTATGCATAATTTTGTAAATGCCCATATATAGGTGTAAGGCTTTGCACACCTTAGACTATTTTTACCATTTTTACCATTTTTTCATTATTCTGACTGAAACCAAAACAAATTGAAGTCATATAGGGTTTGACTATTTTTCCGTTATGGCTGCTTTCTCGATGCAAACTTATTGTTGCTGATACATAACCATCATATTATAAGAAGATGCACTTCTCTATGTCTTAAATGTACACAGTACTTGTGAATAATATGATAGCATAATTCCTACCTCCTACTATGAATGATAGATTGAACCAAAGCATGAGATCAACTTGCTAGCAATAAATTAAACAAGCGCGGGTGGCCAGAAAAAAGCAAAAATACCAAGTTCATTAATATCTAACTATAATATTGCTTATCTAATCCTTTGCTCATCTAATCCTCTGTTAGTCCTGTTTGGCGTATTTTAGCTTGGCATGAGTTTTGTAAACTACAGTTATGAAATTACTTCCTCATTTAAACACTGTTAACAGAAACGTTTTTAGCATGCAAAAGAAGATAGGCATAATGTGAGACAGAACTAATAACTAACAATAAATGGATTTAATGCTGATATATGGTAAGTTACCATAAATTATAATTATGATAAAATCTTATAAATTTTATCATAATTATAATTTATATTTGATAGTTTGCCTTTTCGAATTCATCACCTTCAGTTCTGAAATACCACCCCAATTGTGTGATGTCATTGATTTTCTTTCAACAGATTCATTGAGACTCAAACTTTTCAGGTTTCTTGTGGTTGCTATGGTTGCCAAGTTATGTTAGTCAAGGTGAGTTGACTTGCTTTAAACTTATCAAGTGTCAACGTATTTACAAATATATGCAAATCTATGCAATTTTTAAAATGCAAAACGACAGTTGAAAATATGTTTGGAATTCTGACATGACTATGACAGCTGACTGATAAGACACTGCAAAAACACTGGGTATTAAATTCTTTGTGTTGTACCTTCTGTTGTGGTAATATGTAATTGAACGATTAACACTGTCTTCGTGGACTCAATTTTCTTATTTTTGGCTGATCAGATGAACTGAAAAGATAAAATATTCCATGATTGTATAAGGTTTCCCTTGATAGCAGACAGTTATTTCCGCTGGTGATGTAGCAGAAACCTTTCCAACCATAATCCGATCTCCCTAGACTTTTGGAGATTACTGTTGCCGCTTCAGATCTCAACTATTTCGTTTCAAGGTGTTGCCAATTATCCTAGCAATAAATTGTCTGGCGCACGACGTCATTCTGCGCACGTCATAGCGCACAATTCATTAGCAATGTGACCTCATGCGCAAGTCACAGCACTTCCTCACCTGAAAGAAGGTTTTGAATTTAATTACAGTAGTTTTACAGCACCCGCACGTGTCGTACAGACCATTAAAATACGGGACATGTGACCATAAGATTGTAATGACAGGCGTATCACAGCCAATCATAGCACAGGAACAGCTCGTTTACCCAATCAGAGGGCAGGGAATGAGCTGTGCGATCTGCACACTTTTCCGGGGAGGTGAAAATATATCATGTTTCATTATTAACGACATTTGTAGTTATGTATTATTGGGTTTAACAGTTATCTACCGTCACAAAACAGCTCCATATTTTAAAACGAGTGCAGATTCTCTCTTTGCCGCTTGTACTTTTTTCACTCTTTAGGTTTCTTTCTACAGTTTTTAAAACTGATTATATCCACTCTCTCAGTCCTGCAAACTTTTCGTCATCGTTATCGTGTTTTCTTCTCGGCAGTTAATCACAATATTACGTCACACACATAACTTGTCACACCCAGCTGTTCTAGTTTGTAGGTTCAAGGTTCTGTTATCATGTTCAACAGGATTTGCTGTGTATTGCCACCCCACACTCAGTTACCATTGTCGTTAACGTTTAACTCCAACAACAGATACGAGACGTAAGTCTTCTTATTAAAAGAGATCCCCAAAATTCCTAGCCCCCTGATGTGACCTCAGGTTGCACCAGCTATCACAAGGAACGTTTCCAGTTTCCACTACTATTGTTGTCGATAATCGGGCGCACTTTCCCTTTTCTTCCCCTGTAAAACTATCCGAGGAGACCAGCATTAGCCGGCTCCCTGCCCTCTGCTCTCTGCTCTCTCTCTCCCTCTGGTGTTTAGTGGGCCTGACTCCCGTGCTATCGAGTTACCGTGACTATGAGAGTTGTCAGCTCATTCCTTTGTAACGTGAGAGAGAGAGAGAGAGGGAGGGAGAGGGGAGAGAGTTTTGTGCTCTGTTTAATGGTTGTCTTGTGATTCAGTGTAAGGTTTGTGTTTGACTTCGTCTTCTTGTCATCTTGCTGTTTGTACCAAGCGTCTGGTGACGTTGCAAGGTGGCACTTGCTAACAGTGGCAGGTTCTTTAGGGTGTTCCCCTTGCGAGGCACCTCCTCAGATCTCTTGTACGGAGTGAGTGTTGCAGGTTGTTTGTTGAAGTCACTCTCTCGGTAACTATTTGAGGATGTGATTTCAATTTCTTTTGTTTTAGAATTTATTTCCTCTTCCTTTTTAGGTTTCGAATTTAGTTTCCTAATCTCCAGCCCATTTCCTCACAGCTTTTTGAAGTTTCTTGAGTTCTAGACATTTTCTGAAATTAGCTATGGTTGCCAAATTTTGATTCGAGTTCCTTTTCTCCTGGGAAATTTCTTCTCTTTAACCCCATGATCTCTATTTCATCTACTCACCGTCCACTTTCACCTAAATTTAGTTTTTACATCCCCTGGTTTACGATATGGTGATTTCCAGCTGATTAAGGCTGTTACAGTTTCCATATTCTTTTGATTTGGCTAAAAACCTCAACGTGCTTATTATCTTTTGCACATAATTTTTTAAATTTATAAGAATTATAAATCAAGCTCCCAAAAAAGATAAATCCTAACGATTTCAGCTAAACTGGTCATTGAATATCTCAATATAATCACATTCCTCAGTAAACTGATAGATTTCCTAGCTCTCTCTCCTTGACAAGAGAAGCCGAACTATTTGGCTCTCAGAGAGTAGTTAAACTGAGAGGAAGCTATCCTAATTGACTCTTCCTCGCCTAGGCTAGCTAATTCTATTCTACAATATTAATTCTGATACAGTCAGACTATTCTCTCTTGTTACTGTTAGGCTGTGGGACGTATCATGGCACTATGGTGCGTCTGTTATCACTTTAACTCACTGTTGCTTATTTTCAATATAGTCCGGTCTTTCTGACTGCAGACTTTAACTTTCGGTCTAAAACTGTCGGTTTTTCTCTGTCCTGATACAAACTTGCAAGTATAAAATATATGTTGTCCTTGCCTTCAATTTGACAAGGTTTATCCTGGGCATTAGAAATGTTGCTAAGTGGGAATGTCGCCAAGTCCAGTGTCTGTCTAATGTATCCATTAACCTGCCCCCAACTGCCACCTTAGTTCATACTCAGCCAGACTTCACACCTGGATCAAATTAAACGCGAGACCTCTGTTCATGACGAACACTGGCTGTTTAGTTACCAAGGTTACTGATCGGTCAGGGAGTCTTGTACCATCAAGCTTTGAGATACCCAACACCACGTGTTCCTATACCACTAATTAGCACTTTGATCCCTTATCATGTTTAAGACGGATACCTCGTCATGTTCAACTCCCTCCCTCATCTGTTTCAGCCGACGTGTGTCATGATTTCCGGGGGCCACATTCCATCCCGACCTCAGGGCCACATTCTCACCTCTCTCACAGGATTCACCGCTGCCTTTGAACCTTTATTTCGTCTGTTTTAAGTATCTCTAGTACCCTGAAACAGGTGTAGACCTCTACCCTTATTTGGCTCTCTCAGCTACGTAACTTTACTACAAGTGGCGCCAGATGTCTCAGCATTACATCACGTTCCACATTACGTCTGGCATCTCGCACTATCTGACGACCAGAGCTGTGTGTTCTTACTGCCAGCCATCTTCATCCCTTAACTCTGATTAACCTCACGTGCCCACCTCCCCAGATAAACCTTGCGTTTAAACTCCGTACTACCAGCTAGGTCGAGTGTTCCTATTTCCTAATTCCTGCCTCCCCATCTCGTTAACTATCACGTGACTATGACGTCACCTCTCTCTCGGAGAAATTAAAATTACAGATTACCTGCTGGACGGGTAACTTGATATTTTCATCATTCAGATTGTTTTGTCTCGAGCTGTTGGTGGTGGGGAGGTGTTGGTGTTGAGTAGAGAGTGTTGAGGGAGATGATCTGATTAGTCGCGGGTTTTTAGGGACGAGTATACTCGGGTAGGTAAGGTTTAGTAACCCTATACTGCTGTTTGAAAGGAGGGGTGGACTCTTTGAAACCTGATTTAATCCTGTCATCGTTAATATGCAGGGTAATTGTTGGGGTTCTTTGATGCTCTTTGTTTTGATTCCGTCTGAATGGGAACTATCTGATTTAGTTGTTTCGTCATTTCTGGTAACTACGTTGTTTTCATGATCGCGACACTTCCTTGAAAGTAATTTGTTCTGATGACGAACAGTGGTTGGAACCACTAAATAGCAGTGGTGGTATTTGTGGTATTTACAGTGACGTAACAGTGAATGAATTGCCCATCAATCATTAGAGACTACAACATCAGAGTTCAGTTCTCTTTGACTGCGAAAATTAGTCCTCTTCCGACATTTCCGGTGATTAAGTTGTTAAAAGGAGCGCATGTAAACAAGAAGATGTGCCCTAACTATGACCCGCTGTAAATACGGCGGTAGATTAATGTAGTCCCTGAAATTAAATTCTAATTTTAACTAATTACCACACCTACTATAGAGATACTAGGATGCAGCTTTTCTCAAGTTAGAGTTATTAACTTGGCCGCTCTCCGCTGGTCTCGTAGTCCGGGCCAAGATAGTAGTCCCTTAGTAGCAGCACGCTTTGTGACTGGACAGTCAGTGAGATTGAGGCTTTTCATTGGCTGTTGCCAAGTTGGGGTGACGTTGAGCGGAACTATTTAACATTGATTGGTAGCGTGCCTTGCCACTTCAACTTGGTTAGGGCGTGAACTTTCAGCGAGCTTATCAGCCGTTTCTAGAATGCCCTTTACTAACTGCATTTTAAACTCGGAGGTCGAGACACAGTGCCGATATTATTCATTGTGTACATTTTGTTGATGGGTGAATTCGTGGTTATTATTTTAAACTCGCGCCGCTTAGTCAGTGTTAGTGCTACTTATTGTTCAACAGTAGCAGCCCTTCACTTGCACATCACTTTAATGTCCGTAACAAAGACTCTCTCTCTCTCTCTCTCTCCCTCTATCTCCATTACGGCCCCCCATTTTTCGTATTGTCACTTAGTACGGTCACAGTCTCGCGTTCCATTATGGAATCGATTATAAAAAGCTTTTAGAGTGTAGCGTATGGGAGAGAATATGTGTCCTGACTTCTTCTTCTTTCCCTGCTTGCTTTGCTTTGGGTCCGAGCTGACTTTTACCTCTCTTTTTGTTGTGTTGTGTTTTACGGATTTGTGTTGCTCTACTTTGACAATTAATTGTCGGTGCGTTGTTTTATAGTGTTTGTGTTTAATTTACAATCACGCTTTTTATTAAAATCTTGTCATATCCCGGTTTCAATAGTTTAACTTTATGTTAAGGGGGGGGGGCCAATGGATATTTTTTTGTGAAACTTGATTTCGAGATAGCAGTTGACCAACAAACTAAGACCAGTGACCGAACTTTTGAGGGGGTCCCGGACCCCAACCGCCAAACGGTGCCCGCGGGGCAGCCACGCCCATATTTGGTCCAAATTAGGCCCAATTTAGCCAAATACTCTGAACATGCCCAAAACCCAAATTTTAGGTGCTCTACTTGTAGCTAGTGGTCTCTTGAAGTCGTATATGAAATTTCATCAAGATTGGACAAAAAATGACTGAGTTATGAGCCAAAAACCATATGCCCATATTTGGGCATACGCACCAAATTTGGTAGATTTCGTCCCATAAATTGGTCAAATATCAATATTTTTCACTGAAACTTACTTTATATGAAAGGTAAGCCTAAACTACATATTCTCTGTAAGTTATAGCTTTATATCTGTTTAAATGTGGATACTAAGGCGATAAGACCACAAAAAATGAACTAAATTGCCCATATCTTGGTTCGCGATATTCGCGGAATTGATCTCATTAAAATTGTAACAACTCAATCAGTTTTCAAAATTTTTCCATGAAATTTTCGGAATCGACTCGAAATCGCATTTCCACCTTAGTTTGAGAACAGATTTTTGATTAAGGCCTCAAAAAAAATTTGGCGGCCAAATTCTGAATTTCTCCGGGAAAATTTTGGAATTTGGCCGCCAAATTTTTTTGGAGGCCTAAATCAAAAATCTGTTCTCAAACTAAGGTGGAAATGCGATTTCGAGTCGATTCCGAAAATTTCATGGAAAAATTTTGAAAACTGATCGAGTTGTTACAATTTTAATGAGATCAATTCCGCGAATATCGCGAACCAAGATACGGGCAATTTAGTTCATTTTTTTGTGGTCTTTTCGCCTTAGTATCCACATTTAAACAGATATAAAGCTATAACTTACAGAGAATATGTAGTTTAGGCTTACCTTTCATATAAAGTAAGTTTCAGTGAAAAATATTGATATTTGACCAATTTATGGGACGAAATCTACCAAATTTGGTGCGTATGCCCAAATATGGGCATATGGTTTTTGGCTCATAACTCAGTCATTTTTTGTCCAATCTTGATGAAATTTCATATACGAGTTCAGGAGACCACTAGCTACAAGTAGAGCGCCTAAAATTTGGGTTTTGGGCATGTTCAGGGTATTTGGCTAAATTGGGCCTAATTTGGACCAAATATGGGCGTGGCTGCCCCGCAGGCACCGTTTGGCGGTTAGGGTCCGGGACCCCCTCAAAAGTTCGGTCACTGGTCCTAGTTTGTTGGTCAACTGCTATCTCGAAATCAAGTTTCACAAAAAAATATCCATTGGCCCCCCCCCCTTAAAACTGTTGGGAATGTTTACTGATTAGGTCATTTCCCTGCAATATTCCATCCTCTTTTTCTGAATCCTGTAAATGGCGGAGCATTCCCAGAGTTGGTTGTAATGGCTGTTTTAAAACAGTACACAGCTGGCAGCAGATCACTTGAAGCCGTATCTGACACACAGTTCCTGGTTCCCAGGGAATATGAGGTGATGGGTTGATCACTTCATCACTTCACAGTGGTTAATATCCCACATATGCGGATAATATCAAGGATAGTATCCTACATTTGTATCTCCCTAAGTCCTAACAAGAACCCCACCAAATGATCGCCAACTCGTCATCATTAAAACTTGCAACTAATTCCGCTACATTTGTCCAGGATAAACCCTCTGTTAACGTATAAATCCTCGACCAGACACTTCAGCGACATCTGCATCACGTGACTTTCTATCTTGCTTCTGATTGGTTAATAGCGATCTCGTGATTGCAACCGGGCCTGCTGATTGGCTGTCGTGATTTTCGACAGCTCACATCAAGATCTATTACGAGCTTCATCGTGTTGAAAGGCTCGGCGTCAGGGTAAAAATTTAATACATATATCTGGCTTGAACAGCCCTGACTTTTGTATAGTAGCACCTTGTAGCTAGCTTGCTTTTTATCTACCGCCTTGATATAGATCTTACCGCTCTGATAAAGATTTTGCTCTGATATAGATTTTACCGCTCTATGTTTTAACGCTCTTATTTCATTGTACCGCACCATTTTGGGACGATTTACAGAAGGTGATTGAGATCATTGAACTGCTTAAAATGACGCCCATTTCTTCAGATTACTTGTTTTCTGCGCATTCTTGTTCACTGAGCTTGTGTGAATTTCAGTGATTTCAGTCGACACCATCAGATCATTCTACTTAATCTCATATAATTATGCTTGTTGACTTGAATACACACTTCGGGGTTGACTGATGTAACGAACTTCAAGTTTTATTAAAACTGTGGTAAGATCTGCAGGTGTGGTTAGGTGTTATACTATATGGTGCCTGGAGTCTGGAGTCTGCTTACTGAGGGACTGTGAGAGTTGCTTTTTTTGATTATTTGACCAACTTGTTACTTTTGTTTGTTACATTGTTACGATGTGTGTATAGTATTGTTGCGCTGTCTTGGTGCTTTAACTTTCCTGATCTGTTTTGGTGCTTCATTGATGTGCGATATTTTCTGTTTTGATCACCTGAGCCAGGAAAATAAAACCGTTGGATCACACACTTTTATTAATTTGGTAGCATTAACAGATTGGAATATAAGTACCACATTTATCCTAGGGGCCCTACTTCAAGATAGCATTCCTTTCCCACCAACCCTGACCTCAGAACTTATTTTAGAACCTTTATCATTCCTTACTTTCCTGTTTATTATTAGTTCAGTTTATTAAAACCCTCTAAAGATCTTACGGAACTCCAGATTTAATTGCTGATAATTCGTAGAGCCTCTTATCGGATAATGAAATTAACATTTCGCACGTGCAACATGTACTGTGGGTTTAGAGAGTAGTTGTTAGATTTCAGACCCCTTAAAAACATTCGGTTTCCGTGTACGGGGTCCACTAAAAATTATCACATTTGGTGGCTGATTTAATGGTTTCATATAGCAGCATGTGAAGCAGTATGAGAGTATGGTAGAACGTAGTGATGTATAATATAATATTAGGGTAGTGCAGGATATGGCTTGATGATGTAGTCACTACTCCAGTCTCTCTGTACACGTTTTAGTTAGTCTGATCTTAGTTGTCATCTGATTTGTTAGTTGTTGCCACTCTCTCTCTCTATCTCTCTCTCTCTCTCTGCGTTCAAAGTGTACTATTGACCTCTCAAACTTGTATTACATTCTCCTAAATTCTCTCTCTTATTTTCCGTTCGTTTAGTTTACAATGTTTGATAAATTCTCTTTGATTTTGTGAGAACGAAGAGTTGCCCCCTCTCAGTGCCTCTTTGATCTGGCCCACGTGACACACCACGTGGCCCTCCCACATGACAAGTGCTTCCTTGTACCACCATGTAGATGCCCCTGTATGTTTACACCTTTATCCGTCAACTATTTACAGTGAACTCTCTAACACTCTCTAACAGGTTGTGTGTACTGAATATCCGGTGAAGTGGGATATCACAGCAGATAGTGTGTACTGCCAGAGAGATAGAGAGACATTGTATATAATACGGCACCAGGAGGGGGGCCTTGTAGATTCTCATGTTCACCATTTTAAAATTGACCTGTCACATTTTGCCATTGGTTTGTTCTTCCTGTGGCCTACTCAGACCCTAAATTGTCAAACTAGTGTAATTCACAGTGAATCACACCGACAGTTAACACGTGACTCTTGTATATTTGACACGTGACTATCTGTACAATATTCCCACGGCGACTCACAAGTAACATTGTCCCCCCTCACTAACACATTAAATGTGACACATGTGTTATTTAAACAATCTCCTCTGTTATACAGATATGATAAGATGTAGCTGTGCTCTTCTCCTTTTACTACTCACAGTTAATTCTTCAGCGACAGGTTCGTACATTTACACACTTACACTATAACAAATAATAACTGCTATTCCACCACAAACCTTACAATATGTTAACCCGCTACAGACTGTTACTGAGTTTTACTGTCATGTTTTTTTCCCTGTGGAATGTAAAAATCTAGAACATTCTGTCTGGGAGAAGTCTGACGTCTGAGTTGAGGAGTCTGTGTATTTTTCAAATTGGTTTACAAATTGCAGTTACAACCTTGACTTGACTTGACTGAACGGACCGATAAATATAAACCTAACCTAGAGGAGGTTTAGTTTATATGGTCGGCAAAACTGCCGGAGAAAACAAGTGTTAATGACTAAACGCTTAGTTGTAAACGAGTCAAGTACTCTTTAATTCCCCCTAGAGATTTGCTGCATACTTGTCACCTTTCTCTCTCTTCTCTGCATTATTCTCCTTCTTTTAATAGAGTAGATAAGGTTTAGGCCAATTAAGTTACAGCTAAACACAAATTTCAAAATTAAAGTCGTTTTAATGATTTTAGAGGAGCGAATAAATATTTCCATAGAAAAAGTACCTTAAAATTTCTTAAAATAAATAAATTTTCTCCAACTCTTCTGACCCCTCCCTCCTCTTGCAGGTATAGCATCAGTAGTGCTAGAGCGAGCATGTGAAGTATACCAGAACCCAGGCACATACCTGGCATACCAGGGAGACGAGCAGCAGTACCTGACTTGCGCTTGGAACGGGACGGACAATGTGGATAGTTTTACGTGGACTCTTAACGGGCTCATCATTGATCCCATCGTCAAACTAAATGAGTGAGTTTTTCAGTTTTTTTAAAGCATTTGCTCGTCCTTCGGATTGGGATTGGGATTTTAAAATCGGGATATAAAAATAATGTTAATTGTTATGACATTATGTCTGTTCAAAACACTGAACGGTGAATATTATCTACCACTGAAACTGATATTATCCTTACCCGATTGTAATCTAAATCTTAATTAAAATCTAGAGTCTAGATGTTATTCCTGTCACGTGATGAAATATCGCTTTCTGATTAGCTGATTTCCAATGATGTTTGAAAATCTGTTGTTTTTTATTGGCCCAGACTCTTTTATTGTCTGCGAAACAATAACTTTACAGTTTACATCTACACGGTACTTCCTGGCAGATTTCATAGATTATCTTAATTGTCTGTAAAATCAATTAAAGTAATTTCAGGGGCCTTGTCCCTTGAGTGCACATTATATTCAACATGCTGTACAGCCCCCTAATCTAATATCTTAATTCAACGGCACGATGACATGTTATAATGTAATAAATAACAAATAGGTGTAATTTGAACATTCTCAAGCAAGCCTCATTACCTTCAAGAGCCCTTTATTCCATTTTCTCTTTACACTAAATTTACAGACTTCCGCTCCTTCGCATCATATCAAAGGGAACCCCAGATACTCTCGAGATCTTTTGAGATTTCAGTTTAAGACCCCCTAATTTCTATATCTTTGAAGTCACGTGTTAGGAAGCAGTCTGTGTTAGTTCGCAGGGTAATTTATTGTTAATTATCCCTAATTAACTAGATGAGTACTGAACACACGCACTCCTCTGAGATGAGCCAGACTTTAAGCTGCCTACCCAGTTATAACATAGTCCCAATCTGATCAATTTTAAACGCTCATTTAAATATATAATAGGACATTGCTTGAGAAAGTGTTTTGAACGTAGTGCATGCAGCCCTAAGGGACCCCTTGCCATAATATAACTTATATTTCTCCATTGAATATGTTATTGGATCGTAGAATCACTTTTACATGCATTATATATTGCTGGTTACCTTTATAATAGGTCAATGGAATACGAACTAGAGGGAGAACCTGACTCCACCCTGGCCATTATGAGCATTATCTCCCGTCCCATTATTGTACATTAGATCACAGCTCAAAATAGCCTTTATTTGGTAGAGATTCCTTCAAAACACAGTATGTGGGGAGTTTTATGTTTCACTCTCTGATAATTGGAACCTTATCATTCGTGCTCGAAATCACGTGGTGTGGTGTTAAGATCACGTGGTGTGGTGTTAAGATCACGTGGTGTTGTGACTTTAGCGCTCAAGGTGGCTCAACTCGTGATAAGAGGTATTTCGTATGGGTGGGACTGTTGAGGCAAGTTAATGATGTATAGCCTTCGTAAATTAAAAGATTTAATCTATAATCTTCAAGTATCGAATTGAGTTCATGCAGGAGCCGGCAACGCCCGTGAACGGCATTTTTATGAATTGGTCGGTATCCTACATTTGCCGGTTCATCGCAACTTACTGTAATATTATCACCATTCCTTATCAGCAACTCCCTGCCAACTCCTTGCCGACCGTACGGCTCTATTTGAGGATCTCGGAGAGCGCAGGAATTTTGAACGTATCACGTACAAATTAACAAAATATTCACTCCATATTTCGCTGAATATTAAAACGAAATCACCAAAAATTTCCCTGGGATAGGTACGTACCTGACATTTGGAATAAGCTCCTAAGATCACAAAACTAACCCCTACTTGTTTCAGAGCTAAAAGGCAGAGGATAATGATCCAGAAACTGGACGATACCCACGCTGGCGTCTTCACCTGCACAATCCGCACCGTGAATAGTGTAACAGCCAAGGCTAGCGTCACGTTACAGTTACAAGGTAGCAAGTAAAATTTGATGGTCTAAATGTGATCATATCACGCCTTCACTCTTGTCCCCTCCCTGGGGGGTGGGGGTGGTGCCCCCTCCCCCTCACACCTGGGTGGCTGGGACCGAGGAGACAGCTGCAATGGGGACTTGTGGGAGGAGGGGAAAACCCCGGTAGGGCATTTTGAAAAGTATAGTCCCTGGCCTGAAACTATTATGTAAATTGTAAGCGTATGAAAATTTTGACCTCAGAAGATCGAGGGAATAAGTTTTATTCCATCCATCTCTTATAACTGGACCTATTAGAACTTAATTGTGTTTTATTGTACTGTGAGGCAACTTTAGTGAGGGCTTTCATCTAAATAAAGGTCCACCATATTCTGTCTAGTACGTCCTGCATAATAGTCCTACTGTCCTACACCCTGTATCTTGTCCTACAATGTAGGACAGTCCTCCACCCTGTCCTACATAATACATATTCCCCTGTCCCTGTTGTACGCTCTACCCTGGTTCCCGGGTCACGTGGTGAAGTATTAGAGTTTATTCGTACAGGGTACAATATTCGTCTGTGATTGATGTTTTGATTCAAGTCTTATGTCTTATGATTCTATTCATGTCCCGATATTTCAGATTTCAGATACTTTTCAGAAACATCATTTAATTTTCTACGCTCTGATGTCCGTCTTTCAAATTTGGACCAAACTTACACTATTTAACTCTATTTGAACTCTATTTGAACTCTAACTCCTTACATAGCATTTGAATTTATCATTACTTTAATGATATTGGGGTGATCACGATTATTTAAACCTGAGATTTTAAACATATTTTTATTCCGAGTTTTGGGAAAAGCTCTTCGATTTGGGATTATCCTCACATGGTATGTACATCATGACATTATACATTATGTATACACTATACATTATGTATAGAGTCAAGTGTACATTTTGTAAGTTATTGTGATTTGTCTATCACTTCACCAATCATTTTTCACATATGATCACATTTAGTCTAACGCTGATTTGCTGATTAGTAATTGCATCCTTTGGATTGAATTAAAGCACTTTTTGTTTTTTATGACTAATATTTTTTAGTCCTGTAAACAGTTAATGCATGTTCAATGGTATTCGTTGATAAGATGTTTCGGTACTACCAAATATGTCAATCAAACGAGCTACACTGATTCTATAACTTCCCCTTCCCTCGACCAAAAGTAGCCTTACTACAGCCCTTTAAAGTCATTAGCAGCGCTTATAGTTTGCACGATAACACTCGCCCAAATACCAAGCAAACACCAAGCCTCTCCTTCTAACAAAACTCTCTAATCTTCCAGCCAAGCCCACCTTGTGAGCTAAGGTTCTTATACTAGAACTTTTTAAAGTTTGTACACCATTATGTAGCTACCACGTCTCCTGAACCAGGCCCTTGTTTCTTAGTCCCCATTCCCCCAGCCCGTATATATACCCCCTGTGTTGTGCATGTACTCCCCACCCCCACTCCCACAACCCCCAGATTAACCAGCCCACCTCCCAGGAGTACCGGAGATAACATCAGATACAGACGAGTTTGTAGCGGGTAACAATGTTACTCTGACTTGCAAACACTCCATCATCAACGTTACTGGTATTTCCTGGTTCGAGGACGGATTCAGTCTCTATCAGCTTGGACGCGGCTGGGTGAGTTTTGTGTTTACTGGCTCTTAACCGGCTAAAACCGGCGCATTAGTCTATTTTATCAGGCACGGCTGGCTAGTTCGATGTAGTCGGATTCAAAGAGCCAAGTCTGTTGATCCGTCCAATATTTGTCCACTTCAACAGTTCCATTTTCCTGCAAATTCCTCTGGTTGAGTGAGACCCGTGTCATTACATCTGGAACGTGTCATGGTTTTAGTCTGAAATCTCCATCAGTGGGGGGGGTGTCACGTCCGTCTATGTCCGCTTGTCTCATAGAATCCAAAAAGGACAGGACATAGGTGGACATAGGCGGACATAGGCGGACATAGGCGGACATAGGCGGACATAGACGGACATAGACGGACATAGGCGGACATTGGCGGACATAGACGGACATTAGCGGACATTAATGGACACCTAAATTGCTAAATAAAATGTTCAATTTTTGCTGTTATAGGGGGGTCATGTTTTTTGTCCGTTCGGTACCCTATATTTTCAAAACGGACAGAAAATAGAGCGGACAAAAACGGACAAAAATGGACAAAAACGGACAAAAATGTAAATAACATTTAGATGCTTCCTCCTCCTACTCTTCCTCCTCCTCCTGGGTCTTCCTGATCTTCCTCAGTCCTCTTCCTCCTCCCCTCCTCAGTCCTCCTCCTACTCCTCCTCGTCCTCAGTCCTCCTCATCAGTCCTCAACAGTCCTCCTCCTCCCCAGTCCTCCTCCTCCTCAGTCCTCCTCCTGGGTCCTCTTCCTCCTCTTCATTCTCCTCCTCTTCCTCCTCAGTCCTCCTCAGTCCTCCTCCTCATCCTTCTCCTCAGTCCTCCATCCTCCTCCTCAGTCCTCCCTCAGTCCTCCTCCTCCTCCTCCTATTCAGTCCTCCTCCTCCTCAGTCCTCCTCCTCAGTCCTCCTCCTCCTCTTCCCTCTCAGTCATCTTCCGCAGCCATCCTCCTCAGTCCTCCTCAGCCCTCCTCCTCAGTCCTCCTCCTCCTGGGTCCTCCTCCTCCTCTCCATCCTCCTCCTCTTCCTCCTCGGTCCTCAGTCCTCCTCCTCAGTCCTCCTTCTCATCCTTCTCATCAGTCCTCCTCCTCCTCAGTCCTCTCCCAGTCCCCCTCCTTCTCCTCCTATTCAGTCCTCCTCCTGATCCTCCTCTTCCTCCTCAGTTCTCCTCAATCCTCCTTCTCATTTCTCCTAAGTCCTCCTCCTGAGTCCTCCTCCTCCTCTTCCTTCTGAGTCCTCCTCCTGCGTCCTCCTCCTCCTCCCTCTCAGTCATCCTCCTCAGCCATCCTCCTCAGCCATCCTCTTCAGCCATTCTCCTCAGTACTCCTCAGTCCTCCTCCTCCTCAGTCATCGTCAGTCCTCCTCCTCAGTCCTCCTCAGTCCTCCTCCTCCTCCTGGGTCCTCCTCCTCCTCCTCCTCCTGGATCCTCCTCCTGGGTCTTCCTGATCCTCCCCAGTCCTCTTCCTCCTCCCCTCCTCAGTCCTCCTCCACCGTTCGGTACCCTATATTTTCAAAACGGACAAAAAATAGAGCGGACAAAAACGGACAAAAATGGACAAAAACGGACAAAAATGGAAATAACATTTAGATGCTTCCTCCTCCTACTCTTCCTCCTCCTCCTCCTGGGTCTTCCTGATTTTCCTCAGTCCTCTTCCTCCTCCCCTCCTCAGTCCTCCTCCTACTCCTCCTCCTTGTCCTCAGTCCTCCTCATTAGTCCTCAACAGTCCTCCCCCTCCCCAGTCCTCCTCCTCCTCCTGAGTAATCCTCCTGGGTCCTTCTCCTGGGTCCTCCTCCTCTTCATCCTCCTCCTCTTCCTCCTCAGTCCTCCTCCTCATCCTTCTCCTCAGTCCTCCATCCTCCTCCTCAGTCCTCCCCCAGTCCCCCTCCTCCTCCTCCTATTCAGTCTTCCTCCTCCTCCTCCTCCTCCTCAGTCCTCCTCCTTCTCAGTCCTCCTTCTCCTCCTGAGTCCTCCTCCTCCTCCTCCTCCTCTTCCCTCTCAGTCATCCTCCTCAGCCATCCTCCTCAGTCCTCCTCAGTCCTCCTCCTCAGTCCTCCTCCTCCTGGGTCCTTCTCCTCCTCTTCATCCTCCTCCTCTTCCTCCTCGGTCCTCAGTCCTCGGTCCTCAGTCCTCCTCCTCATCCTTCTCATCAGTCCTCCTCCTCCTCAGTCCTCTCCCAGTCCCCCTCCTTCTCCTCCTCCTATTCAGTCCTCCTCCTCCTCCTCCTCAGTTCTCCTCAGTCCTCCTTCTCATTTCTCCTAAGTCCTCCTCCTGAGTCCTCCTCCTCCTCTTCCTCCTGAGTCCTCCTCCTGAGTCCTCCTCCTCCTCTTCCTCCTGAGTCCTCCTCCTGAGTCCTCCTCCTCCTCCCTCTCAGTCATCCTCCTCAGCCATCCTCCTCAGCCATCCTCCTCAGTACTCCTCAGTCCTCCTCCTTCTCAGTCATCGTCAGTCCTCCTCCTAAGTCCTCCTCAGTCCTCCTCCTCCTTCTGGGTCCTCCTCCTCCTCCTCCTTCTGGGTCCTCCTCCTGGGTCTTCCTGATCCTCCCCAGTCCTCTTCCTCCTCCCCTCCTCAGTCCTCCTCCACCGTTCGGTACCCTATATTTTCAAAACGGACAAAAAATAGAGCGGACAAAAACGGACAAAAATGGACAAAAAGGGACAAAAATGGAAATAACATTTAGATGCTTCCTCCTCCTACTCTTCCTCCTCCTCCTCCTGGGTCTTCCTGATTTTCCTCAGTCCTCTTCCTCCTCCCCTCCTCAGTCCTCCTCCTACTCCTCCTCCTTGTCCTCAGTCCTCCTCATTAGTCCTCAACAGTCCTCCCCCTCCCCAGTCCTCCTCCTCCTCCTGAGTAATCCTCCTGGGTCATTCTCCTGGGTCCTCCTCCTCTTCATCCTCCTCCTCTTCCTCCTCAGTCCTCCTCCTCATCCTTCTCCTCAGTCCTCCATCCTCCTCCTCAGTCCTCCCCCAGTCCCCCTCCTCCTCCTCCTATTCAGTCTTCCTCCTCCTCCTCCTCCTCAGTCCTCCTCCTTCTCAGTCCTCCTCAGTCCTCCTCCTTCTCCTCCTGAGTCCTCCTCCTCCTCCTCCTCGTCTTCCCTCTCAGTCATCCTCCTCAGCCATCCTCCTCAGTCCTCCTCAGTCCTCCTCCTCAGTCCTCCTCCTCCTGGGTCCTTCTCCTCCTCTTCATCCTCCTCCTCTTCCTCCTCGGTCCTCAGTCCTCGGTCCTCAGTCCTCCTCCTCATCCTTCTCATCAGTCCTCCTCCTCCTCAGTCCTCTCCCAGTCCCCCTCCTTCTCCTCCTCCTATTCAGTCCTCCTCCTCCTCCTCCTCCTCAGTTCTCCTCAGTCCTCCTTCTCATTTCTCCTAAGTCCTCCTCCTGAGTCCTCCTCCTCCTCTTCCTCCTGAGTCCTCCTCCTGAGTCCTCCTCCTCCTCTTCCTCCTGAGTCCTCCTCCTGAGTCCTCCTCCTCCTCCCTCTCAGTCATCCTCCTCAGCCATCCTCCTCAGCCATCCTCCTCAGTACTCCTCAGTCCTCCTCCTTCTCAGTCATCGTCAGTCCTCCTCCTCAGTCCTCCTCAGTCCTCCTCCTCCTTCTGGGTCCTCCTCCTCCTCCTCCTTCTGGGTCCTCCTCCTGGGTCTTCCTGATCCTCCCCAGTCCTCTTCCTTCTCCCCTCCTCAGTCCTCCTCCTACTCCTCCTCCTCGTGCTTAGTTTTCCTCATCAGTCCTCAACAGTCCTCCTCCTCCCCAGTCCTCCTCCTCCTCCTGGGGCCTTTTCCTGGGTCCTCCTCCTGGGTCCTCCTCCTCCTGGGTCCTCCTCCTCCTGGGTCCTCCTTCTCCTCCTCAGTCCTTCTCCTCCTCCTCCTCAGTCCTCTTCCTCCTCTTCCTCCTCCTCCTCCCTCTCAGTCATCCTCCTCAACCATCCTCCTCAGCCATCCTCCTTAGTCCTCCTCAGTCCTCCTCCTGAGTCCTCCTCCTCCTCAGTCATCCTCCTCAGTTCTTCTCCTCCTCCACCTAGGTCCTCCTTCTGGGTCCTCCTCCTCCTCCTCCTCCTGGGTCTTCCTGATCCTCCTTCTCCCTCTCAGACCTCAGCCATCCTCCTCAGCCATCCTCCTCAGCCATCCTCCTCAGTACTCTTCAGTCCTCCTCCGTCTCAGTCCTCCTCAGTCCTCCTCCTGAGTCCTCCTCCTCCTGAGCTAATGTCCACCAATGTCCGTCCGAGTCCGCCAATGTCCGTCCGGGCCCGCAAATGTCCGTCCGTGTCCGCCAATGTCCGTCTGTGTCCGCCAATGTCCGTCCTCCTCCTCCCCAGTCCTCCTCCTCCTCCTGGGGCCTTTTCCTGGGTCCTCCTCCTGGGTCCTCCTCCTCCTGGGTCCTCCTCCTCCTGGGTCCACCTCCTCCTGGGTCCTCCTTCTCCTCCTCAGTCCTTCTCCTCCTCCTCCTCAGTCCTCTTCCTCCTCTTCCTCCTCCTCCTCCCTTTCAGTCATCCTCCTCAGCCATCCTCCTCAGCCATCCTCCTCAGCCATCCTCCTCAGTCCTCCTCAGTCCTCCTCCTGAGTCATCCTCCTCCTCAGTCATCCTCCTCAGTTCTCCTCCTCCTCCACCTAGGTCCTCCTTCTGGGTCCTCCTCCTCCTCCTCCTCCTGGGTCTTCCTGATCCTCCTTCTCCCTCTCAGTCATCCTCCTCAGTCATCCTCCTCAGTCATCCTCCTCAGCCATCCTCCTCAGCCATCCTCCTCAGCCATCCTCCTCAGCCATCCTCCTCAGTACTCTTCAGTCCTCCTCCGTCTCAGTCCTCCTCAGTCCTCCTCCTGAGTCCTCCTCCTCCTGAGCTAATGTCCACCAATGTCCGTCCGAGTCCGCCAATGTCCGTCCGGGTCCGCAAATGTCCGTCCGTGTCCGCCAATGTCCGTCTGTGTCCGCCAATGTCCGTTTGAGTCCGCCAATGTCCGTCCGTGTCCGCCAATGTCCCAAAAAACACGTCCGTTGTCTCATAGAATCCAAAAAGGACAGGACATAGGCGGACATAGACGGACATGACACCCCCCCCATCAGTCAACTAGTCTACCAAAATGAGGTGTTTTGTTGTGGGCTAGTGTTTTCAACAACAGATCCAACTGTAAAACCAGCTCCCACTGGTTTTAGAGTAGCTAAAAGAACTCTACTAGAATATATTTAGAGTCGTTAAGATGAAATGTATGGCTGCAGTTCTAACCTCGATCCGCGTAAGTCGAGCCTGTACTTAGGTGTTGCGAATCTATCTTCTCACCTTGAAACTAAGTGTAAATTATAACCAATCTCTAAAACTGTGATAGTTTCGTCTTCACCTAATTTCTCCGGACTCTGGAGACCTACCCTTATCAACAGGTTGTGAAGCTACCCTGTAACGCTATGTCTGTTACAACTATGTATAAATACTTAGTCGGGACACTGCAGGTGTTTTAGCTGGTAACACGGTGTTCTAGATGGATACTTAGTGTCTGTTGAAGCTATAAAAACTTGAACAGATTGGCAACTTGATGTCTGGGGAAGCTGCAATAATTCTGACGAAAGTTAAGTTCTTGACCGTTCTTAACCGTACCTGGCGCCATATTCTGTGACAAACATCACGTGACCACACCTAAAAACACATATTCTAAATTGTCGGTTGAAACATTATAAATGTTCGGTTGCTCCTCAAAAAGTTTGCCCTTGACAGGTTTCTTTCTCCTTCTCTTAAAACGTAAAGTTAGGTAATTATCGATTTGTAATTATAAACGGAAGTTGCGCCTCACCACGAAGCACTAAATTACACTAAATCTCACTAAATGGTACCAGCCCCTCACTTCTTCTTGATTACTAAACCCACTAAAATCCACTCTGATCTGACTGGCGGCTTCCTTTTCAAAAGAGGATAAAGTTTATTTTACAATGGGTTCAAGAAAAAAAGAAGTAGACCGCTAGTGTAGACAGAGTTTTAGCTTTAACGGTTTTAAACTTTAAAGGGTTTAAAAACCCTTTTCTGTCCTCAGAGGTCATTTTTATAAGTTCTAACGTACCCAACATCGCGTCACACCAGCTTTTAACTCTTACCCGGAGGTATATCGACCCTGCTAGGACTTCTCACCTTACATAATGATAATTTCTTACATGTATTGTTGAGCTCAGCTCAGTTGACCTACCTTACTGGGGGGTTCTATTTTCTGAACAATTTTAGACAAAAAACGTGCTCTCCCCCTTGGTGATGATAATTTAACAGTTTCCTATAGTACAGACCAGGCGCCCGGTGGTTCCCCCCAGCTCCAACTTTGTTCGTTCATAACGTGTTTAACTCTCCCAGCACTGGTATATCTAGGGTTTCTCGGCTGAAAACTATCGTGCTTTTTCTGGGTGGAACAAGTGTGGTAGTTAATTGGGAGATACGCCCCGATATAATACATATCATGTAATTGGTGTGGTTGTTATCGGGAGTGATGGACAGTTATCAGCCTTCAGTGGTAACACAGTGGTAGCACAGTGGTAACACCGACCCGAGTGGTTTTTTAAAATATATCCTGAGTTATTAGTAAGAAAAATATAAAAATGTAGCACGGATGAATTGTGAGAGTGTGAGAGTATAAGATATTGTGTCTCCTAAAAGTGTGTAATTCCAGTAACTGTTGCTGGCGTGTGTCAGCAGACACTTTAAAATTTACAAGATTTACACTTGTTATCGCTAAAGGATGGGGGCGGAGTCAGTTTCCTGAGTTAGAGCTGTGTTGATTAAAGCGGGGCCTTTGTCTGAGCTTCTGACAGGCTCCTCTCCGAGGGTGTTATGTTTACAAGTTAATATGTCTGTGAGATAGGTCGCTTGGTTTATAGGTCAGATAAACTGATAAGTTGGAATATAAGCCTATGTATGGTGAAATCGTTTTAAAAGAGTAAAGAGTTCTAGATATTCTCCGGTGGTGTAGAGTCCCGTATAGTCTTCACACTGCGCAAGAAACTCTAAAACAAGTTTTTTTAACTAACTTTCATTCAATTAATTTATTAATTTCTCTAATTAATTAATTAACTTGTTCAGGTAACGGTGCACGGAGACGCATACTTTGCAGAGTCAATATCAGTCTCACTTCGTCTCCCGGCTGACTCGCCCTCCGAGAAGTACGAGTGTAGAGTTGAGTCGGAGATACAATGTAAGGGGTACGGGGGCAGGAAACAGATTACTAAGAAAACACAGCGGAGTGAACTTTACGAGGTGGGTCATGTTATTTAGATCTAAACAGTCATTTGTTACTTTTCTTTTTTATATACCTTGTTTTTCCTGTTTTGGTTATTACTTCTTTGGTTGTAGCTTTTATAATTTCACCGAGTTAGCAAATTTCTATCTTATCTCAGATTGACATTAAGTACCCTATCGAACTGAACGTTTCAACCTCTGAAGTGGACCTTGGACTTAATGATGACTTCAACATCAGCTGTACACAATCCAAAGGCGACACACCCTCAAACGTAAGCATAGTTTTTTTAGTTTACAATATTATTACTTTACACATTCGAACACCACCATGCACGATAAACTCTATAACAAGTAACGATACAACAACTTTTAAAACATTTCCTTGTGTTCCAACTCCCCCTCCCCCAGATTTCTTGGTATAAACTAGACGACGATGGAACCATGATCCCGATAAGCCAAGTAGACACAGTCCACATGGTACCTCTAGGTAATGGTGGTAAACTTATCTCCATTTACAAAGCCAAACCCTACATGGCAGGGACCTATGTTTGCAAAGGGTGGAACGGCTATGGGCAGGATTCCAGAAACGTTACTGTAAATGTTAAAGGTAAGACTAAGATATATTTATGAGCAAGTTTAGTTCAAATTACGTTCAAAGTTTAGTTCAAGTTTAGTCAAGTTTAATTCAAGTTTAGTTTAAGTTTAATTCAAGATTAATTCAAGTTTAATTCAAGTTTAATTCCAGTTTAGTTCCAGTTTAGTTCCATGCGCCTAGACAATGATTAGAGTGATAGATTAGACTGAGATTAAAGATTTGATGTGATGCATCAAGTCATTTCTATGATGATCATGTAGTTAAAATTGAAATGTAAGGGCGTCGTTGTTCTTAAAAAAGTAGCGTACTAAAATATTTAAAACTTGTGAACTAAAGGAACGTGAATTGTATGATAATGCTAGCGATTTGACTAAGTAATAGTAGATTATACTCAGTTAGTAACAGTACTAAGATAATAAAATAATTACAACATAGAACCGTGAATTGAATGATACTGCGAGTATTACAATGGATAAAACTCATTGTTTAGATAGAGGTAGCGGAGGGAACATCATTAAGTTGACAGAGGGAGACCCTGGTGTAAATAGAAAGTTAGAGCTCCTCTGTTACGATGATGAGATCGACTTTGAAGAGGTGGGCTTTTAATTTTCAGCTTTTTACATAATTATTCTACCTAGAGTAACTTATTGAGTATTCTAAAACCTTTCGAGTGTTCTAACGAATTTTATTTTCACAATCAAATAATTTTCAAGCTAAAGTTATCATTTAAATAATTACAGAACGCTACTGAATGGTTTAAAGACGGTGTTCTACTCCGAGCTCCTCACGACAGATACGACTTCTCAGATAACAGGATTCTCATACCCACTCTAATGAGAGCTGACCAAGGTATGTGTGTCTGTCTGACTGTCACACATTCTCCTGCATTCCACACGTGCATACCATACATGCTTATAGGAAATTCTTGAACAATTTTGATCAAAATATTTGTACAATTATTTCTCTTGCTTACCTGGTAAAGTTTACCATACAAATTTAGAATTATCTGACTTTCACCGGAGAAGTTAGATAAGACCGTCTTAACACAATCGTACCAGCCTTTACATACGACTCCTAAATTATCACTGTCTCCCCTGGTTATAAAATCACATAAATCATAAACCATTCATTCATAAAAGTGTAAATTCTAGAATTATCAATATTGAACACTTAACAATACTGCACACCCAACAATGCACGTGCACCTTGTCCCCTCTCTTGATAACACACTCCCTGAAAATAATAAGTCCCAGTAGCGCGGCTCCCTGCGGTCTAGTCCGTCTCTTAGTACAGGGTGCCCTGACCTTAGTACCCTTCATTTCACGAGGTCGCAACACACGGACCTGGAATATAGAATATAGAAATCTGTCCCTGGTCCCTGTGCTTCTTTCCCTTATAAGGGATAAAGACCTTGCTTTCTCCTGCTTTTTTCTGGATAGGGCTCGTAATTTGTTTTCTCATTCTTCTCCTCACTAAAGTTATTCTCTATCTGCACTCCCATACCCACCTTGAGGGAGACTGGGTATTGTGTTGAGAACTGAGAAGCTGAGAATGGTGTCTAGTTTACTCACGTGGTAGGGCGGTCACGTGTCTGGTTTAGTCACGTGGACGTTGAAACTGTGATATTTGTTCTGCTGGATGGATTCCAGACGAGGGGATGTCGTAAAATTTTGAATATTTTTGCGCCACTGAAGCCTTGGTAGTTGAGAATTACGGTGTAACTTATGTTATTTACCAAGGTCCCATCAGTCTGACATATAGCTCAATGAATGTTAATATCAGCACCATAAAGAAGTTTTTAAAAGTAACTTGGTAGTCAATGAGAGACTCATCAAAGTTTTATCCTGTCGACAGTCCTGCAATCTCAGAAACCATGGTAACGTTGTCATGGGTTGTCAGAGAAATTCTGGTGATGATCCTTGGTTCTTGTGGCATCTTATCTGATCTTCACAAAGGACGATGTTCCTCAAATATTGACATTTTAGGGTTCATTACCAACTCCTTTCATATCATTGAAACATCTAAAACTTCATTCTTAACATACCTTAACACGAAATATTGTTATTTTTCAGTTCTGTAACACTACATTTTTAATTTAAATAATTTTGTTTCAGGAAACTACTACTGTAGATACGCTGACGAGAACCATCCAGTTAAATTCTACTCTGAAGAATACAGACTTAAAGTTATCGGTTAGTTTTAATAACTTTGAATTTATTTTCCATAGTAAACATAGTTGTGGATCAATAAACTCCCACCGCGAAGCATTTTCAGAATTGTACTAAAGGTCTTACTCGAGCAAATAATTTGGTTGTCTGTATTTCCTACTACTGGATCCACTGTTACTAGCTTTATTTTAGAACAAGTTTCAACTTGTCTCCAACATTGTCTGTGATTTGGTACGAACATTTTATTAAATAATTCGTTACTTGCAAATTATTAGAGCAGGATATGAATCCTCATTAATACAGCCCGTTCTGTTCTCTGATTGGCCGCGCAATATCACGTGATTTCAAACTTGCGCTCTGATTGGATGCTCCGACAATAGTTGGAGAAAGACAATTGCAGGCTTCAAAATACTGTCAGACAATGTCGGGCGTGAGTGGAAATTAGTTGGATTGTAAGGGTGAATATAATCCCGCCTAATCAAATTCAATGTTCTGGAAAGTTCTGATATAATTCTTTCTCACAGTTTTAATTAAAACACAATGAGTAACCTGGTTCAGTTGATTGTGTGACAGTGGATTTATCCGTAGGGTGCGGGGTGATCTTATAATTCTTGTGTTATCAGAGACGTAATGGTTATCAATAACTCTGGGAAATCTTGAGTGTAGGTGAAGGTTATACCCGATACCTTACCAAAGGTTCAAATTGGTCGAGCTTATTATAATGATATAATGATATATAGGTCTACTATTTCAAAATATGAGACAAGTTACATCAGTTGGTATTTCGCTACAAAAGTTTTTGCACAGAATATGCGAATTTACCTCACCTTCCAGCCTTGAAAGGTTTGAGAGATACATAAATTGTCAATACTAGATACCTAGAGATGCACTATAAAAACTGTATAGCAGTTTTAACGTTGCTTTTTAGTTTTTACCAAGCTTATCTTCTTTTTAAAGAGTAATGACTAATTTTGTCGACTAACAACTGTCCAGCATGCTCTTCAGTTCACTGCCAGAATACCACCATAATAAGCTCAATACCTACCGTACGTGGGATGTACAGGAAAATTCCAAAGTATTTTTACCTAATCTCAGTGAAAATGTGAATTAAAACGCCTGTCACCCTACACGACCTTACACCGTGTGTTTACTGAGTGGGAAAATTTTAACTTGATAACGGGTCACGTAAGTAGCGTTGACATGGAAATAAATTTCTCTGCCCTGTGATTGGTTGGTTTTGTCACGTGTCTGTCACGTGGGCAGGGGGTTTTGCACGTGGGCGGCTCCTGATGTCTGATTGGCTATCATTTTGACTGCCTTGACCTGTCTCAGAATCATCTTCACACGATCTTTGAGGTCCCTTATCTTCACCTTTAATTAAAGAATTAGGCCCCGAAACGAGAACTCGGTAGATAACACCAGCCAATTAAATCATGTCCTGGTTGGAGCGAACCAATCAGAGCGCAGTATTTCAGTCACGTGGTGTGTTCAGGGACTGCTCTAATGCGGCACTGTATGGTTTCTCTGGTGGGTTTATGTAGCCCTCCTCCTGATACAATGTGACGGTTCACTGTGATAAGTCACTGGGTCACGTGATTAAAATAAAGGGATCTGATTGGGTTTCCATGGCTACAAGATGTTTTCAATGGTCGGTGTTGTTTGTTAAACTGTAGTTTTAGGGCCTGATTCCGCGGTACTTTACTCAACTTTTTTTCTCAGAATAATAATGAATCAGCACGTACGCTAGTTTTGGACAATAACAAACAGTGTCCTATGGATAACAATAATTGATCAGCACGTGCGCCAGTTTTTGACAATAAGAAATAAAGTCCTAGTTAAGAAGAAGAAGAGTTAAAAGTACAGTAAACGATACAATGGCAGGTTTTCTCGGCGATTCAGTGACAGTTTAAAAAGTTAAATGACACGAACCGGACGTTATGAAGCTGACTTGTTGGAAGTTGTCAATGTTACCTTATCACGTGGCCCAGTCATTGCTACCTTGTAGGGTATATCGCGGTAATTCAATTGGATTTTAAAATTGGGAAGCTTCCAAGTAAGTTGCTGGTGGCTTTCAGATAACTTGCCGTTAAATCTACCGAAATATCCGTGTTAAAAAGCCACCAACAATCTCTAAACACATTATATACTTACATAGAAATTCAAAATGGCCTAAAGTGTAATTCTGATGAAAGTTGAAACATGATAATAACAAAAAAAGAGCCTTTACAGTATTCTCAAATCCTGGTTAAAAATTTGTGGTCCTCGAAAAACAATCGTCACCACCCAACTCTAGATTTCTTATTAATTGATAATCGCTATATTAAACACATTAAGAATTCTATAGTAATCGAGAAATGACGTGATTTAAATTTGGTCATGGTTTACTGATCAACTACACGCGTTCCGTGTACATAATCAGTGCACTGGAAGGGGAGTGGAGACTGCAATAGTGATTAACACATGGTTCACATGAGGTTATCTCCTATTTCACGTTACGTTACCACTTATTACCACTTGTTACCACATGTGCCGACAAAGTTTACCACATGTTTCATGTAAAATGGTATTACGACAAGTTTCCGTTAAAATTACGTATATTTTGAAGACGTAATGTCAGACATCAATCATAGCTAATAGCATGCATTATGCACTGTTTAGTTGTACTAGTACTACTATAGATATTATCTAGATATATTTGACACCTACTTAGTACTAATCTCGTGCATGATTCGCATACCTGATACATATCCAATATTTTTAAAATGAACCTCGAATTTTGGCGAACTTGTAAACACATTCCAAAGTATGCAATCAATCAGCTACAAAACAAAAATATTACTGGATTCTAGTCGAAGAGTCGGATCGTGTTTAAAGATACGATCGAAGATGGAAGCTACTAATATTATATTTCTAACCCTCTATTTCTAACCCCCTCCCTCTATTTCAGTTTCTAACACCCTCCCTCTTTTCAGATTTTCCCCCACAACCCATCAACCTGACGATAGACACCAACCACACCACAGAGAATAGTCTAGTAATACAGTGGGCCTATTCCCCTGATGAGGACACTGTAGCTACTGCTATCAAGATTGTTGCTGACTTCTCTATTAATACCGACAGTAAGTTTTATAAATAGGAATTATGGGAAATTAGGTAATTGGTTTATTAGAGATTGGTTTGATTTTTGTACTACTTACCATTTTAAATGTCATTGACATTGCACTATGCACCCCCTTATTTACGCTTGTATTGTATTGTAAATGTAACATTATTTTAATGTAGTCTTACTGTATCTTCACCTGTCTTATACTCTTGTCTAGTTAAGTAGTTAACCAATTACTAATTTATTTATAGCACTAATTTATTTATAGCACACCCTGGTCCCTGATTTCTTGGATGATATCTATTCCATGTTGCCCAATTTAACATAAATGTTACAAATTTGCCTGTTATCAAAGAGTTGACCCTTTCACCCTCGCCGCTCCATTGTTATACTCCTTCCTTTGTTTCATCCCATACCTCTCTTCTTTTGTACCACAAATTTAATATAACATAACAGTACATGTGTATCATTAACTTCATACATCGGGTAAATACATTGTAAATAATACATTATACATTCAATTGTTATACAATAATCGGCCTCCCAACTGCTTTTTATCCCTGAAGAAAAGATGAACGGTTGAGATCACTTAGAAAAGTAAAGCTGAACAGCTTAGATTACTTAATAAAATAAACCTGGACGGTCCAGATTCTCAAGATTAGTAGATTACTTACTGTGAATTTGTCTAAGAATCCTGTGTTGTAACAAATATTTCATATGCAAAGATCCGTATTTTGCACATGATTTAACGCAGTCGTTATGTGTAACTCGACGCTGTACGAGCAATGTTATGTATACATGTGAAATATAATAAAAATCAAGTGTGCCAGTGGGCTACCTTACACCTAAATAACACATCTCGACATTCGGCTACACTCTTTAGAGAGATAAGAAATTTGATAAGGGAAATTCAATTTTATACTGCCAGGTGCTGTACCGCTTTTCCACGAGTATTTTTAACGCTTATCTCGTGGATTTCATACTTTTAACATTCATAATCATGAAATTAACAGCTCGAAGATTCGAGCCACGGTTACTTTAAATCATATGTCGCTGTATTCTTTCTAGAACAACGACTACCGACACGTCATAATAGTATAATAGCATTTTTATTAATATGATCGTTCGTGGACGCTGTTTCACTTTCACTTTCACTAATTGCCTCTTCTCCCAGATAACCCGGACTCGAGAGTACAGAACACCATTAAGTGTGAGGATGGGAAATGTCCCACTGACTACAAACTGAGAGGTTTATCTCCGGGCACCAAGTACAGGATTGACGTGATCTCACTCAATGATCTGGGGGAGTCACCTAGCAAACCTGTCTTCCACTCTACCAGTGAGTTTCATTTTCACTTTATTTTAGAGTTTCACTTTATTCAAGAGTTTCATTTTCACGTATTAGCCGAATTTTATCAAGTTATGCTTTGTATTAAGCTTTCGCTTTATTTCATCGACTAAAAGTCTCACGTTTTAAGTGATAATTTACATGTTGTACATCTCTTTGATTTTACGGAAAGCGCAACAGATTTTTGTGGAGATACCCAACCTATAATAAGTGTAGTGGAGATACTCAACCCATAAATGTCCACATTTCATCTGGATGACCTAACTTGTACACAGATTTAAATAAAATATTTCCATTTTGACGTGGAGAATTATTTAGCACACACGGTGATCCGACCTGATAAACAGTTACAGCTGAATATTTGGGATATAATGTTCATCTTGTTCTCTTCCTGACAGCTCACCTGTCATTGAAATATAACGGAAATATCCCCCGATTTCCTGAAACTCGGCCAGCTTTTACCTTTACAAATAGAAACAAAACATGTCAGCACTAACCGGGGGTCTATTTTAAGCTGAACTCGTCAATAATTTGGGGGTTTAAAAGTGGAGGTCGCCAAATTGGGGGTCTGGGAGCTGATAAGATGTCAGTTAACTTTAATTGTGTGGCATCGTCTCAGCTATCCTAACCTGTAATGTCAAACTTTTGGGGTTTCCGTCAAAGCTCTGAAGGGGTAATGGCAAATTTAACGTGTCCTACGATTTAGTAACTGATACGATGTACGGGCAGGGTTCGTTAACTACAGTACCTTTATAAGTGGAGACTTATACAGGTCGTCTCCTGGAGACGTACAGTAGGTACTGGTACTCGGTACTGGTACTCGGTACTGGTACTCGGTACTGGTACTCGGTACTGGTACTCGGTACTGGTACTCAGTACTGGTACTGGTACTGGTACTGGTACTGGTACTGGTACTGGTACTGGTACTGGTACTGGTACTGGTACTGGTACTGGTACTGGTACTAGTACTGGTACTCGGTACTGGTACTGGTACTAGTACTGGTACTCGGTACTGGTACTCGGTACTGGTACTCGGTACTGGTACTCGGTACTGGTACTCGGTACTGGTACTCAGTACTGGTACTGGTACTGGTACTCGGTACTGGTACTCGGTACTGGTACTGGTACTGGTACTGGTACTGGTACTGGTACTGGTACTGGTACTGGTACTGGTACTGGTACTCGGTACTGGTACTGGTACTAGTACTGGTACTGGTACTGGTACTGGTACTGGTACTCGGTACTGGTACTCGGTACTGGTACTGGTACTCGGTACTGGTACTGGGTAGGTACTTTGTTGTGTACGAGGTAGTTAGTGAGAAGTCTCAGCCGGTAAACTGGAAATGGTCAACATGAACTTTTACAGTTTACACTTTGATGTGTCCGAAAAACTTCATAGTGAGATTATAGAAGACAGATATTTTGAGATACTAACACCTTTGAGTTTATCCTGAATTTTCTAGAACATTCTTCTACTGAAAATGTTACAAGTACCCATGAGTTAAGGTTGCTTTAGTTAATCATTACAACTTGCTTAACATAGAAATAACGTAATGTACACCGACAGAGATACTTCATAAAACAGTTGAGAAATTTAGAAATTTAGGTAAAACGAACTTAGTCCTTTGGTAACCTGATATCAGAGTAACTGCTTGTAATCTCCTATTTGTAAACATTTCAAAGTTAAACTTATTAAAAACTTTTTAAACCTCATTAACCGCGACTAATAGTCGGCCTCTTTCTCTTCAACTAATAATAAACCCTCTCTATCTTCCACATTAAAATTTAACAGCTAATTCTTGAGGCTATCTTCCTGTAATTGTAATTTATTTAAAATGTAACAAGTCTGTGATATCGTCTTATAATCACGTCCGCAACAATGAACTCATATCCATATCAAGAGATTCTGTCATCAGGAGTGGATTTGAGAAGAATGTCTCAGTTTCTGATTCCAGTCTCATGTCAACAGTTTGGAACTAGGGCGCTTACCCACGTCAACAAACGTTTCAACAGTTCAACAGTTAATTTTCTGTTTTGAAAAGTGCCTTATTTGAGAAAGTTTTAATGAGAGTTGAGCTGATAGCACTGCTAACACACCGCTAGGTTATAATGGAAGTTGGTCTTTGACAAGGTTTAAAAAGCTAGACAGACATGAAACAGGCGGGTTTGTGAGACTACTAATGTTGACACGTGATAGTGATCCTGGCTTCTGATTGGTTAATACTGAGGGCTAGTTCAGAGTTCACAGTCTGAAGTTCGGACTGTGATATTACTGCCTCTGAGAATCTGACCACTCTCAACTTATCAGTTTACCATTATTCGTTAATTGTGAGGCTTCCTAGGTCTATCAGTTTGGATAGACTAAAAAATTGTTGATTAACCGCGGTGTTGGTTATAAAGCTCGTGAACTGTACGCTACAAATAAGTGTGAATATTCTTGTAAATAATAGGGATTCTATTTTATTTACTTACACTATTCTTAGGATAATGCACTGTAAATTCAATAGTAAAATAGCAAAATTAATTACCACTTTTGAGCCGCTATTTTAGTGTACGTGATAATTTCGCACTCCATCATGGGGATTTGTAATGTGGTAAAGTAACGTTTATCTCTGTGTAAATGAGTAACTAGCTAATTAAATAATAACACGTATTATTGTCATTGTATTTGTGAATCTCATCTACGAATGTAAAACACAGATGGTAAAACCGCCCTAGTATAATAGAGTACGATACTCATGGGAAAAGGAGACAAGATGTAAAATCTATGTGTCCAGAATCTACACATAGATTCCTGTTTAATACTAATATGATATTGACAATAATAGCCGTGTAGTAACGTATAAATTAACATCGAGATCATGTTCCATGTATTATTATTAATTAAGCTAATTAAGTTTGTATTAAATTAACAATCACCTTATTTCCTCAGACATATCACAGCAGTTAACTGAGAACTCCCCTAACGAGTATGTTATGAAGCTAGCTGTGGGATGCACTGCTGGTGTTTTTGTGCTGATGTGTGCTCTAGGTTACATCTTCTTTAGGTAAGATAATGTTATCATTATAATATTTTGATGTAGTGTTTCAACATGTTTATTCATGGTATTGTTTTGAAAATTAATTTGTTGGGCGACCAATTCTCCGGTTATTGATAATACAAAGGAATAATAAAACAAAGGGTTAATTTATTTTTAGTTGCATTAATAAATGATATCATAGACTATGAACCTCCAGACCACGATTCTGTCTTTTATTTAAACCTAGAACACCATAGAAACCATAAATCGGGTAATTAAATTTAAGATCTGAGCAACTGGATCATTATCTGTACAAAAGAGTTGCACAAAACTCAATCACCGGACAATACGGATATAATCTCTACTGTAGCCAATAATTCCACCTTATGATATCCAACCAGGCGACACAAGAGAGATTACAAAAAGAAAGTGTACGATAAGATAGAAAAGGAGCTCGGATTTACCATCCCTAAAACGCTGAGGAACGACTACATCTCTAACGAGTACGAGTACAAGAACTTAAAGTTCCTGGACACATTGGGAGAGGGAGCCTTCGGGAAGGTTCTGAAAGCAGAGGCTCAGGGGCTAAAGTGTCCTCAGGGGTCACAGATTGTGGCGGTTAAAATGTGCCGAGGTTTGTTAAGAACTTGTGTTTGTTTGATTTTAACGATAATGTTTTGGTACGGCTCAATAAAATCAGTTGGATAATAGTTACAGCTGTGACAAAGGGATAATTTTGATTTCCAGATGTATTTTTAGTTGTTGCTCCTGCTATTTTGCAGCACCTCCAAAGTGATCAATATCAATGTATCAATTTTAGACTTATTTTAATAGTACATATTTAAACATGATTAAAATAATTAACATTAAATTACCCCAAGCAGAAGAAAACGAGTATGATAAGAACGAGCTGTTGGCAGAAATAAATATCCTCAGTAAACTAGGTGTTCACCAACACGTTATACCTCTGCTAGGTCAGTTTCTTTAAAACTTATTTTCTTTTTAATACTTTCAATACGGATTCAAAACTTAACACCAGAATTGTTTTTAAATTTATATTCTTTCAGACCAACAATTTTGATTTAGATCCACTTTAAATGCAAAATTGTGTGCGCTGCTTGAAAATAAATTGAATTGCGGTCGCGATCTTTTTGACAATTTAAATATCCACCAGAAAACCATATCCGCTCACACTTAAATCAATCTTAAAACAGTTCAAGTGTAAAGTTCACACCCGTTTAAAAGACAGTCAACTTGAACGCTCAAAGTGTCCAGTCATGCTCGACCCTTTATTTCCCACGAAACTTCATGTACTTATGTTATGCTCTCGTTCGCATATTAAATATTTTATACACAGTACACCATGCACGCGATCACCTGGCTCCTTCACTCCAATGTCAAGTCAACACTGACGTATTCTGATATTACCGTAAAGTACTGAATAACATGTACCACCGCTACTCAGCAGAACAACAAAGTTTTAACTTTAATAAAAGCCTGCATGCATAATATGTGCTGCACAGCTTGAAAAAACCACTGCTAAAAAACTTTAAAAGCGAGAGCACGACACAAGAGGCACACTTTAACCACACGGACACTGAAGATACACAAGATACACAATAGCTGATTCACACAACACTACACACCAACACACACCGCTTAATCACGTAAATTAATACCACGGCCTCCCCAAATGTTACAGGTGTGGTGGCGGTGTGGTGATTAGCTCCGTCCATCACTCCGAGATTAGAGTCTCCGTGGTGGTCTCCGTGTCCGGCTTGTCCGGATCTTCTGTTTTCTCCACTGCTCTCTTCTCCGCCTTTGTTCTGTGTGCTACATTAATGCTTGCCATGTTTTACAATCCTTTGACACGCTGATACTACCATTGAATTGTTCTTTCAGCAGTTTTACAAGTAGCGAGTCTCCCTGTGCCGCTCGTGCGCTAGTCTCTCATTTTATTTGAAATTGTTTGTGTTTGTTAAAATACTCCCTCACAAGCCGAACACACACTAGCTGCTCTCCAACTACAACAACACATGGCTGCAACTAGTTTTATTCGTAACGAGCTGATTCTCGGGGAGAGACTCTGGAAGGAAACTTGTAGCAGGAGGGCTAAGGAGCAGCTGTTTGAGATACGGGACAGGATGAACCAGGTTATCTACGAGTACGATATCTCTGAGGAAGCGTACTCTAAACTAGATACAGGGGGAGATACAGCGGAGTTACGGCGCAGTGAGTCTGGCAGACAGAAGGAGATATTAGATCATATCACAGAATACAAGGAGGCCTGCACTGAGAGGAGCTCTGTGCTGACTGCTCTCAACTTCTTCTTCTCCTCCTACTGTGAGGATGAAGGAGATGAAGGAGAGGGGGAGACTGGTTATGGGACTATATACCATCCAGATTTTGGTAACGAGTTTGATACAGCCTACCTCTCTGCTAGGTCCGCGTTAGAGAGACTAAAGTTCCTTAACTCTCAGATAGTTTCCCTAGCTACTAACATCCTGAATAAGAAGAAGGGGATGGAGAGTATGAGGTCTGATTGGTTGGACGGGATGGAGGATCTGGGTAATAAGTCCTGTTGTAGAGCTACGTTAGACGCGGCCCAGACGGAATTTGAGAGAATACTAGCAGAGAATGAGGCTAAACTTGCTCTGAACTCCAGACTGAAGAAGTACGTTCAGAACCAGGAGGAAGCAGTGGAAGTTTGCCAGAGTATAGCCCGGAGATTAGCAGTAGATAACGGTCACATGTTAGCTTCCCTGACATCCTCCCTGAAAGACGTGAGGACTCTGTCACGTGACCTAGAGAAGCACGTGTCCATGGTGGAAGATCTGAAGGAGAAGTACAAGCTCCCTCCCACAGAGTGTCAGATAGTCACTGATCAGGAGATCAACACTAGGAACCTGAAGAGTTACAGGGACCTGAAGAAGTACGAGACTCATGTCAGAGAGATAGAGTTAGACTTCACGAGGTTGGAACATCTTAGTAAGCTACTGGACGCTATGAAGCTGCAGTTACATCAGGCTAATAAACGCAAGGAGTTAACCGAGGAACAGTTCAGAGGACGACTAGCTAAACTAAGATCTGACATCTCAGACGAGACAAAGATGTCCAAACTGAACCTCAGAACACGGGAGGATAACGGGGATCTGAAAAAAGGGAAGAAACGGAAAAAGAAGAAATCAGTGAAGAAATCAATGAAGAGTTCTTTGAGCAGCACCACAACAATTGGTGACGGAACAGAATCAATGATCAGTGAGATCTCCGACAGCGCAGTCCTCTCCCCCGTCTCCAACATCTCCGAGACAGTAACAGAACGTTGTCTCCCCCGGAGAGAGATGTTGAGGAACAGAGAGAAAACCAGCAGTAACATCTCCTCTGACAGTGTCTTCCTACCTCCCAACCCTCGTATTGAGAGAAGCAACTCTCGTCAGAAGGAATGTGATCTAGATAACCACCTGAAACAGGAAGTGGTTACTGCTCTTCAGTCCCATTCTAGTCCCACTATTACGTATAAAGACCCTTTATTTAGCAGCAGGAACAGTAATACTCTCCGTGCTAGTGAGGCACCATAACAGAGGGGCCCTGGCAGGGGCTACATAAGACTGTTAGCTTTAATATTATGTTGGTGTTATTCGATATTTGTACGATACATGTTAATTTGTAAGTTTGTGGTTCGTATGGTTTTTCGTATCAATAAATGGTTTAAGATTGATGGAAGAATGTGCATTCAGGATAAATATTCTCAGAGACTCATTGTAAACTTTCTCCGTTTAGATTTACCGTAGTTTAAAATTGCGATTAATATCTGTTCTCAAATTTAACCTGCACTAGATTTACAGCAAATCAACCATCCTGAATAATTTCTGTAATCATGCAGTACTCAATAGTTTTAAATCCTCATTGTCTTAGAAAGCCCATCCTTTTGTTTTTATCCTTTGTAATGCTTGTTGAAATGTGCTGCCTGTTTTTAAAAGCATCTATTCTTGGGGAAAAGTTAACAATTTGCTATTTATCGGAACAAAAGTATTTTATCAAATGAGTGCTTTGGTATGCGATAAATAAGTTAGTTTTAATGTCGTTATAAAGTTATAATGAACTGTTCCAAGTATACATAAAATATGTGCTTATTAGAGAATAATGCAGCTGTAGTGTGTGTCCATTACCACACAGCCGACCCTATGACGAAAGTAGTCACATGGCACATTCCCAAACTTCTGATTAGCTGATAATATTCACATGATAAAATCCCACTCATTTGATTGGCTGTCGATCTAACGATCTCCAACCTTATTGGCCTGGGTATTGACAGTCGTTTTATAGTAAGAAGCTCTATTTGTCATCTGCTGAGACGCTTTATTGATATTCCTCGCACCGCAAGTGTAGTAGTTAAGTGATTTTTGGAGGGCAGGTCGCGTCATACCTTTGAAAACTTGAATTCAATACCGGCCCTGGCTCTCAAAGGCACATTTCACACTTCACACTCATAGTTCACTGTTCTATTTACTTATTTAATATTCGGACATGGATTTTAATAATATAATGAAGTACTCGTTTTATTTGACTACAATGTGGACAGCAAGCAATGAGATTAGGATGAATAATACGTCTGAACAACTGCATGTAAAATGTGGATTAATTCTGATGTAGCAAAAGAAAACAAAGAACTGAGCCGTTTTGAAGAATCGATTTAGTTGCATGATTTAGTTCAGTAAGGAATGTAGGATAAACGTACTGTAGCAGCTTCAGATCAATGATAAAATCACGTAAAAATACTGCGAAACCATTCAAAATAACACCGTCAAACAATTTGAGAAAGCAAAACTAAAACATTTTACAACAAACCACATAACTGGAATGGAACAGCTATTTATAAACCCAACAAATATTTATATCAACCCAAAACTCTACATATTTAGGAATTGCAAATATTCCTCAGTTTTAAAAGTATGTAAAATCTAACCACTCTCTGTCCAGGTGTTTGTACGAGACCAGGCAGACCGACCTGTCTTATCACACAATACATGCCTGACGGAGATCTACAGGTTGGTTACTTATTTTAATTTAAACAAATTTACTTTAGATTACTAATTTGGTAATTAGTTAGTTTAATATCCACTAATCAGTAAGTGAGGTTCAGATAATATCTTTTACTTAAATATCTTCTCTGCAGTTTACCCCAATAAAACAATATGTCGAAATACTCATTGACTTTTGCTATCTTTAGCAGCTTAAATAACCCCTTCTCTAACTTCAGAACTATCTGCGGAGCTCCAGATCCTCATTTGTAGGAACGTACCCCTTCAAACCTCAGACCCAAGACAGTTTCCAGCTTCCAAACATCAGTAATATCAGTAACCTCTGTACCAGTGACGACACTCTTACTAGCAAGGATCTTATTTCTTTTGCTAGACAGATATCTTGTGGCATGGTGAGTACTGAGTTATCTAATGTTGCTTCATAGTTTTCTTGAATTGGACAGGAATGTTTGTCAATATTTGCCGATATGGTTTTCTGATATTTCCAATTTTAATTATATTTGCGCCTGCAATGAACTAATTCGAGTGGAGAAATTTCGGAAATCTTAATTAGGTGCACATCATTTCAATCATACATCTAAGACTAAAATACATCTATTGAATGTTCAATGATGATACAATAGGTATTATGACCATAAATAACACTTTCAATCACCGGCTATTTTCGCGCGGAGCTATCAGTCTTGCAGACTATACCATTCCAATATTTTCCACTTTTCTGGAGTATAATAATAATAGAATAATTCAGCACACTTCACGGCTCTGTCTGCACCTAAATTTGCACCAACTTCCCTAAAATTAATTACCACTTTACCCCACATACACACAATGTAACCAATCAACACACTGCTTATCACAGGTGAAAACAAGCACCATTTGAATTATCATCACGTGACTCGTCTAGAGCGCTCTCATTGGCTTATTTGCTGGATTGGCTAGAAAATGCCGTCTTAAAATGTACACAATACGATTCTAAACGCCTTGTTAATGACTAGCAGTTGCTAAGCAAGCTGTCCCGGCCTGACATTGGTTGCTAAGCAACCAGTCCCAAGACAACAGTGGTTAATAACACGCCTGTCTTTCACCCAAATGTAGTCTAGCAGCCTAATAATTAGCAACATTAAATTTACCCTAATTATTTACTCGACAGCTTGTATTTTCAATGGCTTCAAATTGGGTTCAGGAGATAGCATGTGAAGTTTTAAGGAACTGTGGCAAACATTGAGCTGTTCTGGGCAAGTTCTGTTCTGGGCAAGTTCGGGCATGAACTGTTGACAGGGCGCTTTATAAACTGGTCATGTTTAGATTATTAACTTGGAGAAAGGAATCTAATTAGCATGTTATCTGTTTAGTATTATCAATATTTGGTATTGGTGGCTTCGACAATGTTTGTTAAAGAAATTCTCCAATTTGGCAAAAAGTCAGCGAAATTTCAATGAGCTGTGGCCTGCGAACAAGGCCCCATTCCATCAAAATTTTACGCCGACAGTAACTCTCATCCAATACATGATTTGAAAATTATGAAAATAACAAAAATTATCAATATTACTCATGAAACAATATCACTCATGAAACAATCAAGTACGTTGGTATAGCACCTTTAATAGTATTTCCTTGTGTTCACTTTTCCCTTTCTCCAGGAATACGTTGCTTCTCAGAAGATAGTCCACAGAGATTTGGCTGCTAGAAACGTTCTGGTAGCTTCTAAACGTTCCCTCAAAATCACAGACTTTGGGCTGGCCAGAGAAATGAGAGGAGTGAACGAAGAATACGTGATGGGGCCTAACAGGTAGGGGGACTTAATTACTTAATTAAGTGGTAATTACTTTAATTAGTGACTTAATCGATTTGCTTATTGTGTCATGATTAACTGTAAATTGTTATCTTGGGATATAATTGGCGTCGAGGCGTCCAGTGCGAAGCATAATTATTGTGATAATGAGAGATTTAAGGTATCGGGTTCTAAATTCTAACCAAAGAATCGATGATGAATTAGCAATTTTAACAGCATACTAATGAGTAATGATGAAATGTCATTATTTGCCTAGTAATTTGTTATCTGCGAGTTACACAGGAAACTGATCATATCTCAACTTTGCCGATCATGTTCCCAGTTGCAACCTTTCAAATCGATATTCTTAAATCATCAAATTCCAGTCGATATTATTAAAATGACATAATAACATCGGATACTTAAATTATAAATGACCTATAACAACTCACGAGCACACATATTTTTAACACTCAGCGCCGATACTTTTTAACCACGTGACATTAACACGTGATATCTACAGTTTAACCACGTGACTAAACTCTCAACTCTTCCCAGGAAAGTCCCGTATAGGTGGTTAGCTCCGGAGAGTTTCTTTGAGAAGAAGTTCACAGTTCACTCTGATGTGTGGGCTTACGGTGTTCTGTTATACGAGATTCTTACTTTAGGTTGGTAAACCAGGGTAATATTTCATTATGAAACCTATTATTTTGTAGGCTATCATCAGGGTTTATCCTGTCTGAGAGGTTTTAAATGCAATGTTTAATAAACCAGGTCCAGGAAGGTTCTAGAGCACTAAACTGACTAGTCAGGTTACTGTTCATTGAGTTCGTTAAGTCATCAGGTCTCCACTTTAATTTTAAGTTTAACACTCATGTGATGATAAAACCGTTGAATAAGGACCCGGAACTTTAACGCCTTTAGCACGTCCTAAACCTTTCGTTAAATATCACGTCAGAGCCCTAAACCTCCCTTTGACGTAGAAGAATGATGCAAATAACATCACATGACACCTTTACAGCGCTCTCATTGGCTAAATTTGATGAAATATATCCAATTCTAAATATTAAATTCCTGCAGGAGGCTCCCCGTACCCGAGACACACAATCAGAGACATTCCAGAGATGTTAAAACAGGGATACAGAATGTCACCCCCCACTAACAGCAAGCCTGAGCTGTAAGTTAAACACAACCTTTTATTTTATATGTTCTGTGTACACTCTGGGTGTTTAAGTTTAAAACCTAATTTATATGATATGTTAGAGGGACTGAGTGCTGAGAGTGCTGTAGACTGTAGTACTACATAGTAGCTGCTGGACGGTGTTGTAGGAGTAGATAATTACTTGAACTGTAGAGACACAAGTGTATCCTTAGTCCACCAAATATCTATTCAAGTTTATAAATCCTTACATTCTGAAGTATTAAAGTTGTCAGAACTAATTGTTTTGATAGAACTTTAATGATCTATTTTTTCTAAGTATTAAACAATACCATTACCCTAAACTACTCTAAAGTAATCTAAACAATTCATCACGTGATCTACCTATATCCCTGGTCTCCTGATTTCCTCTCCTCTTTCAAAACCATTCTCCTCATTGTTTTCTACTCACCTTCAGCTACTAGACACATTTCCGTCCTAACAGCACTTTAGTTGACACGCTCTACTGCATTCTCATTGGCTGAGAGCTCTGCCACGTGGCTAAACCATGTGTTTTGATTGGTCGAGGGACGAGTCACGTGGGTGTACTTAAACAATTCATTGTCTGTAAGTTTGATTTCCTGAATGCACGTGTTGGTGTTTACACTGCCCCTTAACTGTGTGTACTCCACAGAACCAAGGAACTGTAGTCTGAAGTACACTCTTTAACTGTTATCATCAACATACCAACATACCTGTACGAGTTTTTAGCTTTTCTAGTACCCTGAGTGGAGTGTAAAGTGTACCCAGCGTATTAAAGAGTAAAGTGTATTAAAGGATGATTTGCAATAATTAGGATAATTATACTAATTATACTAATTATTCTCCTGACGGGAAATCAGGAAATCAGAACCATGATCTGTTAGTATGGGCCTAGACCACCTTGTTAATTATACTCCCAGCTGGTTAGGGGCCAGTAATTATTACAGCCTCTGAGCGTGCAAACATCTTCTTATAATTATCCGAGCTAATCGTGATAAAATCAAGATGACCCCCTACTATGATACTCTCATACTTTATTTATAAGCCTGATCTCTCTGCAATTATCATGATGACGGTTTTAGAAGGCCGAGTTAGCCAACTAATTACTTCAGGTTAAGTTCCAGGCCTATTGTTCTTTGTGGAACAGTGACTGTCTGAGTTAACTTAAAACAATGGGCAAAACTTTAATATGCGTTTGAATGGTCATTAGAATTAGAAAACTAATCTTTGTTCATATGAGCACTCATTAGGGTAATCTTCGGCACTGTCTAGGGTCATTAGTTCTTGATTAGGGTCATTAGTTCCTAATCTCAACCAGAAGGCCACCAAGTTTAACAAGGTCACTAAACCGAGTTTAACATTTAAACTAGTTAAACCCTCTTATCAAATAGTCAAATACCTGAGAATTCTCTTGGATCTGAATACCATCAAAAAATTTGTATCTGAAATTTTATCTGTTTGCCATGCCACTGTGCGAAATCCGCTGGAAAGCGAGAATCCTCTAAGAGTAGGAGAATAGTGAAACCACCATCATTAAATTATTGATTTCTCTCATTAATTTTCTACATTGATTTCTTCAGTAACTCATTTATATGTGAATTGTGACATCCCTTCGTTACATCTTTAATTGTAACCCAATTACACAATACACATAAACTATAAAAACAACAATCTAATGTTAATTCAATGACCATTAAAGTATTGTAACGCTATTATAATATTTAATAGCGTATGAAAAGCATTAATAGGATATCCTGATATCTTTTGTGCAGGATGTGAGGATGTGCCCTAATTTCTATATCAGGGCACAATTTAGGTCTAATTATCACGTCTAATTTACAGCTCAAATAATATATTCAATAAGTTAAATTCCTATTTCGGCCACAAATATTATATACTCATACACCTATTAACGTTCATATTTGAATACTGGCTACACTTTGAGAACAAATTTTGTGATCTAAGATTTTTTGGCAATTCATTTATATTAGCCGAATATGAAATATTCTTGAACTGTAGAGTCTGGTGCACTTACTACAGTATTGCATCACGCCTCACGGTCCTGCATTGCAATAGTTTTCACAACTGACAGCCACTAATAGTGTTCTCCATCTAGCTCTACTATTTGATTCGTTGCATGAACTATTTTTCTCTAACCCGCCCTCTTATTTCAGTAACCAGTTGATGTCACTGTGCTGGCACGAGGCCCCTGAATCAAGACCCTCCTTCACCGAGATCAAGAACCTTCTAGACGAACTACTCGGAGACCGACCAGAGGAATACCTGGACTGTGGAGACCCTGAAGCTGACATCTTACCCAACCTCAACTCCAACGACAACAAGGAAATGGATCAGAACTTCAGATACAGTTTCATGTCCACTGCCACCATGCAGGGAGGTGATATGATCAGCTCGATAGCCGCGCAGGGTTACGATAGAATCGCAGATGCGCACTCCGCCTACGGTACCATGGTACCCACTAAGGACAGAAACGAGTCAAAATTCAGTCCGCGATTAAACGAGATAAAGAGTAATCCTATCCCAGACACATATCAGCATTTACCGATACACGAGCCATCACCGGACTCAGCCAGAAAGAACAGCGCACAATACGTCAACCACGACCTTGGTATGGAGCCAGTTATTGTCAAACAGGATTTTATGTGCGGAACTGAGAATTTTGTGGCTCAGAAATTGTGAAACTGATGTTTCAGACTGAGTCATTAAATAATAGACTGATATTTAATCCGAGGCCCTGATCATTTGGAGCTGTGTTCCGCTGCCTGAGGCCGAAATTTTTTAAGATAAATGACTCTAAAGACACATGTAATTTTTTAAACGATTATCGATGATCCGTGATTGTTTTTGTTGTTTTTTATTGTTGTATATTTAAAATAATGTTATTTTATATTATACCTAAATTTAAAAGATTTTTGGGAAATAAGCCATGAGAAATGGCTCAAAACGACTGAAAAACGATCAAGTAATTTATTAATACGCTTTTATAAGCATAATGAATTAGATCTGTTTTGATTAGTCGGCTTTATTCTCAACAGCAATAGTATCTAGATATATGATCTTTATAGTATCTAGATATGTTCTTGATAAGTTTTTAGTAATGATTTTTTCGGGACATGTGGTAACTTGTTGAGGGTTCTGGTACCAGGCTATAGTCAGTAGTTTGCTGATAGTTTTGACGTATTTGATATACGATTGTAGAGCAGCTCTGTTTACGTTAAAGACAATAATATGACTGGACATGAATTACATGTATGTTTAAAGAAATTATATAATAGATTGATTCTCTTTTTCTTCATGAAAGTTGCTTTTAAAGCATTATATCATAGAATAGATTAAAGCTTCCATTTAAGCTTGTTTTACATAATTGATAACCCCAATTGGGCATTTGTTTGATTTAAATTTTTATTTCCATTGGTTACAATGTTGTTTCTTTTAGTACATTACTCATATTCTATGTCCACTTAAGATGAATTGTGAGACAGATGGTAATAAAAGTATAAGGATGAAATGCAATCGGGTAATGAGTAACCAAATAGTGTTGTTTTGATCCGATGAAATAGAGAGAATTAAATAATTAGTTATGTCTAATCGCATCATATCAGTTATAATCAATCTTGAAAAGTTAACGAGGATTGCTTTCAGAATTTCAGGGGCGTGCAAGACTTTCTTTTTTGAAGAAGTTGTGAAATTAAAGAATGCTTTACAGTTCAAATAAGGGGAAATGGAGTCGTGATATTAATACATAATCCTCAATCTTAGCGGCTGAATAATATACGAATTGATATTGGGCTTCGGCCTTCGAAATTTGGAAATTGCAGCGTTTTGAAAATACTGTCCTTTCTTTCTACAGAAAACTGTTTAAAAAATGAATGGTGTGTTGTGAATTGATGACTTGTGATTGGGATGCATGATTAGCAGTCTGATCTAGGTTCAGTCATTGACAAATAAAACTCTGCCTTCCTTCATATTTTGGATAATATGCGGTCATACTGTCAAACTTTTGTAGGTGCCCTGAAATTTTAAACCCGATCTAAATTTCCTTATCTTCATTATGTAATTCAATAATTTCTGATGATAGAAATTGGTTCAAAATTAGATTAAATTGGAGAGGTGTTTGGAGTGTCAGTAAATTAAGTCACTTGTCGTGTTAGTGGCATGACGCATTTGTGACAAATTTTTAAAAGACTACCTTATTCAGCCCATTTCATCAATTTTCAATAGATTTAAGTCCTCCTTCAATTTTTTATGTAAGACAGCTTTTACTAAAAGCGAGATGAGCTATGGGCAGATCAGCTTTATGGAACGCGCGGCAAAAGTTTCCAAATTTGTGATGAAAGCACTACATCGTAATAGTATAAAGCGCGGGACTCATGTCATCCACACATGAGCCGCGCAAGCATTGTAGAGTTGTAGGTCACAATTTCAAGGTAATCGACCTTTTCATCTATGATCTAGAATTGAAACAAATTTTTCATCATTAACCACCCTGAGAGTAAGTCCCGGGCCCATTTACCGAGCTGAACAATGAACATAGCTAACCACTATTCCAGTCATAGTTTTAAGAATAAAAAGTCCAAAGTTGATGACAGACGTTTCTCAAGCCATGCATGCACCGGTTGCATGGAACTCTCTTCCAATGTTGTTGAGATGTATTACTGATACCAACTGTTTCAAGCGAATGTTAAAAAACCATTTATATAATCATTGTCTTTGCAAGACACCTTGGGTTTTCTTTTTCTGCACTCCATTTATGTCTTGATCTCTTCCCTTCTAGAATCTGTTTCTTTCTTGATTGATTATGTCACTGTACTAACCTTTATTATACCTACATATATTGTATGGTTTCTGCTTCTATTTAGTTTAGTGTGATTTACGTAATAAAAGATGTTTTAATTGTGTCTTTGCCTTATAATGAGTTATACTTTTGTTAACTTTTACACATTTGCATTTGCTCACATCACTCACAGTCAGCCGCTCTGACATGGTTAACCACCTTCCTTGTGTTGTTGGTTAATCATATGAGCGGGATATAAATACCACATTTCATTTCATTTCAAGAATGTTATCAGAAACTAATCGTTCGATATTTTGACTAATTTCTGTCGGCCTTCATTGTTCATTTTTCCGAACGCTGCACATTCCGGTCGCTTCCGGTAGTGCCCCGAAACCATCACTTTTTTAGAGTCAGCACCCCGTAAAACATCGCAACGATAAATCAAAGTGAATTTAATGTTTCCTTTAAAATCTTCTACTAATTTAACGACAATCTGAGCCAATCTGTCACTCCTCTTCTGAAGTGTGTAGAACATTAACAATAACTGTCACAAAGTTGATACATTAAAAAGTTCCTCTCCTAATAGAGTCACTTAACTCTATTTATTAATATACAACATTCATTCGCAATTCGACCGCCTATACATAATATATATATGATAATTAACAGGAGCCAACTAAAATTATATGTGAGTGTTCACTTACAATCCAACTCATTATCATGTCACACAACAGTATCATGTAAATCAGATTATCAAAATGAACATTTTTAGTCTCCCAGCTACCCGGACCGTCATCAAAAAATATGAGCTTCTTGACCCTAACGACGCCAAAGTTGCTGTAGACTGTAGACTTAGAGCAGTATACAATCAGCAGGATCACCATCACGGCGAGTTCGCCCAGACTCTTGAGTCTTGGTAGAAACCCTTCATGCTCTCAAGCAGTTTATGCTAAATTATGCTGGATTACGTACCGCACCTTTGTCTATTCCCATACCGAATGCTATTGTAGCACACACTAACTGCGGAGAGATGAGACATTTTAAGAACGTAATTCTAGAATAAACAAGTGGAATTAATTTTTAGCTTATATTTATAAGATAAGACATTATATTAAATGAAGTGAACGTGGGGGGGAGGGGGGGGGCAACCCAATACGCCGAGTCGATTATCGTTCGCATATTTTGGACGGCAAGATTATGATACACGACCGGCCGCGAATATGAGATTAGGGGGGTGTAGAAACTTGTTACTTTTGGTTGAATAAATCTCTTTGCCTTTTTCGCTCTTTTCGATAGGTACAAATTTTAGGAGACCCCCTTTTCCTGGTACCACAATATGAAATATTCTCCCACGTATAATCGTGCCACACAGATAATATTATAATAAGTTTTAAATTCAATTTAGTAATAGTGGACCGCCGATTTCAAGAGCGAGTAACCTTGCTACACGTTGTATACAGCGTGTGTCCAGAGTAACCCTCCAGTCCCATTTCTGCTCATTACTGAAAATGAAGTTTTTATTTTGCATCGTTATTCTGATTGTGTCCACTGCTGAAGGCAGTGGGTTCAACAGGGTATTGCAGTTTCCACGAGAAGTTTCTTTAAAAAACTACGTGCTGCTCCAACCAGATTTCAATGATATTCAGGAGCGAACTCTCTCTATTTGCGGATGGGTTAAATTCTATCGGTCTGACCCAAATGATAATCATCATTATTGGTTTAGCTACGCAACAGGTATTTTTACTATTTTCATTCTTATATTTATAACTAGTACTACTGAGTACCATAATGGGGAATGTTTACCTGAACGTACAAGAACAAAATAACTTAAACTAGGAAATTGAAAATCTATCTGGTCAGCAGTCAGGGTACAAATATAAATACATTCAAAATTAAATAAAGTTAAAATCCACAGGTGCTGGTGCCAACCAAATATTATTTGGGGACAAGGTAGCCGCCCACTGGTTTTTAGAATACCTGATGCCGGGTGATCGCGAAGATTACACCACCGACACCTGGTATCACACATGTTTCTCATGGAACGCAAAAAGCCAGTACTCGGAAGTTTACTTGAATGGGGCCAAAGTTTCAGAGAAGATAACGCCAGCAAACAGTAGACTTGCACCTGACGGTACATTAGTCCTCGGCCAAGATCAGGATATTATTGGGGGTTGTTTTGATCTCGGCCAAGCGTTTTGTGGGGAAATCTACGAACTGCAAGTCTTTAAAACGAAATTAGGAGTTGCTGAAGTAGAAGATATGTACAGAGCTGGGATTTGCGGCTCTCAGCTTCCTTCAGAAGGTGTCGTGTTGGACTGGGAAGATTTCCTGAACGCCAAACGTTACGGCAATGTTGGCGAGATCTCCGCAGGATGCAGAATGAAGAAGAGTAACTGGGAAATTCTGGGTCATTTGGTGGGACTAGAAATTACTCCAGATCTCATATCTATGATTTTTACTGAGATTTGTTCATAATTCAGAATTGAATCAGTTTTTTTTTGTTTTTTCTGTTTTTTTTTTTTTTCATAAATGGGTATCATTGGCTTAAATCATTTTTCGGTTAACTGAAATTTATAAATTTTCCACAAGAATTATAGTAAAAATTTAATCATTATCACATGAAAATATTAATCGTGTTTGATTTAGTCTTGAAATGAAATTCTAGGATTTCTCAACAATTGGATATAATAACATTAACATATTACATGCCACTATAAAAATTGCCGATGTAGTAAACCCGCGATGGGGTGGCATGTGCCTCAGGCTCAATAAAATATTATAATCATTTATTATTATATCAATTTATCATTAAATATTTCAACAATATCAATAACGTATGGTTGATCCTTCACACTTAGTAAAATATATAAAAATAAAGTTAATCTACACTAAAGAATAAATAATCTATATTATATAAGTCAACAATATTAACTCCCCATCTTCATGTAGTCATTTTATCAATAGCGGTAGAAATCCAAGTAATTTTAGTACGCGGTGCAAAATAAACCGATAAACTTGAACCATTATAAAAAACTTCAAGGAATTTTTAAAATGAGAATTTAGCCTGTTCCCTTGGCCTCCAGATCGCCAAGATTCAAGCAAACTGAGTATATTCAGGAGGTTTAACTCCATAAAATAACGATGGCAGATGGAAAGCATCCAGATTATCTTGAAACGGTTTGAAAGATGATTATTAACTAAAGGAGGAAAGATATAAATACCATTACAACTATTAAGACGTTAACTTAGATTTAGAACCAATCGTGTCGTGTAATTCAATGATCTACATTCTACATGAATCACAATATTGTCATACTCATACAAATTGCACTTGAGTTTAACAATAGGATCAAGCCCGGAAGCTTGGAAATCAATTTCTCAGCATTATCACTATCAGTGTGCTGAGAATTCTGAATTTTACACCAGTAGCACTAGCAGTAACACTCGTGAAGTTACGTCACTTTCTTCCATAAATCAAATTACCAATTAACGTCGGTCATTTGTGAAAATATCTCGTCTAAAATTCGTTAGATGTTTTCCACCGCAGGTGTGGGCTACCTTTCGGCCTGGCTTCCGCCACCAATACTCGACAACATGTCGCACGCGCTTTTTTCGTACGAGTTAATAGATTACCCAGGTTTTGCTGCATTAAGTCTTGCAGAATTTCAATAATTCATATAGCTAATTTCTGACGTCTGCCATGTTAATTTGCTTGATTTTGCCAGGAATTTGTTTCGGACAGGCTATGGTTTCTCCGTTTTTATTTCTTCGTTTTCTAATTAAGACTTCGTTTTGATTTGATTTAGTTGTTAGTGTCTTGGGTAAAATTTCTATTAAACCGAAGTTACAAGGAATTCTATTTTAGACTTGACAAGCTTGTTAATTTGAATTGTCAGATTTTTTACTTCGTTTAAATTCGCTTGTAACGCTTGTATTATTTTGCTACCTTTTTGTCACTATTTGCGTTGATTTCTAAAGCCCTCTAATTAATGGTCACGATTTCTTTTTAATCGGCGTATAATATCTTTAATGAAATACTTTGGCACAACAATTATGGTGAAATACCAGGAATAACCGGAAATTTTGATCACATATTATTTTCGAATAAGCTAACTTCGATAAAGATTCCACTTATTACAAAGCAACTAACCCTAAACAGCTCAGGTATGATAACCCTTCTCCTCCTCCCTCTTTTCCTCCTCATGTCTACCCAGGCCCAGGACTGTCAGGACACCAGATCTGTTTACCCTAAAGTTACAGCTCCTCAACTTACTGATGTGTCACAGATGAAGAACCTTTTCTGTGACATGTTCTCATTGTCCTGCTGCACTTTCGTTACTGGTTAGTTTTTATTGTAGTAGTTGTTAGTGTAGTAGTTGTTATTGTAGTAGTTGTTAGTGTAGTAGTTGTTAGTGTAGTAGTTGTTATTGTAGTAGTTGTTAGTGTAATAGTTGTTAGTGTAGTAGTTCTTAGTGTAGTAGTTTTTATTGTAGTAGTTGTTATTGTAGTAGTTGTTACTGTAGTAGTTTTTATTGTAGTAGTTGTTAGTGTAGTAGTTGTTAGTGTAGTAGTTGTTATTGTAGTAGTTGTTATTGTAGTAGTTGTTAGTGTAACTGTAGTAGTTGTTAGTGCACTAGTTGTTAGTGCACTAATTGTTAGTGCCAAAGTGCATGATAAGGTTAGCGTCTATTTGCGGCTCACTCACCGCACATTCAGATTTCAGAACTGCAACACAATTTATTATCTAACAAACCGCATTCAATTTTTATTTACTGCAGATCGCTTATTGTAATTCACCACCCTCAGAGTACAAAATGAAGCAAGCAGCTGGATCGTGGGGCGGCTTGGTTACCAGTCCTTTTAACAGTGCTCTTCAGATCTTATCTGAGAGACCTCTTTTCCCGGGTTAGTTGAACTGCAAGATCAGTGCTCAACAAACGTATCTTTCAACTACAAACTAACTGAGATTAACTCATTTCCCAATTTCACCATAAATAGAAAATAATCAAAGTCAGCTATTCTTGGCAAATTAAATACGGTCATACCCGGAATTACGTTATATTTAAACCTCAGCTCACACATCAATAACTCAATTTATCTCCAACTAATCAGCACCCCTCATGTTCCAGATATGATCCCCAGATCAGTGCTAGCCTCCGTCAGTGCTAGTGTGGACTACTCTGTTCCTCTTAACAACGGCACTCTGACTAAACTGTCCCTGATTGCTAGCGGAGTAATCTGCACTGAGAACAGCTTAGAGTATGAGATTATGAAGGAGTACATGCAGGTACAGAGGGTTGTTTGGTTCTGATAAAGTTATCAGGCCTTGATAAGAGCAGTATCACTATCATTATCAAATATGTCCCTTTTGTTCTACCAATATGTCACAGATACGTCATACGTGTGACAGTATATATTAAACATTATCCTCAATCCTCATATCCTATTCTGAATCTCAGATATAAGACAAGTTAGGTCGGATACATGTTCTGAAGTTAACATTTCAGCCTGCAGTTGATGAAATATCTGCCACTCTGATAGCACTAACAAGAGGACTAAAAGCACTGAAAGAAGCTTACAATATGATCCTATCCCACTCTGCTGGCGAACAGTGCAAGAAGGAACTTATCAGAAACGGAGTATCTACACTGGACAATTTACAGAATAATAACTGTCAGGTAAAATCAAATACCTACCGTCCTAAAGTGGTATTATTTTAACTCTGTAATTTGATTTCTAAGAAACAGTATTATTAGAAAACTATCCGCACTCGTGGATAAGTTTTTGACGTTGACTATAATTGAATGATCTTAGGTATGTGGAGATGACACTATAACGCACAACACGTGTAAGAACACGTGCAGAATGGTGGTTTCTGGGTGTTTCAACCAACTAGCTGCTCTTCACGAGCTTCTCCCCCTACTGCTCTACAATCTGGGTAATTTAGAAATTGTTCTTGTCAATTAGATTATAGTCATTTCGTGTGCTGCATCCACATGGTCTGTGGATTTTCTTCGCAAAGCGTTCAGTAACCAATTCTGCTTATAGTTTTCATTCAACGTTCAATTTCCAAGCATGCTAATAGCGTAGGTATTAGGTAGTAGTGTTGATCACATGAATATCATGATACTCTCATATTTATAGATTATACTTTATAGAGTAATATACAATACCAACAGACGGTATCTACACCACCCTCGAGATGAGGTTGAACGACAAATACCTCGCCGACCTGGACTTCATGGCCGTCACATACCCCCAATGTTTCACGACCAACGTCCCCAGCAACGATATAGAAGTTGGACAGGGAGACAGGTATTACTACTCTGATACCCTGAAGTTGGCAGCTATTTCTATTGATAACGGTAAGACGCTTTTACTGATTCTTGAGTTTTTGGAAAATTGTGTTCAAATCACAAAATGCTAAAACAAACATGCCTTATCACAAAAGTTGTTAATTTATCATCTTCCTGTTCTATATGCTTCTTACTCAAACATCCTCTTACAGGTGTACAATTCGCCTGCTCCAACTCGAGGACCAACTCTAATTGTTGGACTAGTTCTGGAGTAACAGCGATTGACTCGAGTCCTGAGATAGGGTTCACAAGATCAGAACAGGAGCGGAACTTGGTTCTACCTCTGGTAGAGACGGACGTCCCAGAGGAAGTTAAAGAAATGGAACGGAATTTAGGGAACACCATCAGTGAGGTAAAAACAAAGTTTTTATGTAGTCTAATTTTTTTTTGATATCTTATCTATACGTAAGTTTGAAATGATATGTGTCAAACATGAAGCAGAGATGACTCAAGACTAAATTAGAACGTCAATAGTTATACATCTGACGTGAAAAAGGTCGCCAATTCGAGGACAGAATAATTTTAATTATCATTCAGATATCAAGCTACGCAACAGCTCTACAAGCCAGCTCGGACACTGACACCCCAGGGACCACATCAGGCAGCACATCCTCCTCCTTCACACCCACCCCTATTGTAACAGACTCTGAGGGTGCTCAGGAGGAGACAGTCAGTGGGAGCAAGGGAGTTGGGTTCGGTTTAGTGCTGGTTGCGGTCCTGTGGGTCTTGTAGAGCTTATGACGTTGTTTCAAGTCCTCATATCAAGGCTCTGGTCGTGAATTACAGTTTGAATGATTAACCTTAGTGCTGTATGGATATTCGTAACTTGGAATGCCATGATATTGATAAACGCACAATTTTGAACCATTTATGACGGATAGAATATGTTATAGTTATGCAATATGCATTGAATAAAAACTCCATTTAAGTAAAATACCGTCATACCGATAGCATGAATGGTAATATCATAACATGATAAAACAATATTAATGTTTTGCAAATACAGCATGAAAAACACGACAATGATTATAAAGTAACTAATAAAAACTGTGAGGTCAAAAAATGTACTGAAGATGCTGATTGCTAGCTGCCATGGTCAGACTTTTTATGTCATTATGAGAAAATAAAACGCTAGTGTTTGAAGATTCATCGCAAATCCTAGAAAATTTTTCAATGCTTACCATAGCGGAAATTGTTTTGATGATTTAATTTAAAATACTTAAATAAAATTTAAAATCTTGTTTTTGGTGAACTATAGGTATATTATATTCACTGCAGGAGAAAAGCTTCGTTCTTCTTTTTCACATTAAACACGTGATTCATTAAGTTGCAGTACTGGTGCTTTGCGGGCCTGGAACCCTGGATGTCTTCTGTTTACTGTTACATCTCCTTGCGGACCTGGGATTAAACCGTATCAGTCAGTTTGGCAGCTTTTCTATAACTTATAGAAGACACGATAAAATTGCCTCTCTAAAATTGATTCCTTTTTTTGCTAATTCATATTTGCTCAATTCAATACAAACTTTAAAACATTGGCTTAATTACCTTGGCATATTTTTTTGCTGGACAGGAAAGACATTGTTTGGCAGAACCTCTTTTTAAGGAAACTTCTGAAACTGGTCACAGTCAAGCTGTATACGAAAAAGTTGGCCAGAACGCTGACATCCAGAACAGCTCCAGATATGCGACAAAACTTAAGGTAGAATGGACCAGGTGCAAACGGCTCCTTCTCCACGAAAGGCTCAGCAATATAGTAGACTGTCGAGGGTGCAAATGAGACGATGTGAACTGTTACATGTGAACTCTTACAGTGAGAAGGACAGTCGTGATACCCTGCCACCGGAGGGGCTGTCGAGCTCCTTTAGCCACCCTCATGGCTTCTTTCAGAAGCAGGACTGTTGAAACGATCAGGATGATGTTTGGAAGAAACAGGGTGAGTGTTGCGAAGATTGGCAGAACAATCTTCCATAAGTCGGATGAGAACTTGTACGTGTAAGCGTAAACCCTGTAATCGAAGATTACGTCGTTTCTGTCAAAAAGTGGCAAAGCTGGAACGGAAAGGCACCCTATCCAAATCCCTGCACAAAACTTGTGAGCCTGCCTTGCAGACCAGGATCCCGTTCTTAGAGGATATTTCAGCAGAACGAGCTTGCTCAATGCCATCGCACTGACTAGAGTAGAGCTTACAGAATGGCTGTGGTAAATGATAAAGAACTGGAGATGTTGTATTATTTTGCTGGAACCTCCGCTGTTTGAAATCAGATGTGCGAGTGTGTGGACAAGTGTCCCAACTGTTATAAGCAAATCACAGACTTCCAGATGCTGGATAAATGCAACAACTATCTTATGAAGCCTGAAAGCTTTATACTTGATCGAACCAATGATTATGGTCGTGTCCCCCAGCAGAGAAGAAATAATCACAAATACCAGCCAACTGGCCCAACCATACCTTTCTCCATTATTTTTTATTCCAAATTGGGTAAAGTTTGAGTAATTGTAAGACATGGCAAAAACAAAACAAATGTAAGAATATAAGATTGCACCGACAAGCAGGCGACTGATGAGTGCTGAATGTAGAGCGGTGGTTAATGTTAGTGATCAGTGTAAACTACATTGTACACGTCATATACCCTGCTCATATGCTAAAAGTTCAGTTTTGATATTGAACACGAGTGAAAGATTGCAGAATGCAGTCTTCATGTAAAAGAAAGTGTACCGGAAATTGGAACAATGAATTTTCGTTCTGTTAAAATTTCGGTCGCGGTCCTGCAAATTTCATCTTCAAAATCTGAAAATGGGACAGAGAATTGTACTAGGTCTATAACCTACTAGGTCTATAACCTACTAGGTCTATAACCTACTAGGTCTATAACCTACTAGGTCTATAATCTACTAGGTCTATACCCTACTAGGTCTATAACCTACTAGGTATATAACCTACTAGGTCTATAACCTACTAGGTCTATAACCTACTACTACTAGGTCTATACTCTATAACCTACTAAGACGCGCGCCGAGTTCAGAGTTGGACTCGTCGACGGTATTTGAAACAAATATTTTACGAGTATCAGTACAGAGAATGGTACAACATGATTTTTCAATTTTCTTTACCATCATCAATTAACTGACTAATGGTCTTTGGGCAAAAAGTCCATCCAATCTGTCAAAATTGTGTTCAGAAATTTTCATATTCGAAAATGGGACAGAAATTAAAAACTATTAATTTTTGTTTTGTTAAGCTTTCTACTGTGAGCTTCCTACGACCGAAATCAAACTTCCAGCACCTCAATTGTGTCATATGCCATCTATAGTTGGCTGACTAATTGGTTGCGGTTGAGAAATTCAGCCAAAACTGTAAAATTTCAGGCACGCCTGGTAACTGGTACGCTAGCGACCTGTCATTGTCAGATCTCTCGAGTGCTCAAGGCTATAATGAGTATCATACTGTATAGCTCTAGCTATGACTATACACTTACAGATGGGAAACACCGAGACTGCTCATTAATTTTCTGTGGTAAGCGAGGTAAGATTCAAGGTTTGGTTGGAGAAGTAATCCATAATCGCTCATAAAAGCTATGCTAACGAGCACAAGTAAAACTCGGCAATTACATAAAAATCAGAATGTATAAAATAATTTATCATTTTAAACTCGGAAGAAGGACACACATTACTTTACAAGATATTACGTTTAAAAACGTACGAATTCTCAGCCGGTCACGACTCTCACGTGACCGTTCATCTATCACGTGACCTCAGTCCATGTGCATTGTGCTCTGCATCGCACATGTCCAAAATTACAATCAAAAACACATAAAGGGGTAAAAATAAGCAACGTCAAAAATTCAGCGTCAAAAAATGAAGTGGCTACAGAGAAATAAAGTAATTAGCAGCCTTCCCCGGTAGAACAGGTGGTAAGAAAGCGTGGGACTAAGTTTCATTTTCGAAATCATTTTCATAACAACCCATAAAAATGATCAATATCTAAAATAACTTATTAAAAGATAACATCTAAAATCACCAGATAACTATGGCTACATAAAGCTCACTTCTTTTCCGTGGTCTACTCTTATGGAATCATTAATTTTTCAACAAAAACCTAAAAATATTGTAAAAATACTTGCTACGAAGACGGTACAGAACCTTCTTGCATATTATTCAGTGTGCAGTTACATTATCTCTACCGCTAAAGATAACGTATCAATATCATGTCCGATTAAATTCGGTGTTTTAATTATATATTACAGACCCTAGCATCGATACACAAAATAAAAAAAGATTAGATAAAGGTCGGTGTTGTATACAAATTACACATTTCGATCCACAGTAATTATTCAATTAGGTAATTAAAATGACTCAACTACCTAATTAGTTAATTGGTCAATTAACAGGTCTTTCAGACAGACTTTCCAGTAGCACGGTTAGTTCCAGCCCAATAGCAAACAATCCAGTTTTATACACCTACTGCTACCTACACCTACTGCCTAGTTCTAAGTTTCCATAATCCAACTTTTGTTGACACAATGAGTAATAATGATGTGATCTTTCCTTATTTCCTATCAAACAAATGGGTTTCAATTTGGTCACGTGTGCTCACGAGAAAACAGATAACACTGTTTGTACCCAATTTCAAGGTCCCCTCTCGAATGACTACAAAAACTACCAAAATCTACCAATCTCATCCATATCTCTCCCGCTCCAAACCCACTGTCTTACTTCTTTATTATCTCCTGACTGTATCTCTTATCTTCTTATTCAGTAATATCTACAAAGAGCGGCTAAGTTAGATCCACGTAACGGTCCTTATTATATCACCCTCACAAGTGGTTGGAGTTAAAAGAGCCGCCGCCGTATATCGGCCTGTTTTTACGACTTTTTCCGTCCTTTTTCCGCACTCCATCCGCTATACTCTTAGGTCCTCCCCCCTTCATCGAGTTACCTGTGGGTAAAGGAAATTAAAGGAAATTAAAACAATTAATAATTTCAAAGACACAATCAAACAATAGTTATAACTATTAAACTCGATAAAATACCAGCAAATAAAGATTTTTGTTAAAAATTTCTAATTCAGTAATTAATGCTTCAAGTGTGTATTCGGGGGCTTCCGGAATTTTCCCTGATAGCCAAATCTTAAATTAAAGCGCGGGTGTTAACCGTGCTGTTGAAAATTTCGTTTTATTTTCGACCCTTTTTTGTCAGTCATCTTCCAAGATATATCATTTTCAACTTAAATTCTACCGTTTTAACTCTAACATAAAATTAGAGTTTTGAACTGTCCATCTTTCATTCTTTCTGGCACGATTGAAAGGTGGAGACTATTTCATATCTCACTTGATACAATATTAAGATATGCTGACTCACTAGATCAGTGGATAAATTTCTGAAGAAAGTTCCCAGCATATTATAATTTCTCAAGGAGTTGGTCCTTATAATTTCTCAAGAAGCTACAGATCTACTACAACTCAAATTTTGCCATGTGCTAATGTCGTCAACATGATTTCATGATATTTTTGGTTGATTTGCTGGATTTTAAAATCAGCAACCCTTTTCTTCAGTCGTTTCGGGTAAAATTTCCTAAAATTGATACATGCTGTTGTTAATCACCAATGCTAAGAAGGTGCATAAAAGGCATTTTTTAGTAATTTACTTGACTGTAAGTCGTGCTGTAGTATTATGTAGTTACTGGATTTTCACTATATTTATCTTCTAGGCTATCTTCCATATCATCCTATGACGCATCTTTCTTAAAGCTAGAGGAGCTGTGCAACAATGATACTGCTCACAATTGCTACCCTTACCGTACTCCTCTATCCCTGCCTCACCACAAAACCCACCAAATACGGCACCATGACACTCAGCTTCATTCCTGACTCAGCTCTGATCATTGAAGGTGGTGACACCCAGATCTTCAGGGCACCACTGTGTAATGAGATTAACAATTGGTCCTTCAAAGCTAAGGTGTATGTGCTGAACGAGCCTTGGGACGCAGATAAGATAGGTGATGATACGTGGATGCATATTAAAGTCTCTAATAAGCCGGACATGACGAGGATAGTTAGGGATAATGTTAGGGATGCTACACCCGGAGCAGATCCTCAACCTTTCGCAAAACCTTTCACTTACAAAAGTACTACTTGGGGTTCTGACGCCATTTACATTCAGATAACAGCTCGTCAGGGCACCCCAACTTTTCAATACGGTTTAGAACTCTCTGTCAGCCCACCTCATGACCACATTCCTGATGGAATGGATGCAGTTCAGACAGTACCTGAGAACCTTTCCCTGGCTAAATCACGTGATATCCAAACGCTAGAACAAATCTCCATTCCATTTGTAGACGATCTAAGGTCAGGAGACACCGGACAGTACAAGGTCCCAATCTGTTTCGAGGACACGTACGACCAGAGATCCCTGACAGTCACCACCCTTGTATCTGAAGCTGTAAACGAGGCACCAGGTGGTGTTGCTTCCTTTCTCTGCACCTGCTCCATGATGAGGAACAACATCTGCTGGCGATCAAGTGCAACAAACAGAGGTATTAAGTTTTTCGATCCGTCCGGTGGAAAGCAGAACACAGTCACCACGACAGTTCCTAAAGAAGAGTACGGATCTGTTTACCTTCTTGTTCTTGCTCAGGGAAATTACCTTGAGAATGTTCAGTTCACCATAACAACTAAATTAAGGAGCCCTCACAAAGACACCCTCAAAATGACCGGGGAACCAGAAAAAGATCTCCCCAGCCTTGTGACATATCTTAGGAGTATCTACGAGGGCAAAGTTCCTCCTCTTAATCATCATTTTGTTCCATATGAACTCCGCCAGGAACTTTAGGTTATTATGCTGAATTCTTTAAATTTTTGAACTGAAATCGAGACAAATTTTGACAAGATTTAGGTTCTGATTTAGGTACTTTTCGTATTTGATTTTGTACATTTTTTGATGTGGTATTTGAAAATGTAACATATTTCTAGTTAAGTTTTTCCGTAAATTATAACATAAAATATCCAGGCGTATATTTCATGATATTCTGCTCTTTTCATTTTGCATCGTAAGAATTAGCAGATAGTTATAAAAGTTGGATTACTGGAGAACAAATTGACAGAACGTCTCTGTAATCAGTGAGTTAATTATCGATTTAGCTATTGATTTAGGTACTGGTAGCATTTTGTAGACTTATTAGATTTTGTGACGTTTGTATTTGAAATTGTAACATATTATTTGTTCAAGTTTTTCAAAAACACAAGGTTATTGTATTTATAATATAATAATAATAATAACTAGAAATTTATGCATCGCTTTATAGCCAAAAATAACTCAAAATCTAAAGATTCAGTTCAAGCCATCTAAAGCGACTCATGAACATGTACATAAGAACTTAGCATTTTTAGACAAGCGCCGAGGCCGAGGGTTACTGCTTTCGGTGAATTTTGAGAGTGAGCTGAGCTTGACAATTTCTCCACTTCATCAATAATCATTATATCAATTAACCGAGTATTCAAACAAAAGGACACCGTACCTAGATAATAATATGTACATGGTGACATAGGAGAGCCCAGCAGAGATTAATTTAAGTTTTGTAGCATGTTTTAACTATTGTCCCTTTTGGGTTGATTTTTGATTTCTCAAAACTATAGCTGAGAGAGCATAGCTAAGTTTACTACATAGCAAGTAAGGTTGCGTCTAATTTGTTTTAAAAGCACTATTAATTACCATTCGGTTGGGTTGACCTGTTTTTAAAGAGAAAAGCAAGATTAGTGGTTTTACTGACGAGCTAATGGCATTAGGAGACTAAAATGAGATCATTTTAGGTATTTAAAGAACTAATTTAATAAACTAATAAACGTATAATAGGCACTAACTAGGACTAGGGTTAGGAGATGTAGAGTGTCTACGTGTCGGTGCTCTTCTGTCGTTATGACTCGGTCTGGTCCTTGTAACATGTCTCAGAGGCTCTATACCTGTTAGGGAGTGGAATCAATTAGCTTTTTGAGATTCACGGGTAAATGGTGAAAAATTCAGCCATTATCCCACTTGAATAGAGTTGTCAAAATATGTAAAATACCGAAAAATACCTCCGAAAAGAATATTTATGAATAAACTTAGATTTAAACTAAAAACCCACATAAAGTGAAGACCCTACCTTGAGAGATGCTTGCGGAGGCAGAAGACTCAGTGTCGGAAGTAACAGATTCAGATCCAGGAGGTCCCATCATATCCTCTGGATTCGGCATCTGAGCTAGCTGCACCAGACATTCTGCTTTCCTCCGTGCTGTGTCCTCTGTTGTGTCTCCCTGTGGTGGTGGATGTGTTAGTATAAAAGCGTAAAATGATTCCTGTCATAAGACAGATGGAGTGTGGAGACTGGAGACAGGACAAACTTATTAAATTACAGGGTATAAAGCAACTAATTGGACATATCTACTTAAAACTGCAAGTATATCGAATACAATGAACTGTCGGAAGAGTACCTCAGACAAACGAAAATATGGGCAGTACACGGTAACACGGTGATTGTAGAGCTCAATAGGTTATTATTTAAGTGCCAATCATTGATGATTAGCATTCATGAAATGTTCGGATGATTTACACAATACAGAAATGAACTTAAAAGTACAATTCTCCTTCCCAAGACCTACACTTGACAGTGAGAAATCCCCTATATAGATCAACCTCCGATCATTCCAATACAAGGTTATCTCGCCGCTCAGAGACGATGACGTCATAACACGTGGTGTGACGTCATCAGAGGTAGGAGCCCTCCGCAGAACTCTGCGCACGAACGCAGACTCGCGCGGAGACAACACCATGGCAATGTCTTACTGAACTGATCAACACGCTAAATTCTCACAATCATTTCTAGCCTAACTTAAACATTATTCAAGAGCATTCGTATACATATTTTTCAGAAATTCTCACAATCATTTCTAGGCTAACTTAAACTTATTTCAAGAACATTCCTATACATATTTTTCAGCATTGTCTTACTTAAATCTTGCTTCTACAGAATATAATGACCGTGGAGAGCAAGGTAAATTTCCCGTCATAACATTCCGAAACAAAGTTAACCAAGAAACAAAACTCGTAGCCAACTGCAGAACATTCACAACAAACAGCACATCGGCAAAGAAGCTCTAACACAATAAATCTATAAATACAATGTGCAGAAGAACTGCATGTTCCTTGCCAAGACTTGCTGTTTCTAGCAATTTTTTAATCAACGCTTGATTGCCGCAAAATTACATAATTGCTGAAAATTTACGACAGAATTTCAAACTATACGACGGCTTGAAAATGTAGAAATAAGGAAATTCGACCCACTGCATCGAGTGATTCTCTTCGGAGAAACCACAAAAGTGCACCAAAAATGCAGACAAAAATCCGAAACATATGCAGGGAAAAGTTATCAGTTTTAAAAGTTAGCAGCAAGAAAATCCAGGATATTTGAGCACTGTAATTTTATGTCGGGTTCCCCAGCACATATGGTTTTAATGATTGCTACACGATTAGTGAGAGTAGGAATTACACACGCGGAATGGCGGGAATGTTGGCTACGTCACAGGTTTTATGTACAGTGTGAATTTAGCATATTGTACTTCCGAAAATACACAGTTCACACAGCGGGAGACATACTGGGTTTTAGAACATTGTAAGACAGTGTTAATACATATCAGTAGAAAGTTATTGGCAGTGATATTTAAACTGTAGAAACTAGCTGGCAGTGATATTAAAACTGTAAGACAGTTAGCACGTAAAAGGGGGCCACATTGAACCCTAACAGCAGACTTTAAACTAACAGACAATTTAGTATAATGTTCTGTGTACTGCCCCGATACCTACTTAAAGTTATAATTATACGTGAGATGAGTCACGTGCAGTGGTGTGACGTCATGTCACGTGGTGTGACGTCATGTCACGTGGTGTTACGTATGTGGCACAGACTTTAAATACAATTAATTAGAGTTCTGAAGAACTCAACTACTCTCATACCTACTTAAAGTTTCAATTATACGTGACATGTTCATTAGACTGTGTCACACACTCATTATAACAAGACACTGACAAAAATTTATGACACTTAAAACATGGAGGGACAATTTAAAGATACCCCCGGTCCAAAATGACACACAAAGTAATAACATGAGTAGAGTTCCAAACTCACCGCATCAAGACTATTAATCTTGGCCAGAGTTGCGACATATTTCTTAATCATACTCTCGATTATACTCTGTATAACCACAGTTCTGTGTTTCACTTCCTCTAGAGCTTGCATTGCTGAGGGCTCCTTGAGGGGGCGCAGCAGGTTGGGTGCGAATATCACCGCCAGACTGCTGGCGTTCATCTTGTTAGTTGACTCCTGGGGGAAATGGGTGTTAGTTAGATGGACGTTAATAAGTGACTAAAACTAACTAAAAATGTGTTGAATGTAATAAAATGTACACAAAAATTTGTGAAAATGAAGAGACGATCGTTAATATGTTGTAACACAAAAAACAGGTATGTATTATTATTGGTCCCGTACCTCGTTGGCCACTTGAGCTAAATGGTAGACAAGCCGCTCAAACACCAGGAAATTAACACGTGGCAGTTTGTGAACCAGTTCTAACAGAGCCCTGTGACGAGATCCCAGTTCTATCTTGCTGGTGTTCATGAAGTCGTGGTAGAGGTTGAAGGTGAGGATGGGCTCCGGTAACTCCCTGAAGAACATCTTCACCATCGCGGATAAGGTGGCTGGTACTATTCCTGAAGATAGAGAATTTGTTTAGAAACTTGAAAATATCGTAATGCATGTACATTGTACCAATAGATAACGAAAACTTAAAACTCGGATGATAATATAAAACTTATCGATGGCAAAATCCTAAACTTTGGCACAATACACATACATTTTAAATTTGGCCCAACAAGCATTAAAATACACTGAGCACACAACCCTTACCACGATCGTCAATACAGGGATCTGGTATTATTGGTTAGGAGTTATTATTAACAAACAATCAAACTTACCGTCTATACTGAGATCTGGATTGTTGACGAGGAGCTTGTTTTTCAGACTCTTCATCTGGTTCTGATTAGCGTTAACACGATACAATCCCAACGTGTATAAACCTGTAAATACAAGTAAATGTTATCTTGAGATTTGTTTGCTTGTGGTCATGTGAGTTGTGACGAGAAAAAACGAAATAGTTGAAACTGATAAGGAGCATTCACAAAAATGTACCAAAATTTATGGACATTCTAGTATATTGATTGTACAATTATACGGAAAAAGGAATCTAACCGTTTTGTTCTAAGACGAGCATCATTTTATCCAGGTTCCTGGGGATCGTAACACCGCCTTCACTAGCCACCAGATCCTGTATAGAGGTTCCGAAGAAGGGCTTGGGTTGGGCACTTGGGCTTGTAACCGGGATTCCTGTACACTGCTGTGTCGAATTCTTGTAGCATTTCTGTAATTGATACAAGTCAGTTTGTAGCTTTTTTGTAAATGATAAAAACGGATTTTTGTATTTAATTGGGTGAGTTATCTTAGCATTTTTGTAATTGTTAAGATGCATTGTGATTGCATTTCTGTAACCGGTTTCTTGTATCATAAAGCGTTTGTAAACCTGATGGAAGTTGACTTTGCACTCCTGACATATCTTGCAGTGTTCCAGGATGTTTATACGTTTCTTGCAGCCTACACACGTCATGACAATACCGTAAGCCGTTAAAACTAGCCTGAAATTGTTATTATTTTAAAATACCGATCAAAATTTCAAAAAAAACTGGGAAAACACGCCATAATTAATTGACTTCTCAAAACTTCACTGATTATCGATTAGAAAAACTAAGTTATTTATTCATTCACCATACACGTTGTTTTAAGCTACTCAACATCGATTCAAGCTGTGATAAATCAACTAGACATCAACAATGAGCTGAAACAGCCAACCTATTAATTAATCAAAAACAGGCGATGCAAAAAGGGTGTCAGGATTCCAAATGGCTGTAATTTCAGAGTCAGGATCAAATGAGAAGCACGAATAAATTTTTTACCGTTTGTGGATTAATCGCAAACCACATTCCAAAATTTACTCCTTCATAATTATTTTATAAATCATGACATCCTTTTTGCATCACCCAGTACTCTGTGAGGCATATACCCGTAATAAAATAATCGATTAACCAATAAAAATCTTTATTGATAAGTAATGTTACTGCTAACCTGTGTCCGTTATGTTCGATGATACCGGCTTTGTTAGCTCTAGATAAGGTTAGCCTCTCTCTGACAGTGTAGGTTGCTAGCAGACTCTTCCTGGCGTCCTCTTTAAACGAGGCCTACAAATACGAACCATCAACATTCCACATATAAATATAGATAAGATATATCTAGATAAATAGCAGGTACAATTCTTTAAATATGCCAGGGATTATGAAAAATCTTGGGTAATGATGAATTAAGAATCGCAGACAACTAAGAATAATGCAGTGCGCAAACTTCGGAATGAATTCGAATAACATTACCCAGTACTAACTGCAATAGTGATATTGCGCAACTGCAGCAATGCTATTAATAATAACATTACCTCAGACTTAGCACTATAGCACTATGTCATATAACTATTGCAGTACACTTAAAGACCCTAAAGATACAGCAGACTAGCGTTAAGAAATTGACTCAAAAAGGAATTGCAGAAGAATTTCAAAGACGAAAAAATGAGGTGACGTCAAAGTCTGAGCACCAGAAGCAAGGATCAGACATATTACAAGGGCCCAGCAACGGAGAAAGTAAACACCACCACTCACAAAGAGATGGCACAAAGAAATAGCGAACAATGAAAATCACGAGAAAATGAAGCAGCAGACAAAACAAATATCTTACCTCGTGGCGACAGAAATCGAAGTTTTCCAACATGGAGTGGAAGAGCGCTTTGACAGGGAGTTTGGGGTCTATGGAGAGCTTCAGTTCTTGGCTGCGAGTCTTGACTTTGGTGAGGCAGTGCTCGAATATAGTCGTACACTCCTGAAATGAAACGAGTTTATATAAGCAGTGATAATCAAGTGATGTAACCGTTCGACTAACGAAATGAAACAACAAAACTGTTCAGGACAGGACTAGTTTTGGGTGAAAGTAGAAGTCTTGATCCATGTCAATGTTAATTAATTTGGTGGCAGGTCCTGCTCATAATTTACCTAATCTCTTGAGACCTGCTTCTGAAACGATTCAAATACCAGGAGCAAATACCAGCGAACACTATGAGTAAACACCGAACAATGAACTAATGAAATGATTTACAACTTTACACTTTAGGTCGGTTAAGAGTAAAAGCTTTTTTTTTCACTCAGAAGTCAGATTCCTTTCTAGAGATACTAATTCAATGAACAGAAGGACTCATTCTTCTAGCTAATGTCTTTTTGTTGGTTCATGTGTTTGGCTTTACGTCAGGTCGGGCGATTAGCCCATGTTCTAGTGTGTTGACTGGTGAGGTGTGACACGTTGTATTTTACACGTGACACGTGCTATTTTACACGTGACACGTGGTATTTTACACGTGACACGTGCTATTTCAAAGTGCACGTGTCACGTGCTTGACACGTCAGACATTATGTACAATTAACAAACGGTTTGGAGCTATTATTTGGCAGTTTGAACGATTATCAATATCAGTATCACATAATACGTAATCAGACCGGTGGATTTCCTGTTATGAACAAATTTTGTTATGATTTAATCAGGAAGTGGAAAATGAGTTTTATTACCTCATTTTACTTTTAGGTTTATAATTGTACGAGAATCTATTACTAATACTGAAATACAAATACAGCTAATTCTCTCTATATACTGCAACTGGACATACAGGACCTCTTCTTTTCACCCAAAATGTTCAGTCAATTTGAGTGAGAATTTAGTGTTTAAAAAAATTCTAAACATTCTTCCTCAAAGATTACAGCGAAACCCAGCAGTTTCCAAACATAAATACAAACTGTTTACTTTTAGTTAGCTAGTTAGGAACAAACCTCGTAGTAAAGATTGAAGATATTGCTGGTAGGATTAGCAGAAAGGGATGCCTGAGTTCTAGTCAGATACTCCTGGAACTCCTTCAGAACACTGATAAACGTTTTACTTATCGTCTTGTCGTGCACTACTTTCTCCCCCTGGTTCTGTAACTCCTTTATCTGAGAGGAGTCAGTTTGTTACCAAATATGGTCATATTAGAATACGAGGTGATTATACTATCATACTAGGCGGTGGGATTGTTTGTAAGGATTTCAGAAATCAAGCAACGTCTGTTCTAAATACGGCAATTTATTATTCGTAATGCCACTTAGCTTATGACGACTGAAATTTGATTAAAATTGTCAAATCAGTTAAATGAGCTGAAAAACAAGATTTCTTCAGAGGTTTCATAAGTTGTTAAACATTAGCAGTAAGAACTAATAATACCTTCTGCAAGATGAATTTCTCCAACATGAGGATTTCCCCAAGGTTGTTAGCAAGAACTCTCTTTGGTTGTTCATAGGTCGGCATACACTGTCCTGCTTTTTCTTGGCAGTTCCGGTGGAATATCTTGTGACACGTCTGTGCTTGACACTGCATCGCACGTGCAAATATACGCGCCTGGAAAGGTGAATTTGTTAACAACTGCACGTGCAAATATGTGCGTTTAGAATAATTATAAAACACAAGGCGAGTTCAAGAAATATTTTATACGGAACACAAGGAAATAGCAAGGAAGTTAAATGTTTTGGATGAAATAAAAGGCAAGAATATAGAATGAAACACAAGGAAAGATCTGGAAGGTACCTGAAGTTTCTTGCCACAAGAGTTGCACACACTGCCCCTAGGAGCCGGCACACTCTTGAATATGTGGTTAAGTGTGGGCAGGGCTGAGTTCTGGGTCGTGCTGGTGCTTTCAGTTCTGTGAGGGGCCTCCGTCTTGGGCTGTGGGGACAAGTGTTTAGAAAGCTGTGGTTCGTTCTAATAATCAGTTTATAATTTAATATCACGTGACTATGGATTTCTGTAAGATAAGACGACTCACTTTCTCTTCCAGAGCACTAAGTTCCAAACAGTCTAGGTCCTCCATAGATCTACTGAGTCTGTTAGATCCATCCTTCTTAACCTTCTGAATACTCCTTCTCTTCCTATTTCTTCTGCCAGAGAAATGTGCCTGAGGAGGGTATTGTTAATATGAACTAAAAACACCTGCACTGGTAGGTTGGAGTGTGAACAAGAGAAATAAAACAAGTAATCTTGAAAACTCAAATATAATGGAGATTAATGAACAATGAACATTTGGAGATTGAACATTTGGCGATAATCTATGCCATTCATTTTTAATCAAAAGATCATGTTTTACATCAAGCAAAACGAATTAGCATTGCAACAAATTTATCCAATTTTGATGATGCCAGATGCAGAATTCACCATTTTCCTGCCAGTATTAACATTTGTTTTCATCTCCTCTGAATTGTAGTTACTCACGTTGGTATCTTGCTCCTCCTTTGAACGCATGAACTTGAACGATGTAGTCCTGTGAACGTTAACGTAATAATCATGATCTAAAAGGTAAACCTCTAGAACTAGGGGTATAAAGATGCACGAACTTTTAGGATTAATCATCAATTTACTGGCATCAGGTCGGAGAATTTCAAATAATAATAAATCATCAATCGTTAAATATATAGTGATTACCATACAAGTACAGATTATAACTAGCATATTAAAATCAGGATGCTCTCCCCAAATCAGAACACTTACTATCAATCTCATTTAATTGCACATAATCTCACACAGTAACACTATTCAGATAAATATAATAAGCCACGTGATCAGAGACCTTTTTGGACAGTAATCTACTGAGCTCCGTGCACGTAGGACAACTAATCTATTGTGCTCCGTACACGTAGGACAACTAATCTACTGAGCTCCGTGCACGTAGGACAACTAATCTATTGTGGTCTGTGCACGTTGGACAACTAATCTACTTAGGTTCTTGCACAACCATTAGGATTTAGGACAGTAATCTGGAAAGTTCCGTGCACACGCTGTTACAAATCTTCCATAGGTATAATATATTATTCATCAAAGGTCACGTAAAAATCAAATTGTTCCATTCTGAGACCCTAACTAAAATTTGCGTGATTCATAACGCGTGATCTAGCACGTGTTGATCTAGCACGTGACTTCTAGTTAGGGAGTCAACACGTTCATTCCAGAAACACTCACAGAAGAAAATGCTTCTCGGCGTACGATCTGCAGCAAGATAAAATTATAAAACGACGAAATTTTGACATCCTGGCGTTAGAATGACAAATTGGTGGCCGACGGCCGTGGATATTGGATAACAGTCATATTTTATCAGTATTTCATAACCGATGTTTAAGTTCAACGATAAAAACGAAAACTCCACTCGTCATATCAACTAAAAGCATTTTGATCTGGTAGTGAAAGTGGCTTAAATGTCACCGCAAGAAAGCGACTTACAACAGCGGTAAAAGCACTCTCAATGTTAATAGTAGGACTACAGTATTACATACGCTCACGTGACAGATACATCATTCAATAAAGGTACTGTATTGTATATTTGAAAGCCCGTGATCACAGGGACGATGCTAATTGTATTCTTTGATAACCAGTTTTTATTGCATGAAAACATATCCTTCCTGACCTAATAGCCGATTATTTTGTAAAAAACTCTAAAAACAACGTAATAACCACAAAACCAATCATAATGTCGTTCTAACAATCATTGCACGTGCGCGCTCCACCCTCATTACTATACAACTTCCTATCTCTCATCAAATTTGCACGTGGGCGGTCGGACAGAGAGAAAACTTTAAATTATAACATAGACGACTAGGACCCCGCTAGTCGGAAGCTGTATTCAACGAAATTTAAAATCAGTTATGTCGTCTAGATACATCGCAGAACCGCGTGTTTTTGTTGATTACATCACAATTAGCTCACTTCTGCGCTCATACTCTGACTATTCATAAATTTATTTGTGATTGATATTTTTGATCCAGTAAAAAGATTCTACTTTGTTGTCATCGGTAAAAAATTGTATACGGTTCCATATGACAAAACAAAATTAGAAGATTATGCTTATAGTTATTTTAGAGCTGCATTTTGACTAGCGGGTTCCTAATATGCTAGATAATACTAGCATATTACACACTACAGGTGTATACTGTATAATTTGCTCATACATGGGTGGCCCTTCCCAGTTCCCCAGAATTCAAACAACGCAACTTAAATACTCCAGCACTGCCGTTATATCTGAATTAAAGTGGTTATTTCCCTGCTTGGAGTAAATGGGGATGTCACTGCCCACGCTTATCGCTTAGCTCTCTTTGAATATAAACGGGGAACTTAAATCACCCGATCAGTTTCAGTCCGGACAAATCGGAGATTTTTCTAGAAGGTCAATCGGACTGTTACATCATATTTAAGTATGTAAAATACAGTCTAATCAAATCAATTAATTAACCCAATTTTGTAATTAATCGCATGATGGTAACCAGACTCAGTGATCGTTGCTCAGTCACCTAATTTGACAGAACAATCTCACAGCAGCTTCAACATACATCATTTAGGTTAAATTATACCTGTTTCTATAATCATAAACTGTTTGTGATGCAACCCAGTGAATTTGGTTCACAGCTCTAGTGCATCTCAAGATTATCTCTAAACACTGTTCAGTGGAAGTATTTACCTCTTTCTACCAACTCATCAGTATATAAATTATAATGTACTTGAAAAAGCATTATAGTAAAATACCACCGTTCACCAACCATCGTTATCAAGACTTATAGTTATTTCAGTGTTTTTCTGTATCTATCAATAATGCAAGTGAGAATGCACGTGCATAAAGAAATTCATTGCTGCTCCGCGCATAATTCAATTGTATTAAAATCTCACGAAATATTCCTTATCATTTATCAACCTCACACTAAACCTCGTGATAACCTCACTCTCACACTAAACCTCTTAATATCCTCACTTTACACACACAACCTCACATGATCATCCCTCACTAGACAAACAAAATAAACAAGAACTTACTGGACTTCACTCCAAGTTCCAGCGTAGTTTGTTGAGCTGTAAATATTAGTCAGGTAACCATAGGAACCAATACAGTAACCACAGTTACGAATACAGTGACCATAGCGTCACCAATTTAGTAACCACAGTAAGGATGCAGGTTAAGTCAAATCAGCTTAGAGAAAGAGAAAGAGAATTTCATGCATAACATGTAGATAAAAGTGCTGTCATATCACGCAATAATTAGCATAGCGCCCAGTTTTACCCGGAACCAAGATCTGCTAGCTGAGACCTGATCCCCGGGATATTACCAAATAAGGTAATGTTACCACAGTAACACTACCGTATAAGGAATACGGGGTATTGTACCTGGAGCGGACCAGATGAGCGGGAGGCGGGTCTGTGACGCTCTGGGACCGCGAGTAGGGCGTGCGCGCGGGACCGCCCCGCTGCAGAGGCGATGGGGGCAACCCTTCCTTGTTCCTGGAGCAGAGACCAGCTTAGATAAGCTTAGAGCTAAATAATGCAGCAGCCAAACCCTGAGTCCTCTGGTAGGTAGCGGGATGGCGTAGTGTCGTGGTATTTGGGTCCGGTTACATAATAATTGGCAATAAAAACACCCATTTGAGCAGTTGCTCAAGGTTTGACTGCAAATAGGCTCAAAAGCATTCGGTAGAGTTTTCAGGGTTAAACTAGCTCTGTCTGTGATCAGACTAGGTAAGAGTAAGGAGCAAGATTAAAAGCGAACTGTGCAAAAAAACATAGGTTAAACATATATTTTTGGTGCTGAAATGTTAAGAGGGCAGCAGAAAAAACTACGTTAATACATTCAACATGAACATTACCTATTTCTTGAACAATAAAGGAGGCTCATCGACATTTTCTGCTTTCATCTTTGAAAACATTTAGGAAAATTCACAACAATGTACAAATATTTAGAAAATGTAAGGAATGGAAAATGGCAATTATGTCAATGCCGATGAGCTTCCCCGCCAGGTTTCAACAAAAGACGACGACAAAACAACGCACCATGATGATTGGGCAGCAAGCCGGGAGCCGCCTGATCCGTCGTGATCAACGTCGTCTCTATAGTCCGTATCTGTCTCTATATCTATCTCTTCCGGCATTTCCTGGTCCAACTGAGGATTTTAACCATTAGGTTGCGTGGAATTTTTCAGTTCAGCTGAATATTTATACTGTTAGGCTTTTTTTGGTTCAACTAAATGGTCATGTTTATTCATATCATAAACTCAAATTTTAGCTGTTTTTAAGGCTTTGTCCATCGATGCTTCCCCCCCCCCCCCCCCCCCCCTCTCTCTCTCCATTAGTTTGTTTGAAAAGGTGATGCCAAGGCCCCCCTCCCCCTTCCTTCCTCTCTCCATTAGTTTGTTTGAAAAGGTGATGACTGGCCTACCTGAACCACCGGGTCCCCAGGGGGGCTAATGCTGGTCCGGTGATAATATAGCGCCCGTTTGTTCAAAAAACTTGTTTCGTTCAAAAAGCCTCCGTAAACATGGTGGATATCATCCATTGAAATCTTCATTCTTTGATATTATTCTACTTATTGTTGAAACTATCCGTTTTCTAACAGATGAACAATATAATGTTTAAATTTACAGATGCCAGGCCTAACGCCGGCATTTTACGGTGCAAAACTAGCGTCGGGTATCATCTAAAGGCACTGACACAGTATCAAAAAATCGGCTGAAATCTGCAAGACTAGCGAGATATCAAAGCACGACAAATGGAGTTTATTAATGGAGTACAAATCCTAATATAGATCATTTCAACATCGGCTTCTTAGAAAACACTACCTTCTTCTAGATTGTTTTTAATTCTCCAGGATTCTACTCCTCGTCGATTGATAAAACTTATGTTAAATTTTTCCAATTGTCCTATTTAAATGTATTAACGTCACTGTATTTGACATGAATTATCCGATTTCCTATTTTCACGTACTATAAAAAGTTTAAATATTATAAAATTACAGCATCAATACTCCTACATAAATGTTCACAAGCATCACTATCAGGAAGATTTAAACGATCATAGATTCTAAAATGCTCAGAATTCTCAAAATTCAAAATTTAACAACGTATCTCAAGAGGGCCACAATAGAAATTGTTTATTATAAATTATCCTAATAAGTCATAGCATAATAATTAATACCTTGGTATTTTTATTTGGTCAACAAAATCAAATACAAAACATCGTTTTGACCATATCTTTAATATCATATCTTTAATATCAGACTATTCTAGAGAAGTTGAGGAATATTTAAGCATGGGGTTTTCCTTCCACCCCCCCCCCCCCCCCCCCCTCAAAACCGAGCATTAAAAATGGGCTGAAATCTGAGACAATTACAAACGATAAACAAAGATCGGTAAGTGGAGTTATAAATGGAGTACCTACCTTAAAATAGACCGTTTAACTATCAGCTTCTCAGAGAACACTACCTTCTTCTAGATTGTTTCAATTCTACTTCTCCAAGTTTCTAGTTTCTACCCCTCATCTCACTATCTATCTAACATGCGCGGGAATACGAGATAAAACCTGTAAACTTACGCTCTGTAACTTATTTAGAACAGGTTCGGGCAGCAGGAAGGTACGACCATGTGTGGTGATAGGATCTAGTCGGGGTGATAGAGGGGCGAGAGAGTCCGGGGTCCTCGATTGTGCCTGGGGATCAGTGAGGTCAGTCGTGATCGAATATTAAAAATTAGTAAAACTTGTCATTTTAAGAAGTCCTATTCAAATTCTTAAACGTCAACTGTTATAGTGAGCAAGAATTATCCTATTTTATCCTACTATAAAAGTTTAACTATTTATAACTAATTCTAAAATTATAGCATCAATATGCAAAAATAAATGTTCACAAGCATCATTATCAGGAAGATTTAAACGATCATAGATTCTAAAATGAGAATCCTCGGGATTCAAAATTTAACAATGTGTCCAGTGGCCGCAATAGAATTTTAAAATTTTAAGTAATCTTTATAATTCGTAGCATGATACGATCGTATTATGACATTGAAATCAAATTCAAAACAACGTTTTGATCATATTATGTTTTGATCGTATCTTTAATATCATACTATTCTAGAACTTTCTCGAGATTTTTCAACATAATATATCTTATTTGTAAACTTTTCAAGTTATAACTTATGCATTTGGCTAGGGTCACTGGCAAAAACCGGTTAAACATGTTTGTTTTGATAAAAGTCAGCGATTTGCCCATCAATCTGTAGGAGCGAACAATTAAACCGCAAATAATTTTCATAAGTAAGACAAACCTTCCCACCTATATTCCCACGTATTGAAGAAAATTGTTTACATAAAATTTAACAGAAAAACGTACGGGAAGATCATCCTGCATGGGCGAGTCCCTATCTTTAAGACTCGGAGTGCAACAAGGTTCAGGACTCGGCCGGGGTGTATAACTTGGAACCGGACTCGGCCGAACGGACTCCTCATCGGGCTGATCGTCCAGGAAGGAAAAGGTACTCATTATATCCTTCATTAGCGTGTCTTTGAACATCTGGAGGGGTTTTATGTGAGTCAGGTTGTAATATCAACATGTTCAACATATCAACATTGTGATGATGACTTATGGGCTTGAGATTTCGGTAAGATGCGAATCTGTTAACTGTCATTTGGTAAAATATTTGGTATTGTTTTCGATAAACATTAAACATGCCGTGTTCCGTGTCTCATTTCATGGAATATGGAGGTAGAATTAAAATAATCGTGCTTTGTTTACTTTCTAGTTTTAATAGTTTCTAGTATCATATTTTAATTGAGTTATAAATAACATTAACCATGCAGCCTTGTTTAATTTTATTCTCGATAAGATTTGTTCTCAAGCATTCTATTGGAGAAAAACATATGTTTTTGGTCATACATATAAAATCATGAGCATGCTTGTGAATAAAACTTTCGTGAAATTTCAAAACAATCAATCATTTTAAACTCGGACATAAACAAAATTGTGAACCAGCCATTCCACTGATAAAACCCAACACGGAAGTATTTTGTATTTGAAATAGAGACCTGTACTAGAGACAGTGAGCGATTTTAATCTAGATTCGTTTGAACGGACCAGTTTCATGCTGCCAAAAATTGCATTTAAATTTTTTAAAGCTACGTTCTTCGGCTTCTGATCGTCAAGAAAAGTGCTTAATTGTGACTATAACTAATCGGGTCTCTATCTCATTTCCAGCATAACTAGTCATAACAAGTCATAACAAGTCATAACAGTCATTATACTCACTTTCGTCTCCCCTACTTCGGGTTCCTGGCAGTTCATTTTTAATGTATTCGTTTATAATTATGCCTACATATAAAATGTGTGCTTACAGACTTCATAATAAATCTATTAAACTAAATTTAAAGTTATAAGAAAACTTACCGTGGTATCAGTGATTGGACTAGTTTCGAAAAGCTCTTCTGTTTTTGGACTCATCGTCAAGGATTTAGGGTACGTCCTGAAGCGGTAAGTCTGTAAAACACCTAACTAACTCAGCACTAATACTCACCATAAATAATAAAGCATCACAAAATATTGTTCACTAAAAATTTAAAGTTATCCATGATCCGTTAAATTTTAGTAAAAGAAGGTTCAAACACTACCAAACAAACCTACCCTGTGTAAAGTGGAGGGGGATGGTAAATGATGGTGATCACCATGATTTTAGGGGAAATCACCGCCATCACCAGCTAAACAACACAATCTATAACTGACGTTATCAACCAAACAACACGTGATACGATACCCCGACATGATACGAGAGTAACAACGATAAAACGTGTTAGAAGTAATGTGTACTCAGAAGCAGATTATCATGTTGTGTGTAGAGACTATTAGAGACATGTGTAATATTACCAGTATAGAGATATGTGTAATACCAGTATAGAGACATGTGTAATACCAGTATACAAGGACAGACAGCCTGGCACGGTTAGGCTCTGGGGGACTTTAAATAGAAATTAAACTTGAGATTACACGAGTTTAACAAGTTAAAGAAATTTGGGATTATTTTCTGACACTTGAAAACACTTCAACAACACTTCAACGTTAGATATCAAGGACACTAAGTGATGGTTAAAGTAAAGACTGTAAGTAATATCTAGGTATAACACGTCTCCACCTAACGTGTATCTTTTACCTTGAAAGAAAACTTAACTGAGAAAGTCCTTGAGATTTGTCAATAATTCAGTTAATACCGCCCCTAAACTGGACGTGATGCTAGAACTACACAACTACTTAACAATCCAATTACTGCAGAACTCGACTTGCCGTCGCTTTAACCAAACAACTAAAATCTCGAATGACTCGTTCAATCGTGCGTGCATAACAATCTAACAACAAATTTAGCACATATAACAGCTAAAAACTAGCGACAATTGACCACAACTATTCAACCAGAGTTAACTTTCACTACAAACAAAGGTCCAGCTGGATACCTTAGATATTATTATACGTTTCATGGAAATTTAAAGTTTAAAAAGCTGCCTTTACAAATGCCGAATGGGCGATATAGCGATAAATCCTTATTTTAACCAGTTGTCAGTTGAGTAGAGTCCCTTGATACAGCTCGATAATAGCGACTAAACAGTAAACAAGGGTGAAAGCCAACCTTGTGCTACTTGCAAGGCTTGTCACATACACGTTTAACTGCCAACTAAAGGCCCAAATTGTAGCCAAATACTGCAAGCTTCTTTAAACAGGTAAATAGGGAGTTGGGAAAGTGAATTGCGTTCTTGTGTAAAATTCCAACCCCAACTCCTCTTTTGAAGAGGAAACCGCCCGTTCTGTTACGTAGGTACAGATTATTCAAGTGCTTTACAAGTAGCGAAACGTACGACCTAGTTGTGACCAGCACCAATAGAAATGCTTAAAAATGTAATCTCATCGAGCTACTAAATTATAACTAAAAGTGCAAAACTTCACTTAAGTAAAATACACAACATTGTGACAACAAAAAATCTATGCCACCCTTATAACAGAACTAGAAGCTGCACAATTGGATATATAAATAGGTCGCGTAAACCTCCAGTTATTATACAGTAAACTAGCTATACTAGTGCAGATCTAGCTACACAGCATAACATAGTCTATGTATAGATCTTTGCAGCCTCTCTTATTGTACACTTGATAATAGTGCGGAAATGAAGCTGCTGGACGGCAGGGTGGGGAGGTATTTAATTGGGTGGTATTTTGTGTCTGTAATTCTACAGATCGGTGGGAAGAGGGAGGAGCAGGGAGGAGAGACGAGATTCAACTGTTCCCGATTTGGTTGCATCTATTAATAAAATATCTCTACCAGAAATAATTTTTGAAGAAGCATATTTACACGCGAGTGTTGAATTTTACTGTTGGGTTTACAAACAATATAAAGTTTCACATCTCAACAAAAACACAGTAATACAAACAGACGAACTCACAAACAAACCAACAGACAAACGAACTTACAGGTTGTGGTTGCGTCTCCAACAGCGCTGCGCGGCGAGAGCTGCCTCCCTCATGTCCACGTAGCGTCTCCGCTGGACAAACATCCTCCAGCTGCTTGCGATGAGCGACGCAGCTGCGTACCGCTGCCGTTTTGAATACTCTCGCCAGTGTCTCTGAAGGAGTAACAAGGTGAGTTTAACATTGATTACACATTTTATTTAACATCTTTTCATACTCAATTACATTTGCGTAACGTTGGAGACGTCAGGTTCAATTCCCGCATTCGAGTCAATGTGACCCTGATGATGTGTAACTGCTCAAACTATACAGATTTTCTTAAAAACACTTCAAACAGAGGTGTTAAGGTAACAATGACAGATTATTGAGGTACTGAAAGATGTAATTGTATATTTTGCATAGCAGTATTGTCGAGCTGTGGGAACAATATTCCCTCCCGTGCTAAGTAGACTGAAATATGGAGGGTGGTTAGATTAAACGGTCAAATCGGGTCCAATTAACTTCTTTAAAAAAGCTTCAGTGGTCTACTCAGCACAGGAGAAAATGGTCAAGTGAGGAAGCCAAAGTGAGCTATGGTAAGTTAAGGGAGGCAACGCACCGTTGGGTTAGAGAAAACAGATAGCAGGCTCTTAACGAGCTCCACACAAGACCTAGCAACAAGTCTCCCCATCATAGTGAGGAGGGTGATCCCCACTGCTGGAGCCACCACCTCGTGCAGATACCGTAATAATGACGTTGTCATAACAACCGCCTCCGTTCACATGGCAACCTGTGGTAACCAGGGCGACTGAGATCAAGCGCGGCGCATTTTACAAGCGGTTAATAGTCAGTAGTAAGAGAGGGAAGATGTGCGGGTTATTAAGTGATTAGGTTAATTAGTGTGGTAATTGGGTGAGCGTTGGCGGTGGTTATTAAATACGTCTACTGACTGGTAATAATATGTGATAATCTACTTGATATTATCACTGGCTGCTGTTATCTGAATCGTTCAAAGACGACTAATAATAATATCACCGGAATGGTTGGTAAAAAGAAAAGTTGTCAATGAAGAAAAGGCGTCTCGGTGGATTTTTCCCACAAAGCAACCGGCTAATGAACAAGCAAAATAGAAAAAAAAGGAGAAAAATGTCTAAGGTTATCCCGAGGTAATCATAAAACTTTTAGTTTGATGTTATTCATAGCTCCATTAGAATGTTGAGTAGACATTTTTAAAGTAGAGAGAGCAGCATTAATAAAAGGGTTAAGATGAAAACACATTTAACTATGTAACCGACAGTACATTATCTGATATCGGCTATCAAATCTCTACTCTAAGACTGATTATACTTTAAATTGATTAACTATAACTTATAACCTATAACACGAAACTAAGTCACGATATGCCGGGACCCACCCTCCTATCACAGACCTTCTCTCATTAAAACTCCTACCATAGAATCCTATCACAGACCTGGCATCAGACCAGGGAGTCTCTCCCAGCCAGTCAAAGTACGATTAAGGAATCCTTACATAAGTGAATTTAACCAGTCCAAATCCTGGCCAGCGGCCACACAATTTCGTAAGTAGCGTTTCATTGCCCGATGAAGGACCCAAATTTATGAAGTTCGAAATGCATGACATAAGCTGACTGCTGACGGCAGCAAAAGATCTAGAGAACATATAATTTTCTAGTCCACATATCAATTCTTTTCTAATATTGCCAGTATAATCTAATTCTCACTGGTGTTTTGTCGTCGTTTGATTGTTACTGCCTATTTAAAATACGTATTTATTCTGCCATATTAAACATAAATGCTTCTCCCTCCTCCGTAAAGGCAAGTAATAATAAGCTTAGTGGTTGCTGAGTGACTACTCAGTAGTTAACTTAGTAGTTATGATAGTCTCGTCAGTTCCTTGATTACAGATTCGCCGCAGCGTGAAGATAATGTCTGTGAAAATGATGACCGGTAAATTAGGCCATTATTGATTTATGTCACGGTGAAAGAATTTCCCCCGGCTCTCAGCCACTGGAAGAGTTGCCAGCTACAGCCCAGGATAAACGACTCATTGTTATGGAGACTGGAGAGTAGACATTTGATGGAGGTAACTGGGGTGAAGTGGATTACTAGTGGAACAAGGACCTGCTATTACAAGCTGATTTATGAGTCATGGTGAGATCTACCGATCTACAGTCTACACTATACAGCTGCTTCTACCTAAAAACCTGCAAAGGATTCTAGATTTTAACAAATAAGCTTCAAGGGCTATCAACTAAACGTTCAACATCAACGAGGTGAGTTCACCATCAACAAGGTGAGTTTAGTAATTCTTTCCAAGATGAAACTACTACACTCCCAGTTAACTGTTATTAAAGTGAACACTCGTTACGACTTACGACACACGTGCCCCACCCCTCAGCACTACAATTATTGTTTATATTACTATGGAGTGTGCTGACATTGGTCCACGTTAAGTATAGTTACTTAACAGACATTTGCCAGTGTGTGACGTGTATTTTGAGTGATCTTATTAATGTAGGTCGAAACTTCGGTAGATTGTAGAATGATCTTTGATCAAGATTAAGTAATATTGTTGAATTAAACTTTCTTTGCAGTCTTACCTATAAATTCATTGTTAACTTAGTATCGTTTTTTTAGTAAAATAAGAAAACTGAAAAGTGGTCGGCGACGTTCATTTTATACCAGTTTAGCGATACGGCAAACAACTGACAAGCAAAAGGCAGCGAAGATAAACTTAGATCATATTTTGTTGGCACTTGGCTGTAGAAGAAGTAAACAGTAAATTAAACCTAACAAGCAATTTACAACTAATTAGCGCGGAATAATAGTTTAAACGTGGTTCACTAAACAAATAAACGTGAATAATTAATTGCAATCATTAGATCAGAGTATTGTGCAGACAGCAAGACGTCAATAATAAATATTATAATTAAAACGTGCCTACAGCTGACCAACAATAACTGGAACTCTAGCGCAGGATAAATCTACCTTACGGCAACGTTTGCTATTATGTCGCAATACGGCGACGTTAAGCATAATATCGCAATACTGCTACGATCGACACTATGTCGCATTACGACGCCGAAAAAAGCTAAATCGCCAGTTTTTAAATCCACTGGGTTGACTCTAGCTCCTCTTATAACTTGAACCGTGGAAATAAAATAAACAACTTTATTTGATTTGTTAAAATCTATTGACATTGAGCGGGAGAGATAAATCATAAAGGTACCACAAAGGACTTAAAGCGAGAGCAGACGTAAAAACTGTGAAATGAAATGAGCCATTTGGTCCGTTAAAAATAGAGTTGCACTCAGTGTACATGTAATAAAGCTATCAAATCTGACGGGCAATATCATTGCGCAACACCATTACCAGTTCTACTAGTGAAACTAACTTTACGAGTAACAATGCTATGATTCGATATCAAGATCCACGCAATAAACTGGGCACCACTTATAGCGACTCACCACGTTACTTATAGTTACTAATAAAAGCTGAACAATACAGAGGGACCCGTTATAATCTAATAGCAAGGGCTGAGACTGACAATTGTTTCTGGACAAGGTATTATCACGTTTGTAATAATAAGGTATTATCAGTGATTTGATTATACTTATAGTGCGCGTATTATTATGATGGATTAGCGAGGCTCACGTCAACCGACAACCCCTCATTAACTATTAGTCAGCAAAACCGCGGATATTAGCAAAACCGTGGTTATTGCAAGAGGGGAAATTGTGTTGGAGATGATTACTGGTTGCGATCTGAGTATGTTTAATTTTGGTATTAAGCGCAGTTATTATAACAATTATAACAAGACTGATCAGAGATTATATTTAATTTTCATATTAAATATGAGCGCTCTTGTAATAGTGACTTTAACAGTGCTGCCAAGCGCTCAAGGAGATTATTATCTCTCGAGATGAAAGCATGAAGGATATGTACCGGGGAATATTGCGTCAAACCACTTTATAAGACGGGTCCCCCTCTCTTTCAATTAGTGCTTCAAGCACTTGGTTCATATCTGGAGGGGGTTCATGAAACATATTTATTATACTTGTTTAATATGGTTATATATTCAATAGGTTATACTGCTCACTGACCTGTATTAAAATAGCAGCTAATCGCATCCTCTTGTACTTGACTCTGCCGAGCCATCCTCTCAGGTGAGACTGTATCAGCTGTACTCTGTCTAATATCAGCCTGTCTTGGTACTCGTTCAGCTGCTGTAATGGTCCTTCCCTCATGAACACCTTACTAAGTCCCAGCTGAAATTCGGAGGGTTAGTTAAATAGTAAGTTAATCAGTAAGTTAATTAGTAAGTTAATTAGTAAGTTAATTAGTAAATTAATTAGTAAATTAATTAGTAAGTTAATTAGTAAGTTAATTAGTAAGTTAATTAGTAAGTTAATTAGTAAGTTAATTAGTAAATTAATTAGTAAGTTAATTAGTAAGTTATTTATTAAGTTAATTAGTAAGTTAATTAGTAAATTAATTAGTAAGTTAATTAGTTAGTTAATTAGTAAGTTAATTAGTGAGTTAATTGATTAAGGAATCCTTAAGTAAGAACATCAACTAAAAGTTCATTTTTATATGGTGAGTAGATCATGATGACGTGCAAGAGTGATTACTGATTAGAGTAATAATCATGTTTCTGACCTGGTATTGTCCCTTCTCAATTTTGGCCCAATCAAAGAATTTGGCGATGTCTTTCTGGTGTGACTCCCTCATCGATAACCTGAATGCGTTGCAAAACTCCTGAAATTTTATTTTGTAACACATATCACGTATAACACATGAGCAATCCTAAAAGTTAGGCCCGGACTGAAAAACAACCTCAACATGATTTAGGCCGGACAAAACTCCGGATAAAAGACTCCAGATAAAACAGTCCGGATAAAAGACTCCAGATTAAACATTCCGGATAAAAGACTCTGGAATCCTTACCTCCTTGTTATAACGGACAGGGTAGCTAGCTTTGCGTATCTGGATAGTTTCCAACATGCCGGTATACCTCAGTTGTCTGTCCACGAAATCAGTTTCAAACATGTTGGGTTTACCGTCATAGTTGCTCTTTATACAGCGGATAAAGTGTGGGTTCGCAGAGTTCAGAACTTTTACCAGGCTCGTCAGCGAGGACTGGAAGTGAAATATGTTTTAGAATTAAATCATTATCTAAATTAATTTACGACGACTCAGATATGTCATGTCAGATATGTACTAAGATGAAGAGTACATCATGTATAATTATAATGACATAAAAGTGTGTAACATCTTAAATATAATAATCTCTTTTAATAGTGTTGAAAATGCGCAGCCGAAAGTAAAGCAAGACAAAAGTCCAGAGTAGAGTTGTTCCCCCTGCAACGACATTGGAACTTACCATGAATTGTCCCACGACAGTGGAGCGAGGTTGTCGCCTCCCCCTAGCACCAGCTCTGAACACTTGTTGTCTAGTTTGTCGGTGTTTGGTAGCTGGGATCTGAACGGAGATGTAAGGGGTGAGGGGGTGTAACGGGGGGGTGAGGGGGGTGTAACGGGGTTTCACTGCAGGAAGACATTTTTTATAATTAATCAATAATCTCAGTCTGGATTAATTTAGCCAATGTCAGAGGCACTGATTTCAGATTTGATGTGAAGACTTCGGGTTCTAATGGAGACCTTTGAGAAGTTATAGAAGACAGTCAGGCTGCAGATCAGCAATAAAATACGTTATTTTCAACGTTAAATTTGTTGTGGGGTAGCTCAGTATCAGAGTATGAACAGTATCAACTAATCAGCTAGGTATCATAGTAAATTATTTAATTAAACACAGTTTCAGGTCTGTGTTGCTGTATCAGGATGTAAAAGTGCATTTTACCCCAGCACACCAGTACCTCACTAACATGTAATATCTCTCGGCTCTCGCTCCTGCGCGGCGGCTGGTTCTGCTTAGGTCCGTCACTGCTCCGTCTAATCTTGGCGTCCAGGTCCGCAAACGCGGGGTTGTCGGACATGTACGCGCTTGCTCGGTCCTTGACGCTCCGGCTCCCGTCAGAGTCGGATGATTTGTTCCGCGGTCCTGGGGGTGCTAGGGTGACGGGTCAGATGGGTGCGGTCATGCAAAACAACACCAAACAACAGGGCCGGGGGTGCAAAGCAACACCAAACAACAGGGGGTTTAGTCTGTAACAAAGTGGACACAGTATGATCGCTGATCAAATGTTTTCAATTAAGTTATAAAGAATCATGCTGACTATAATTTTTAAATTCTATATTTCAAGTTGCTCCAAAATTTAATGATCAGGACTTTCATTGGGTTTATTTCCTTAACGTTGTATTTACCCTGAACCAACAATCAACAGATCAACACAATTAAACACAATTAAACTCCGTGCAATTAATATACTCACTAAATGACACTCCTTGTTCCCTGTTATCTGTAGGACTAAGAGTGTAGGATTGTATAGCGTTCCTACAAGCAAACACTGCTCCAATGTAGTTGCGGAGCAACGTCCACCGTGCCAGCGCTACTGGATCACAACCTGGTAACGTTAGGTATTTAATGTTTGGAATTTAATGTTTGGTATTCAATGTTTGGTATTTAATGCTTGGTATTTAATACTTGGTATTTAATGCTTGGTATTTAATGTTTGGTATTTAATGTTTGGTACTTAATGTTTGTTGTCATTGTTCACGAATTAAAGTTTTGAAAGATTGAGAATGTTTGCAACTGTTGGGAAAGTACTGATATCAAGCTTGATATTCGATAACATTTTCCATTAAATTCGTTAGGTTTTGATGTAAACATGTTATTCTCATAAATAAGTCCAATAATTACCGATGAGACGTTTGATGAACAGAGAAGTGCTGCTTTTCAGGACGTGCACAATATCAGCCCTCATGTGACCTCTATTCTTCTCCAAAAACTCCTAAAATAGACAAGATAAATAACAAAGGCCAAACAATTTGATTGACTGATTGAGATAAGAGGCCAAGTAATATAATAGCTTAAATTGAGAAACTAATAATAACAGTGCGATAACTTACGTCTATTCTGTACTGGACTGGACCAGCATAGTGTATAATCTCAAATGCGTTTTCTTGGATCTGAGTTTTGTTGTAGTTCTCATGATTACCATGGTTATCGTTAAACTTCTGTAGTAGTGACTGGTTCGAGCCTCCCGGGAAACTGAAACAATGAATTAAGATATCATCAATATCGTTATAGGGGAAAAGTACAGACTTAAAATCCACAGCTTTTTATTGACCAAGAAAAAGACCAAACCTCTCTAAAAATGCTGAACACCTTTAAAAAGGAGAAAATCTCATCATTGCTCACCTGTTTTCCTCATCTAGAAGATGCAGAAGTCCTATAGGTTTCCCTCTAAACAACTCCAAGCATGACTCGTTATCTTTGTAACCAACCATGGTCCACACAATCTTCTCCTTCGTGTACTCGTCCTGAGGGAGTAGTCATTATACTATATATGGGCATTGGCACAATTTGACATTGGACAGGTAAGAATTTACGGAGGGTGTTCGATTGATTATTATCGTTTCCCCCGGAAATTATTGTAACTAATTCATTTATTATATATTGTTAACGAGATTGAGAGCTGAGAACTACATAAATAATATCTGTACCTGCTCGAGTTTGAAAATATGTTGGTCGAAGAAATGCTGGAGTTGTTCGTTTGCATAGTTGATACAGAACTGTTCGAATCTGTTTCCGTCCTGGAAGTCCTCGAACCCGAACATATCCAGCAGTCCTATTGACAGGTAATGTTCAGATCTCCTGTTGTCTGCTACCAAACCTCTGTTTACGTGCATTAGTAACCAATCAAACAGGTAGGTGTACAGGGACTTAGCTAGCGTATCACGTGTTGCAGTGGCCTGGGGTGGTGGTTTGTTGGTCTTCAAGGGTTCAATAATATAATATTGTATTTATTAATAATTAACTGGAGAAAGACGTGAAATGATACTCAGTCATTCTTTAGTAAGCTCTATTTCAAAAAAGAGAAGTATGTTCAACTCACATCGACCCTCTTATAATGAGTTACGAACTGCTCGCCCCTTGCAAACGACTTCTTAGTAGTAAGAGCTTCCTTCAGCAAATCAGCATTGACAGACAGTAACTTAGCCACAGTATCCAGAGCTCCCTTATCTGTGATCACCACACACTCCTCGCTCGTTCGGATGTTGTTGGCTTGTTTGAATGTGATGTTACCGATATGCAGGATCGCTGATAACACTTTGAAAATGCTGAAATGATGTCGTAAAAGTAACCTCATCAAGTAATATTATTCAGTGGTAGCATGTTAAACAGTGTACGCAGTTTAAACCGTGAAAAATATTCAATTGCGTTATATTGCTTGAAAATAAAGCATCTCTCTAACTTTTTCTGCAGCTCCTCAGAAATCCCGACCATATTCATGGATCGTTTGAGCTTGATAAAACCGCCGTGATCGTCCATACCATCGACCGTGACAACACTCTGAGATATTTATAGCGTTATCATGAGATGGGTAATCGATACACATGCCAGACATAGTGACATATCAGGTATATATTACACTCTTATATCACATATTCTTTGTCATTGGTGCTTTGGTGGGCTTCGAAATCCAGTAATCAGTTGAGTGTGTACGCGCGGCTCAAGCGCGCACGCAGTGGATGATAACAGTTGTAACCTGCGAAGGAAAAGAAGCAAATTTTGCTAGTACTTTTGGGTCTTAAATGGGTCTCCAAAGAGTCGCACAGCATCGATTTTGGATCCAAAATGGTCGATTACCCAACTTAGAGATGTCAGAAGAGTAATCGACCTGTTGGGAATCTTTTGTAACCAAGAATATTGGTCTTCTCGCATATTTTCTAGAGTTACAAACAATTTAAAACTTTTTGCTGCATTTTTTGCTCAATACGTAACATCGATGTCTCAAAAGATCCATTTAAGATCTGATTGCACCCACATTATCAATGTTCCAGCTTACATATGCAATACCATCACATTTTCAACACTTTACAAGAACCCGTCGACGTTTTTACTTCATAACAACAACGTGAGATTCACACTCAGACCTGAGTTTAGTCATTTTCCGATACGAGATTGGGGACGGGTTCTATAAACAAACAAACAAACAAACACAACGTGAGATATTCTGCTAAAGGAGCAGATTGTATTTCAAATATTGCAGACTTTCTGACGCGACTATTGACACACACACGCACACACACGAATAGATCAACAACTGCAAACATAGAACCTTTTGTTTATGATCCCAGTTAAAAGCTCGTAAATATTTGTTTTTTGTTTCTGCTTACAAAGAAATCATCACAAAATTGTTAAACCTTGGCGCAGCGCCAACCAATCAGCCGTATTTAATAATACGCCACTAGAAAAAGCTAGTGTGGATAATAAGAGGAGAGGGAGAAGAATCACCATAACTGTAATGTGGTGAAAACATACACGCAACAGTGGAATATACACGGCTTTTCTGGGCGTGGGAGAGGCGGGATTTTTAGAGAGTATTTGTGGAGAAATCTTAGATGAGAGTTAACTTTAATAACTTATTGCGAGTGGAAACTGAACAAGGTGTTGTGTGAATGTATACTATAACTAGTAGTATAACTATTGTAGCTACTGTAATATTGTGTATTTTGGCTTTGTGATATATCGGCACTGCACTTTATAGAGCGACTTGGAGTCAAGTGTTTGAACGTTTTACATGGTTGTTAAAGAGCGCTAATGTTATTTCATAGAAAGTAGTGATAATGAAGGATTTAAACTTGAATTTAAACTTAATAATGGCGTTTATTTAATCACGTGACACAAAATATGTGCACAGTTGTTATCTCAGTTACCTGATTTAGGTAGTTGAATCCAGAAACAGGTTTCAGGTCTATTTCATCATACAGTGGTTTGTTGCAGCCCGCCAGTAGATAATAAAACACGTGGTAACTCCTGAAATGGTAACAAATATGTTGAAAATTTGCCACGAAATACGACTATATGTAGAAAACTGTTAAAATATCCATTAAAAATAAAAACATATACAGTCGGTGGACATCCCGTAACATTGATACTAAGAATTTAAAATTTGGTTACCACTTCTGCACACCAACTTTTTAATCTTGATACTCACCATGCCCACAGTAAACAAAGTTCACTAGTATCCAACCACATCAATCAAATTCAATCATTCTCAAAGTAAAATTACTCCACACGACTCCGCACTGTTTACAATTTTATATTTAGTAGCTTTCATACTTTCTGTGTTTTTTTTCTACAGAAGTCACGTTCACATTTAAGAAAGACTAATTGTACTACTGAGAATCCCTCCAAGCCCTAATTTCTCAGAACCCTTCTAACGAACAGTAGAATCTCTTCAACACGAGCCCACTAAAGGCACACTCTCAGTGCTAAGAGTGGGGTCTACAGGATATTATATTGTTACATTGCTAACGTAGAACCTTTTCCAGAACAATTCCTTTTCCAGAAGAATTCATTTTCCATATAAGAGCCTTTTCTTTGTCGCAATAAACGGGATCACTTCAAATTTTGCCCCAGAAACATTACAGCTATGCGACTAATAAATATGTTCCGATTCGGATATTACACGTATACATAAGAATGTTACTAGGACAGTGGGTTTCACACGCTTGGAAGGCCCAGGCTCACGTACAGCCGTGTTCCTAATTGATATTGGCCGAGTGGCTAGTGGCCTATCTCAAATTACTTGTAAATCTCATGCTTTACTGAGCTCGGTGTGGCCTGACTCCAAAATCTCAAAGTTTGAGCTAGCCATACAGTTGAAGCGAGAAAGGGAAGGAACTTAATTGGTTATTACAATTTAACTCATTCATTAAACCATTTTACAAGATAACTACAATCTCTACCAGATTTATGTATTTATAGATACTAGATTAAGCTAGGTGGAGATATTACGCTACTAGCTAGGTTACTGGTGGAGATATTAAGCTAGGTGGAGATATTAAGCTAGGTGGAGATATTAAGCTAGCTGCTATAATATTATGACATCGCTGATCGCCCAACAGTAAAGGTGAAATTTGTGCGAGTCAATCACCAAAACGTTATTGTCAAATATACACGCTCAATACAGTAGCCCGGCTTACTACAAGTATAGCGTAACCATGGTGACCTGCATTTTAATGGACCTATTGTGCTAATATATCTGCATTATTTGCAAGATTATTGTGTCAGCAGTTAGCTTACCTTTCTTTGCTAGAGATATTGGTGATCCGCGACATCTCTAGAAGGTATTTCTCTATCACAGCCCTGGAATGTTATAATGATTATTTGATTATTTGATTATTTGATTATTTGATTAACTTGGTGATTGATTAATTGTATATTGAATGGACTCGAGTTGAACGTGATCAACGTGAATGATATAGATGACGGGAACCGAAATTTTTATCTTCTAATTCCCCGAGTGTAAACATAATTCAAAGTAAAATTCCAAACAATTACAGTAAGATATCTAGTCAAGATTTTGGCAAATCTCCAGAACACAAATCACGAAAATTTACTGAAATATAACGGGGAGAAAACGATTTTTCACACAGAATTGGTAAATATAATTTAATTTTCAGGGAGGTAAAAGTTTAGGTTGACATAGAAATTACACCGACGTTCAAAATAAGAAAATACCGCTAATACTTGTGCACTGTTGTCTCAAATCTATTAAAATTGTACGGAATGCTAAAATTGAGTGGTATGCTGTTTAGGAGTCACACAGAATGGCGGCGATAATATTCCTACTATTACATTTCGTGGGGTACACTAGGACCCTGAAAACCTGTTATTATTCATTGAGTTATTTTAACTAACTTAGCTGTAGATCGAATTTTCTAGAAGAAATGTACAGCCTGGGGAGTTGGGAGAGGTTTTATATATCACAGTTCTTATTAAATTCCAGCACAGGAACCTATAATGGTATTGTGTGTGTGTGTGTAATGAACTTTAACTTACATACGCAATATATTGACTTATAAATTATATACGGAACATATTACGGAATGTCATGTGTTTAGTAAGGAGAATGTATGGAAATAAGTTCCATGCGTAGTGTGAAGTTTATGGTGTATTCAAATTTTTAGTTTGTTACTTGTGAAGTACTGAAATGTGTAGTGTAAGTATGTAAGACAGTGGTTGTCATGGTAACGGTTGCTATGGTGATAACACGTACCCATGCACAGAGCCATCCTGTCTATACTCCAGTTGTATAAATCGTCCGAATCTACTGGAGTTCTTGTTACGTAACGTCTGTGCGTTTCCAAACGCCTGGAAATAAATATTGTTAGCGGTAAATTAGTTAATTCCTGTGAGAAATAACATATTAATAAACTAATTACATCAGCAAAAATACGGTACTAATTTAATTGTTTTGTGTTAGAATTGGAACATCCGTTTGCCCGAAGTGCAGTGAAAATAAGATAATAAAGTTATATAACGTTCTGAGTACAATTTTGTAACTACGCCACAATTACTACAGTAGCACACGGCATTAAAACCTTATAATGTTGAACTGATAACATCTTACCGGAAACAAACCCTGAACATCTCCTTCACTACATTGATAAAGTAAACTTTCTGGTTTCTTATGTACATAACATAATCTCATTGTGAATAACAAGAATATTCAACTACATATTCAACGCATCTTAGGTATAATAATTCGTACACATTTACATACATCTTTTCCATTTACTGCTCACATTAAGTATTTACTGAAACTACTATAATAGTATATTATAAGCCAACTTTAAGACGGGAGAACAATGAAACTAGCTACACGGTTTATTCTACTCAGGGTTGGAGTTGTGCCAAGTCGGCAATAACAGTGTATCACTGATTGTAACAGTATCGCAATATATTGACTCTTCTCATTATGATTAGTTTAATATTTACATCTTAACGGGCCACGGGAATAGGATTAAATCCAACGGACATTAAATGAAAATTACACTGGAAAATAATCCGGACGTGAAACAAACTTGCAATTTAGTTACAGAAAACCTATAATATTTGATAAAGATAAGCTCACAAGGCATTGCTAAGATTGGCACCGACTTATCTGCAGGACATGTTTAGGTACTCACATCATGGTCACACATTGAAACTAATTGTACCATATTTTAACTCTAAGTTTGGTGAGTGTATCTTCTCTGTGGTGGCTCAAAAGATCTACAATCGTCTGCCTGATACCATTTCATCAGCTCAATCATTGGAATCATTTAAAGCTCTTCTAAAACTTTTCTGTTTCAACTGCCCCTTCATGAACTTGATCGATAATTTATTTTAGTCAATATTGGTATTCGATTTTTACATACAGTATCATATTCTGTCATTAGACTAAGCGATATATTTTCAAGCATACATTACCAGTCCTTATTTTACTCAAGTACTTTTCTGGGATGTTTAGATTAAACACTTGCACTGCTGAGTATAAGTTTTATCTTAAAAGTGGTGTTATTAATCTTCAATTTATTATTGTTAGTTACAGAATAAGATGTAAGTTAAAGCATAATATATATTACATAATAGAATATCTATAATTAGATCTAAGTACCTCCAGCAGTTCCCCAGCTCCAAGAATAGACTGAGCAAGGGTCCGTGTGGTGGAATGTTTGTTCTGTGTTGTAGTCAGCCAATGTATTATGTGACGTGTGGTCTCTGTTTTACCTGATCCTGACTCACCGGAGATCACCATACACTGAAATTATTTAATGTTAGAATTAAATTAATGTTAGGATTAAATTAATTTTGAAATTTGTTGAAATTCTAAATTGAAATAAATCATGATTAGATCTAGTGACTGAGTCCATGAAATTCAATCAATCGTTCACTGAAAAAATTATTGTAATTATAGAATTTAAAACATTTAACCAAACTAAGGTGGTCACATAATAATGTAACAAAGTGATAAAATTATGACAGTTTGGGTTTCTATTTCACTTCATATGTTCACTTAATTTCCAAGTACATTAATCAGGAGCTGATAGATAAATCAGGTACTCCGTAATTTGAACCTCGCACAAGATAACAACATTATGTTCTACCGTAAAGTAGACTTCTTTCAAAGTACATTGATTTTTCTACACAGTAAGGAGCAATAAAAATAAGACTAGCGAGAAATACAGATCAAAATACAGATCAAAATTCAAATATCAGATAGCAGCGTTGTGTTTTACCCACTACTTTAGTATAACTAATGATGTAACGTATATAAAGATGTAAGAGGTACATCAACTCATTGATGATGACTGGAGACGGATGCCTATATGTCTGTGACCTTAACAAATTATCAAATTAGAAGAAAAGTGTCTGTGTCAATGTCTCTTAAAGCCTCCTAAAGCAGCATGACAACATTGGCCGTGACAAGACTCATCCAATATTAGGGGGATATAAGTTATTCAGTTTAACATTAACAACGTCATTTCTCCAGCTCGTCATCAGAGGATTCTGCAGAAGGTAAGCTCCAAGACTGAAATATTTGCTTTGGCCCGGTCCAGATGCGTCATTGTTAGCAAGGCTTCCCAGTAACCAGGCACTGTACTACTGTAAAATAGTTCTTCTCAGTTACGAGCTATTCCTGGTACAGTTACGATATATCGGAGTACTACACCATGCCCACCAGTAAAGGTTGACACTGCTGACATTACAGTTTCTCTAGATTTAGAGACATGATATTGTAACCTAGGTAACTTAACCATGGTAACCTATTTAGTAACCTATTTAGTAACCTATTTAGTAACCTAGATGGTAACCTTGGTAATATAGCGTTACCCCACAGCCCCATGATAACTTGTACTCAAGCCAGCCAATAGCAATGTGCCAACGTGACTTATCACCAGATCGCTAACTATTTTCCGGCTTGAACAGGCCTAGGAATGCCAAAAATCCTTCAAATTCCATCAAAATATTTTCACCTTTGTCGTTCATACTGAATATTTCGTCATAGCTAGCCGATGTTGGGATCTTAGCTGCGAACAATAGTTGGAATTTATAACGACCCATAACAATGAGAACAGCTTAGTTTATATAATAGCGTGTGTTTCTATTATGAGCGAATATCTATTTAGTTAACAATGAGCCTTCAATATTATCAGTTCATTAGTCTTTACTTGCACTAAGTAGGTGTGTACAAAAATGTAATCAAATAAAATTTATTTAAATAATTATTATCACAATTTAGTATAGTACTGCACTGTAATGGAGGGACTATTGGATTATTTGTAGTGTGCTGTAGTAATACTATACCACACTGTACTATAATAGTATGCGGGTGCTGAACATGACAACAAGCCAGTACTGAACTAGTACAGTTAATCAGAGTAATTCCTGCAGCTTGAGTTGCACTATTAGAGACACCTTGCATAGGTGAGAGTTAGTGTTATACTAACTCCTAGTGTTACTTCAGTAAGATACTCTGTATACACACCAACAGAGGATGGAGGGCAACTGTGTATTGTACAGTTGTGAACTGTTATTTCATGTTTAGCCACTGAGTCTGTTTGTAGTGTTTTATACAGTGTTATAAAGTGTTATAACGTGTATTATAGGTGAACTGTGATATTGGGCGGCCAGTCGTTATATTTCATGCTGAACTGTGACAACATACAGTATACACATTACAGTTACATATTATATAGTCATGTTTATGAAGGGCTAAGTGTGGACAAATGATGTGCATACATATTTTATATGTAATAGTATAAGCTGCGGTTAAATATGCCGAAAAGAATTCAATATATCACAGGGAATAGTTATTTTGATATCGAGGTTTTCATGTTGGTTGAAAAGCTATGGAAACAGGTACGTGACCCGTATGTAGCTGCTATAAAACTGGTATGTAACAGGTATCTAGATAAATCTGTTTATTTTGCATCATCATCTGCATGAAGTTTACTATTATTTTATCCAAATCAGCGGTTCTGCAATCTTACCGCATAATCACCGCAAAATTGCATATATTTACCAATTACATGATCACATATTTTAATTGCCATTTTACAATTTGTTCCAAGACATTCCAACCCTGCTCTGTCGCCATATATATACACAAGGCCAGTAAAAAATACGGAGGAACGCCGCAGGAATTTCCAAAACTCGGGGGTAATTATAACAATGTTGAGATGTGCAACTCATTAACATACGTGAGGAACACTAATATGCAATTAACATTTCTAAATATTTGGAATATCTCTCCGTACAAATATAAATATATCGTGCAATCTGCGCTAAAAATAGTACTACAACTAGCTTGTTTTATCCAAATTAGACAACTACAAGCTCCAATTTGTGTAATATCACCAAATTTTAGCCGGGTCGGAATTAAAACTACCTTTGGCAGAGTGAGAACAGTATTCTAAGAGTGTAATAAAGTGTAATACAGCGGGAATGTAGCTTCAGCAGTTCAGGTGATTCCTGAAAACTTTCTTAATACTTCTGCTAGTACAACTGCTGCTGCTGTGCGGATATTTATAATAGTAGTATAACTGTGTGGGTATAATACTTCTGAGGGGGGAGGGGGGAGGGCCAGGGGGGGCCATGCCCATTTGACCAAATGCTGAGGAATAAATGGGCAAAATGGGCATCAAAATCGAAAAATCAAACAAATTACTATTTCTGATACCAAACTCTATTGAGCTGAAATAAAGCTGTACTCGTTAATATTAATAAGAGGATGATGATGTTTATTTTCATCACAAATCAAGTTTTAGCTGTTTTTAGGGCTTTACCCAAAATGCAAAGCCTTAAAATAGCAATGCCCATCGATGCCTATTGCCTATTTGACCAAAAGTTGAGGAATAATTGATGGGCAATGGGGTTGCTTCAATTACTACAACTTACTTACTTGTATTACATACGCCAAATTTGTAGACTCCATCTTCCCTAGCATTAAACACCTTATATTACTCATAAAAATTCTGTAGAAATTACATTAGCATTTTCAGAAACCCCCTCGATTCCGACACGTTATATGAACCTGTATTATAGTAGCTCAAGCTACTATAACTGTGCGGATATAAACTGATACTGTTATTGTCGATGCTGACTGAGGGGAGGTGATGTAAGGTTATTGTAATAATCCGTTTTCTATTTCTTAAATTAGGGTTCATTCATTTTAATTTAGTAGGAAAATCTCTTCTTATATTGCAGACATTTTAGGGAATTTTTACCCCACCGACCAATAAACATTTGCACCTGTCAAACAACACTATCTAAATATCGAACTCCGCAATTCTATAGTTCTAGTGTTACGCTTCTGTAACACTAGTGCAACACTGCTGTAACGCTACTGTAACACTACTGTAACGCTACTGTAACGCTACTGTAACATTACTGTAACGCTACTGTAACGCTACTGTAACGCTACTGTAACGCTACTGTAACGCTTCTGTAACGCTACTGTAACGCTACTGTACGCGTACATTGCGCAGTTTACCGGGGTTATTAATCGTACACAAGTAAGATGTGCAGCACAGTGTTGAGTGTACACATCACAGTATATAGACTGTATATAGTATTACTGTAATAGCCTTACTAATCGCAGTGTATTTAACTTCAGAGTGACTGGAGATCTGGAGAGGGTGTGTTTAGGCTTATATTCTGAAGTGAAGATTTTAAAATTCGGGACAAATTGAAAAGCTGCTGGAGTCACGATTTATAACTAGATGACAGGAAAATCCCCATATTTCATACATAGAAAATATTAGACAGGTCACAAGACAGATTTGGGAAATAACGACTTCTGTGATCTTTCGTTAAACTATGTTTCTTTTCTCGAGAGAAATTTCGATTATTATTCCACCCACTTATGCTTGTGACAGTGTGTCAGTTTCGAATCTGAGCAAAATATTGCCTTATATGGGCATAGGACCAGTCTGGGCAAATCGTAACCCAGATTGATCATTTACAACCTGAGAACCACTCGGAATCAGTTTTATCCGGTACAACATTTAGGTTTCATTGGCTGACTTATAACTAACCTCTGCTAAGGTCACCGATTTAACCAGTGACATGTGACAGTGACGTCAGACATGTGACACTGTGACAGTGACGTCAGACATATGACACTGTGTCAGTGTAGTCAGACACTGTGACGACCAGTTCCCCAATACCAGTCACCAGTAAACTCAGGAGGACATGTCACATATGCTCACATGTCATATTATAATATGCGGGGATATACACTTGAGTGTAAATTAGGGTTGCCATTATCGGTACCAAATTTTTTATCGCGATAATCGATAATTTTTTGGCAGTATCGAGATAGCCCGACCACTGGTCCGCGGACCACTGTCCGCGGACCACTGTCTACCAGATCATATTACTGTATAATAACAGTATCCCCTGAATCAAGCAACAGGTGTTTGTGAATAGTTGATTGGTTACCAGATCATATGAATGGTATGTATGGTATCTTGGATGCAATTAGTTACGACTAGCATAATTAATTGTAGCGTAGTAAATTACTGGATCAAACTATTGATTACGATTCAAATGTGGTCTCTCGGATATAATTAGTTACGAATAATATTGATTGCTCAATGAAATAAATGATTACGATTAAAATGTGGTATATAAGTCGTTCGTTTTTGGTGAAGTATTATCAGTTGCCATCATCAACAACAACAACTATTCCAATTCCTGACATGGTACTCTTCTGTCTAATGGACGAAATTAATGGACCCACCGCCTCCCTAGAGAATGCTAGAGACTTCCTATTCCAGAAAAACCTCCTAAAGAGCTCCATGTCCTGTCCTAGGTGTAATGCATCTATGTCCCTGGTTCCCTGCTCGTCCTCGAATACTGTTATTATACAGTAATATGATCTGGTAGACAGTGGTCCGCGGACAGTGGTCCGCGGACCAGTGGTCGGGCTATCTCGATACTGCCAATTTTTTCAAAATTATCGCGATAATATCGGTTATCGGCGATAAATTTGACAATATAATTGAAGTAATATTTGTATGCACTCTGCATACTTGAATTATGCTCATGTGTTATGTTGCATCTTGTGATGATTACTTTGTTAAAGAATCAATTGCAATATTGCCCTTTTATTTAACAAGCCCATATTTCATACTCATAGACAAAATATGTTCTTAAAGACTTATTGCTTCTAGCAAAATTTAAAAAAGAAATCAGCATATGCACGACGTATTTATTTGATAGTATCAGTTTCCTGCCTGTTAGCTGTGAACAGATCTATCTCCCGAGCAAGGGTATCTGTCCTTGCTACCGTAGTCGAATCGCTGCCCTAATGTAGGTCTGATAATTCTTTTGTCAGCGGGATAGGATTGGAATCTGGCATCTGAAGTTGTAGGAGTCCAACGATACGAAGTGAAGGTTCTTTCTCTTGGCATATCGTGTACGTAGCTTATCGAGAAGGGTTCGAGAAAGTGGCGAGTCTTATATTTCAGATATCTTCTAGCTTTACTTGCTGTCAATAAACTAAATAATCACTTCTGCTTGAGCGAGCTTGCTGTCTCTTTTACACAAAGACTCAGTTACAATCTTGAACGGTGCGAGAGTCTTGGTAATGTCTTTAGCTAACTCAGTCTCTTCTACATCCAGTTTTAGATTGCCTAGCTCCAAGTCATCTAAAATTCTGTGCACTGCATAAGTTATCCGGTCATATCTCTCCAACATACTGCACAGCGAGCTCCAACGGGTTTTGTAGTTTCGTTGCAGTCTGAGTTCCTTTTCGTGCAATTCAACAAACAACAATAACTACGTCTGACCATACTACCTCCAAGTTACCTACTAGATGCGATAACGCAACATTTCAATGTTCACTTCCACAAATTCATACACACTACACAGTACACACTACACAGCACGTCAGCAGACCATCACACTGAAAATTATGCTAGCACTGAGTTTTAACTTAACAAACAGAGAAATAGATTCGAAAAATATGTTGAATTTTGGCCATTTTACCCTTTAAATAAACATTTGTTGATTATCGCGATAATTCTCGAAAATTATCGCGATAATCGATAACGATTTTTGGGAAATTATCGCCGATAATTATCGGCCGATAATATCGGTTGGCAACCCTAGTGTAAATGTGTAGATTACAGGGTCGGGTGTAAGAGTGTAACACTTCGTTGAGGGGGGACTGTGCTAGCTGTTTGTCACACCACCAGGGGGGCGGAGGGGGGGAGGGGGGCAGAGAGTTGCGCGCCGACTATTCGTTAGCAGTCAGTGCAGTGGATTGTTAGGATAAAACCCTTGACAACAAATTCAGGAATAAGGGATTGTAAGTGGTTGTATCTGATTTGGAGGGATCATATTAGTAGAGTTGATCCTCATTTGCTTACTATTATCTCACGTGCTTTTAATTTTATTAGAGAATGCCTGTTTTATATTTTGAACTTTAAAAAGTCACTCAGTGTTGAATTATAAGTTACTGAAAGTGTTAAAAGTATTCTCTAGAACTCCTTTTATCAGAACATCTCCCCGACCAAGTTCCAGTTCAATAGATTGCACGTGGGCGGTCGTTACAGCAACTCTCCCATTTTGAGCTAGCCACCACGTCCATTACAGTAACTAACAGTAAGAACAGACCTTTTAACTCATTACACCAAAGGAGACCGCAATCAGGGAATAACAAAGCAGGTTATTGATGTTTTACTATTTTCCTACTCCCTTTTCATAGTTTATATTCTTATTAGTAGTGGAGTCTAGATAGTTCCCGAACAGTTTAGAAAATTTTCGAACAATATTCCAACTTTTCATCTAGAATTAAAACAAACTCGTCGTATTATGGAGCCAGGGAGTGGACTGGTTACACCTGGTTAAAAAGCTTCCATCCCATTACATAATATCCAATAAATGTAAATGATTTGTAGTGTTGTAATATAGCTGTCAACTACAAGGTACTCTATAAGCAAAAATACCTCAATTTTCAATAAACTTGAGAGTAACTGTCATGTTACAATTATTACTGTACAATGTACAATAAATAAGTTATGCGATTATTAACGTAGAGTCTCATTGTTTATAAGTACTCTGTACTGATTAGGGAATATTAAGTTGGTTTACTGCAGAGTAAAGAAGAGGAAGTATTATTGTGTATAGTATAACTAATATTACATTATAATATAACTAATATTATACTATAACAATTTATTATCATAATACACATAACTATGTTAAAATCTAGGCGCAAATTTCTTCAGAATATTCCTAAAATTCGAGTCCTATTTTAAGATTCACTGAAGCGGAGTCTCCAACAAAATGTTTATGAAACTCTGAAGCAACTTATTTTAGGGTTGTAGGAACTAACTACAAACTTTTGGAGTAGGTACTGCTGTACGCCCCTCAACATTGCTGCGGTGTAAGACAAATTAGCGGTACTTCTCAGACTTCAATACCCTTTCTGTATTATTAGAGCTTCCTTCTTAATTACATAAGTTCAGGGCCATTTCAAGGTAAACAGCATAACTTCTAAAAATAGATAAGAGTATACTTGACTCCTGTTGTTGGCTGTACACTCAGTTATATTGTGTTAGTCTATGTTCTGGTTAAAATGATCTGTGAAACAGTGTTCCCAATAACTACTCAATCTCAAGATCTGTGATGCTACTATTGCTGACTGAATGCTAGGTGTATCCAACCTTAAACCCAGCAACAACTGCTACACGCTACTACAACACTACAACACTACTACACACTACAGACTACTACAACACTACAACACTACTACAACGCTAGGGGGGGAGCCAAGTGGATATTTGTAGATATTTGTAGATTAATGTAGAATGGATAATCCACGAAAAAAGTGGATGACATTCTACAAATTTATACATTTATCTCCAAAAATTCAGTAGAATTTCTGGGCACAAATTTTAGATTACATTTTTTGTAGATAAATGTAGATATTTGTAGATTATTGTCAATGGATAATTCACGAAAATTCTACAAATTCTACAAATTTATACATTTATCTCCAAAAATTCAGTAGAATTTCTGGGCACATATTTGAGAAATACATTTTTTGTAGATAAATGTAGATATTTGTAGATTATTGTCAATGGATTTATGGATAATTCACGAAAAAAGTGGATGACATTATCCAAATATCTACAAATATCCACTTGGCCCCCCCCCCCCCCCCCCCCCAACGCTACTACCCCACAAACATGTTTCTAAATAACAATATTACACATAACTTAGTCAGCCACTACTATTGGGTACCAGGTGTATTACCTATATATTATTGTGAATAAACTTGTAAGGCGTTAGTGCTGAGATCTGCCCTCAGAAGTAGAACCTTCCTTTACAATGCCACTACACTGTGAAGAGCCCGTGAGATGTGAGGTAGATGTCATTACACACACACACACACACACACACACAAACAAAGGAACTTCATATGATATAAAGTGGGCACTCCAAAATATTATATAAAGTGTGTGTGTGCTTCTCAACATGACTTTCTGGGTGGACACTACAACTCACATTGTATAATATTATTCACATAATTATGTTCCACATAATATCGCCTTACTCCTCTCTCTCTCTCTCCACAACACACACCTCTCTCCCTACTACAAGACACTGTGTAGTAGTAGTCAGACTGACTAGAGTAACATGATCCTGTTAAATACAGAGTAATATGTTATATAGCGTGTAGTGTGCCGCACAGTTAAGTTAGTGTATTATTATAGGTACCCGGGATTATGTTTACTAAGGATTTGCTGGTCACTACTCCACAGGGGAGTGTTGTTAATAGAGTGAGTTGTTTTCCCACCTAAACGCTGCTGCTACATTTAGGGAGCGACTACAAGTTGTTAGCAGCTGTACACTAGTAGTGTACAGTAGTAGTATGTAGTAGGGGGGGGCTCATGTTATTTTTTGTCCGTTTTTGTCCGTTTTTGTCCGTTAATTTTTGTCCGTTTTGAAAATATAGCTGCCAAACGGACAAAAACGGACAAAAACGGACAAAAACGGACAAAAATTGTAACTTTTGATTTAAATTTTCTCCACAATTTGTAACAGGCTATCTGCAGAAATGGGTAGCCCGGTTAATAATAATAATAAATTGAAGTTTAAGAACACCACTATTAAGATAAACTTATACTCAGCAGTGTTTAATCTAGTCATCCCAGAAACTATCATGATAAAAGTTAGGACTGCTATCAAATACTTGAAAATATATCGTTCATATGAGTGAAACTTAAAACTAAAGAACTAACACTAAATATAGGCCAAAATCAGTCATTGATAAAGTTTTTCAAGTTCATGCTGAGACAGTTTAAATAAGAAAGTTTTTAGAAATGCTTCAAAAGATTCCAGGGATTCAGCTGATGTGATGGTAGTAGGCAGACGGTTGTAGATCTTTGGAGCCACGACTGAGAAGCTTCGCTCACCAAACTTAAACGATGGAACCATAAGTTTCAATGTGTGACCATGATGAGTGTACCGAAACATGTCTTGAATATACGTTGGAGCGAGCCCTAATAATGATTTGTGAGACAGCAGTAATATTTTGAACACAATCCTTTTCTTTACATCCAGCCAGTGAAGATTAGTCAGGTCGTCTTCCAGGTGGTCATGCTTATATTTACCAGTAACGGCTTTTGCAGCAGCATTCTGTAGTAACTGAAGCTGATGTAAAAGCTTCTCGCCAATACCAAAATATAAACCGTTACAATAATCTAGACATGATACCACTAGACTGTTGACGATGACTTTAATCTGTTTGAGATTCAAAAGGAAGCGGATTTTCCTGATATTGCGCAAGGTATGAAAGCATTTCTTCTTGAGATTTATAATTTGTTTATCAAAAACTAGTTGATTGTCCATAACCAACCCTAGATTCTTAACGGTGGGGACAAACATAACTAATGTGTTAGGAGCAATTTCAACCTCATGAAGTTCAATCTCATTTAGTACCTTTCTAGGTCCAAAGACTATAAGCTGAGTTTTAGAGTCATTTAATTGCAGATAATATTGAGACATCCAATTCTTTATCCTCAAGAAACAATTTCTCAGTTGGTTTGTTAAGGTTTTCACCTGATCTGAGGGTTTGAAAGATTTCATAATTTGATGATCGTCTGCATAACCAATAATAGAAAACCCAGATTCTTTTACACAGCTGTACAATGATCTAATATAGATGTTGAAAAGTACAGGGCCTAGCACAGAGCCCTGAGGTACTCCAAAACGTAAAATTATGGTTTCAGAGACTGATTTACCAAGTCTGATACGCTGACAACGTCCTGTTAGGAAGCTGGTGAACCAACTCAGAGCTGACCCCCTTATTCCTATTTCTTGCCTCAAGATCTTCAGAAGTAAATTATGATCCACAGTATCAAAGGCTGCACTGAGGTCCAACAGCATAACAACAGTAGCTGTTTTTTCATCTGCAGCAATAAGGACATCATTAACGATTTTTATCAAGAGAGTTTCTGTGCTGTGGTGTTTCTTGTAGGCAAATTGTTCCTGACAATTCAGATTATTTCGACTAAGGTGCTCGTTAAGTCTTCTCAAAACTACTCTCTCAATTAATTTTCCCAGGAATGTAAGGTTGGAGACAGGTCTGTAGTTTTTCAGTATATTCGGATCCTGAGACTCATCTTTCACTAGGGGAATAACGTCAGCCAGTTTAACACCATCCATACTGCCGGTGGACAGCGATTGGTTAACAAGATCAACCCAAACATGCAATAGGGAAGTGATATTATCCTTAACAAGATCTTGTGGTAAACAGTCATTAGGTGAACAATTGATTCCACTTTCCTTGATTATATCTTCAAGTTCTGAGATACAGGTTGGTTCAAATTCGAAGAGGGGTGTTACAGTAGTATCAGTGCAATCTGGTATAGAGGTAGCAGGTATGTTATCACGAATCTTTTCAACCTTTTCAGAGAAGAACTTGTTGAAGTCAGATGCAAGTAGTTCAATATTATCAGTGTAGTCAGGTAGAATTCTACTTTGTTTACGATCCATTACCTTATTGACAACTTGATAGAGAGTTCGAGTTTTATTCTCTGACTTATTGATAACAGTTTCCAAGAAATATTTCTTTTTAGTCAAAGCTAGTGTAGTAGCCTCATGACAGAGTTCTTTGTAGTGCAGAAAGTGTCCCTCAGATCTATTTTTCTTTTTCTCGGCTCGACGACGAAGTTTTCTCAGATCTCTATATTCCTTATCAAACCATGGAGCTTTATCCACCACTGACACTCTTTTGCTAATTAATGGAGCATAAACATCAAGAAGGTTCACTATAGAGGCATCAAGACTCACTACAGAAGTCTCAAATGATTCTGAAACATCAAACTGATCAAGAACATCATTAAGGTCACGTGAAAAGGTATCCTTGTCTACAGCTTTAATATCTCTGAATTCAATTGATTTGAAATATTTCTTTCCTAAAGTGTTGCTTATGTTACAGATTATAGGAAAGTGATCTGAGCCTAGTGTATCGCTATTGTCAATAAACACATTATTGCAATGAAGATGGTTGTTCAGCGAGAAAGTAAATAACTGATCTAGACATGCACCACCAATGTGTGTTGGACGATCATACAGAGCATAAAGACCATATGATCTGAGTATCTTTAGAGTATCAGATGCAACCCTGTTGTTACCAAAGTGTATGTTGAGATCTCCGGCCAGGACAATATTATCACAGCGAGTAGAAATATCAGAGAGAAGAAGGTCAAGTTCCTGTGTAAAAGCAGAGGTTAAAGGGCCAGTCCTGTACATTACAACAAAAAGAATCTTATTAGAGCTGGTCTTAACTTTTCCCATTGTGAGTTCGAAATGTTTGAATACTATCCTACTCTTTTCCATAGAGCACGTTAAATTTGACCGAAATATGAGTGCAGTGCCACCACCCCTCTCGTTAAGCCTATAATTATGGTGGAGTGAGTAACCTCGTTCCTTAATAATAGCAGTGGTTACTGATGAGTTGCTAGTCAGCCACGTCTCACAAACAGCAGCAATATCAATATTTTTGTCCTCCAAAAGGCTCACAAAAAGATCAGCTTTGTTGTTGATTGATCTAGGATTAAAGAGAAGGAGGTTGAAATCTGACGATTCATTGGATCTGATCATTTGCTTTGATAAAAAGGAATTGTCTTCTTTATTCTTTTCTGATGTTCCACAAATACAGAACATCTGGGGTCTCCAGTGTGATGATTAGTATCATTGTTTTTTGCTCTGACACAGTGACAACACTTGAAAACATGATCATCAGTTTTTTTTAAGCAATCTCGTGATTCATGATTTTCAGAGCAAAACCCACAAACTGGATCAGCTTTATTTTTACATTCTTTGCTGTAATGACCATACTCCTGGCAATTGAAACATCTAAGAACAAAGATACTGTCATAGACTTTACACATAGACTGGTATCCAATAAACACCTTGTTCCCTTGCTGAGCAATTATGGATCTAATAACATTGCTGACTTTTACAATAGCCTTAAAGATGTCTTTATTGTTTTTGAGAGGTTTAACAGCCAAGATTTCGATCATTTTATCATCATTAGAAGTAGAAGAACTATCGAGAAGCTTTGATATCCCAGGATTTTGTTTTTCAAGCATAGATTTTAGTTCCTCCACGGTATATTCTCTTGATAATCCTACAATGTGGACAGTTGGTACTCTTGTTGATACTTTTACAACAGAATGCTGCTCATCTTTGAGTTGTTTAGTCAGAACATCAACATCGTGTTGAGAATTGAGAACAATTCCAGTAGTATCAGATTTCTGCAAGTGGAAGGTACTACTTACTGAGAGGCCGTTCTCAATACAAATATTTTCTAGTTTTTTTGAACTGATGAGTTTACCTTGACTGTCCTTTTGTACTGAAACCACTTTTTTCATGTTTTCTGTTCTCTGCTTATCATTCCAAGGATTATATTCGTTGTTAGACTCAGAGATTGATGAAGTTTGATGTGTAGCTGCACTCTTGTTTTGGGATATCATGGTTTTTAGCTCTTTTAACTCCAACAATAAAGAATTGTTGACTGCATCAATTTTGGGGTCCAAAAGAGTAAATTTATCTGATTTATTAGCAGCTTTTTTCTTTCCTTTGTTAACTTTACAAAAATCACACACAAATGTAAAGTTACCATGCCTTCTAGCAAACACACCATCTTTGTTGGAAGCCTTAATAAAGCTGTTAAAGAATGAAGATGGGCAGATTATGTCTTTACCATCTTTTTCAGTGCCATCTTCCTTCACACAAACAGCATGAAATAATCTATCGCATTCCCAGCAAGGTAACGCTTTATCTCCTGCTTTACTATCCAAACACGATGAACACTGACCATTAGAAATGATAGCATAGTTCAACAGATCTGAAGAAACACTTTCCTGAGGTCGGGTAGTAACAATTTCCTGAGAGGTCTGTGAAGTTTCTGATACAGTCTCTAATTGGACGTCTGACGTTGGTCCCAACAAATGATTTTCACCACCTTTCATATCAGCGGGCTTTTCCAGTGTGTATAAATTGTAATTGTATAGTACTTGTACAGTACCGTTAAAGGCACAGCACCAACAATGTGCAGTAGCAGGGGCAACTGGCAGTTAAAAATTGCCGATATAACAGAGATAAGGGAGCTCTGTTTTCAACACGTAACAAAACTACAAAAGAAGACCATGGTCCTTTCTCAAACTTTTAATCTTCAATTAGGCACAAAGAATAGTCTACACATTTTTTAATAACATAAAAAGGGATGAAAAGTTTTATTACTGGAGAGTAAAACTTTGTTAAACACAAAGATTCTTGAGCACATTTTGAGTCAGACTCAAATGCGCTTAAAAACATTTTAGTATATAACAATAAATTATGTTAACAATAACACCAACAATAATTATAAATTGAACAAATTATTGAGAGATGAAAGAGAGGAAAAGGAGGAGGGGGGACTGAGGAGGGGGACTGAGGAGGGAGAGGAGGGGGGCTGAGGAGGAGTGAGACTGAGAAGGAGAACTGAGGAGGAGGAATGAATAGGAGGAGGAGAAGAAGGACTCAAGAGGAGGAGGACCTAAGAGGAGGAGGACCCAGGAAAAGGCCCCATGAGGAGGACTGGGGAGGAGGAGGACCGATGAGGACTGATGAGGACTGATAAAGAGGACTAAGGACGAGGACGAGGAGGAGGAGGAGAAGGACTGAGGAGTGAGGAGGAGGACTGATGAGGAGAAGGAGGTGTATGAGGAGGATGAGGAGGAGAAAGGAGATAAAGGATGAGGATAAGGAGGACTGAGGAGGAGGACTGGTGAAGAGGACTGATGAGGAGGAGGACTGAGAAGGGGAGGACTTAGGAGGACTGAGGAGGGGAGGACTTAGAAGGAAGAGGAGGATTGAGCAGGAGGAGGACTGAGGAGTAGAAGGAGGAAGAAGACTGAGTCCAGGATCAGGAGGACCCAGGAAGAGGAGGAGGACTGAGGAGGAGAAGGAGGACCCAAGAGGAGGAACCAGGAAGAAGAGGAGGAGGAGGACTGAGAAGGAGGAGTGAGACTGAGAAGGAGAACTGAGGAGGAGGAATGAATAGGAGGAGGAGGAGAAGAAGGACTCAAGAGGAGGACTGAGGAGGAGGAGGACTAAGGAGAAGGATGAGGAGGAGGACCCAAGAGGAGGAGGACCCAAGAGGAGGAGGACCCAGGAGGAGGACCCAGGAAAAGGCCCCAAAAGGAGGACTGGGGAGGAGGAGGACTGATGAGGACTGATGAGGACTGATGAGGACTGATAAAGAGGACTAAGGACGAGGAGGAGGAGGAGGAGGAGAAGGAGTGAGCAGTGAGGAGGAGGACTGATGAGGAGGAGGTGTATGAGGAGGATGAGGAGGAGAAAGGAGATGAAGGAAGGAGATGAAGGATGAGGATAAGGAGGACTGAGGAGGAGGACTGGTGAAGAGGACTGATGAGGAGGAGGACTGAGAATGGGAGGACTTAGGAGGACTGAGGAGGGGAGGACTTAGGAGGAAGAGGAGGATTGAGGAGGAGGAGGACTGAGGAGTAGAAGGAGAAAGAAGACTGAGGAGGATCAGGAGGACCCAGGAGGAGGAGGAAGAGGAGGAGGACTGAGGAGGAGAAGGAGGACTGAGGAGGACTGAGGAGGACTGAGGAGGATGGCTGAGGAGGATGGCTGAGGAGGAGGAGGAGGAGAAGGTGGAAGAGGAGGAGGAGGAGGAGGAGGAGGAGGAGGAGAAGGAGGAGGAGGAGGAGGAGGAGGAGGAGGAGGAAGCATCTAAATGTTATTTCAATTTTTGTTATTTTTTGTCCGTTTTTGTCCGTTTTTGTCCGTTTTTGTCCGCTTTATTTTTTGTCCGTTTTGAAAATATAGCTGCCAAACGGACAAAAACGGACAAAAAAACATGATCCCCCCCCCCCTGTAGTAGTGTGACAGTGGGGTCTATCAAAAGACTGGCTATTATAACAGAGGCTCTCAAAACTGGAACTGTGTAAATGTTTATGACTAGTGGAGACTCTCAAGCGACTGATAAATACGGCCGTCTGTCTGTCGGTCCGTCCGCGTCGGTCCCGTCAGTGCGACGACACAACACCGTCGCAGTTACCATAACTCAACGTTAATAAACTGAAATATTGGCAAATCTCCGAAATAATCCGAATAATTCTGAAAATACATTCCAAGGAGCTGAGTGAAAGTATCTTCGGTAATTCGATTTGTTGCGTGTAATCGTATTGTGATCTGATTACATAGTCGTTGTCTTCTTTCTGCTTCATAGATGATGTACCAGCTCACTGTTCTCCAGCCAGAATGTAAGCAGGTAGATACTCTGGTACAGTGAGAACTGTGAAGTGAGAGTGAAGTGGTAACATTGTCATGGTACTGGTACTGGTAGTCATGGTACTGGTACTGGTAGTCATGGTACTGGTACTGGTAGTCGTGGTACTGGTACTGGTAGTCGTGGTACTGGTACTGGTAGTCATGGTACTGGTACTGGTAGTCATGGTGCTGGTACTAGTAGTCATGGTACTGGTACTGGTAGTCGTGGTACTGGTACTGGTAGTCGTGGTACTGGTACTGGTAGTCATGGTACTGGTACTGGTAGTCATGGTACTGGTACTAGTTATAGTAGTCATGGTACTGGTACTGGTAGTCGTGGTACTGGTACTGGTAGTAATGGTACTGGTACTGGTAGTCATGGTACTGGTACTAGTAGTCATGGTACTGGTACTAGTTATAGTAGTCATGGTACTGGTACTGGTAGTCATGGTACTGGTACTGGTACTGGTAGTCATGGTACTGGTACTGGTAGTCGTGGTACTGGTACTGGTTACAAAGTCAGAATTACAATAAGTTTTATCCTGCTTGTATAATGTACAACAGCATAAACGAATAAGTTATTGACCATAAACTTATAAACTACATACATATCTAGGAATCTATTTTTATAAAGACCTTCATCTTCATGACACAATATCTAACCCATATTTCCCAACAATTCTGAAGAAGTGCGAATCGTTTAGGTTGAATTTGGGAATGTACGATACACTTTACAGATTGTACAATAGGACATAACTTACTCTACACTACTAAAAATACTTGTACACATTATAACGAGTGTTGCATTTCTCGCAGGTAAGCTACAATTTTCAATTAATGAAAGAGGCGGATCATACAACTAACTCCATACTTACTACTTAGATATAATACAACTTATAGTACTAACATTGAATTAGGTTGCACACATTACACTTACACTTACAGTGAATTAAGTTACACAATACACACAGTACACTTACACTTACAGTAAATTAGGTTACATACAGTACACTTACAGTGAATTAAGTTACACACACTACACTACACTAAACAGTGAATTACACTACACTCCCCATAACAAGACACACTAGCTCACTAACTCCCCATAAAGCGCACACACTGCACACTAGTGTGTTGCAGTCCAGATATATCTTATTACATTTTATTTTAAAGTTATTTCCTAACAACACAACAGGGAACCTTGTCCATTTCAGCCGTGTTATTTCTCAGAAAACCCCTCAATCTGACGAAGATAATCAGCCAGTCCAATAAGATTAAACAGTAAATTTCAGCTGCTAATTTACCCGGATAATAACAAGGATTTACCTCTCAGATACCCCTCTATTAACAGAGTCACATTGTGCAGGTTGTCTCTGTTAAACACATCCCACACGGTTACTATACTCTCTGTATACTCCTGTATACTCCTGTATACTCCTGTATACTCCTGTATACTCCTGTATACTCCTGTATACTCCTGTATACTCCTGTATACTCCTGTATACTCCTGTATACTCCTGTATACTCCTGTATACTCCTGTATACTCCTGTATACTCCTGTATACTCCTGTATACTCCTGTATACTCCTGTATACTCCTATATACTCCTGTATACTCCTGTATACTCCTGTATACTCCTGTATACTCCTGTATACTCCTGTATACTCCTGTATACTCCTGTATACTCCTGTATACTCCTGTATACTCCTGTATACTCCTGTATACTCCTGTATACTCCTGTATACTCTCTGTACAAGGTCCTACTGATATTACAATAAACACTATAAATATAGTGTATTTATTACGTCAACTATCACACATTGACACGACTCTCTAAGAGAGAGTACTACAACACAAAGGACCTTAGTGCGACAAAGTGCGACAAAGGGGGGTATTAGCTGGGAACTTGTCCGACACTGCGCCACAGTCATAAAGCGTGAAAGTAGCTGCGTATTTTCAGAACTAGTTTCAGGGACTTTGTTGAGGTATATACAATCAATTTTCAACGATATAATAGTAATATTATATAGTACTATGTGAACTGAAACTGTTTCATATAATTCCTTGTATATTAAAGATCTAGTAGGACTCCAAAGATGGCTCCTTAGATGGCTCCTTAGATGGTGTAAGTATTGCACAACCTTCTCGCACGTTTCATTTCTCTTTGCGAAATGCATAAACATGAGAGTGAGGAATGACAAAGAAATTTCTAACTTTTAACATTTTAGATGACGCAAGATTTAAATAATAGCTCGAAAGTTTGAAGAACAAGAATCCTACGTCTTGAGTTTCTCTTTCTATCTGATAGTGTGATTGCTAAGTTAAGATAACCTTACAGAGAGCAGTGACAAGTGAGTGTATTGGAATTTGGAGGAAGTAACAGAGGATAATAACCCACTTCTCTAAAGTTACACCTGCTCATTCCTCTCCTCTTTACATTGCAAGATCTTTACACTTTCTCCCTGCTCTTTTCTCTATTTAACTCTACTTTCTGCAAGATCTTTACACGAGTTCATTTTTCTCTTTTACACGATTTTATGGCGAATTTCTCTTGCAATCTTACAGTCATTTTATTGAAATTAACATGTAATCAATTATAATTATTGTAATTAACATGATACACACGGTACTTGTTTAATAAGTTCTACCATAATAAAGTATTATTTTAAGTTAAATACATCAATATTAAGATAGATTAAAACTTATACTCCCTTGGGATAATCCCAATTATGTATATCTGAAATTAATTCATTTGTTCCTAAGCTCAAATACTTATAATATTCAGAATTACTGTTTGAAGAACCTCAAATTTAAAATAGCGGAACTTAAGTTTTTTAGTGCATACACACAATCTTATCTTCTCAACGATACACAGGTAATAATATACCCTAATTAAACAGCTGATTACAAGTAAGATTAGTAAGCTAATTACTTAATTACCTGGTTCTGTCTCTTGTGGAGCATATTTCTGAGAGCCTCGTTAGCCACAGCGAATATGTGGGGAGGCATTTCATCTCTCCTCTTGTTGTTGTACTTCAAAACCAAGTCCACGTTGTAGATGGGTAGGTCTTTGAAAGGGTTCACCTGTTAAGTGTAATTTAAATTATTGTGCAAAAGAGCGAGAGATAATATCCCTAAAAAGAGAAGATTCAAAGATTCATTGTTAGTAATAGTGGGCGGGGCTCATCAAAGTTGAGACCATTAGAACAAGCTCAGCGCAAACCCTCCACGGTGCATTATTAGTGACATACAATGTACACTGCATTATTAGTGACATACAATTTACACTGCATTATTAGTGACATACAATGTACACTGCATTATTAGTGACATACAATGTACACTGCATTATTAGTGACATAAAATGTACACTGCATTATTAGTGACATACAATGTACAATGCATTATTAGTGACATACAATGTACGCTGTATTATTAGTGACATACAATTTACACTGCATTATTAGTGACATACAATGTACACTGCATTATTAGTGACATACAATGTACACTGCATTATTAGTGACATACAATGTACACTGTATTATTAGTCAGTAGGAATGCACAATTATATTATCATGGTTTACAACACACAACCATGATTACAAGCACAAATTAGCAGTTGTGAGATTTTTGGTAGCTTTGCGCAAAGTATATAATAAAATATAAGTTTATGTTTACAATATCACTATATATTATATCAGTATCACCTTTATATGTAATGTAGTTATCTAATAAGAATTAAGCAGGGTGTACAGCAGTGCACTGTGTCCAATAGATATTTAACATATTTGCGGACATGTCGCCATTAATTCATTATATTATGAATTATCTAAATTACCTACAACCACCTACACCCTGCACAAACAGATTAATATCCAAACATTTCTCACTCAGCTAGGTAATAAACTTCTAAAAATAACCCTGTAAATTAAATAAAATACTCTAGAATGACACGTACTGCAATCAAGATGGAGTTAACATAAGTGTAGATGATGTCCTTCTCGAAGCGAGTCCCAAGTGAAGAGAGAAGGTTCTGCTCGGTGAGGGTGGAGAGTTGACAGAGATCATCGGGAGCATCACGCTGCTTGGAGTTCAGCACATCTCTTATGGAGGACAAATCCTCTGTACGGTGCACCCATTGTGTTGTTTTAACCGAGTTTACCTGGGATTTTAGAGACAATTTGAAAATTGTTGTATGACTTTATTTACTTACCTTAGCAGCTGTTTAATTTCGATTACTAGGTGAAATCACTAGACATACATCTTAAACCATGAGACTAGTCACTTATCTAGCTAAATTATAACTATTAAAGTATCTGTAATCTGAGTTACATTATTAAAGTATCTGATAGCCGACACTGTAGCACAAATAAAAAACTCCACCCACCTTTCTTCTCAAGTAAAAGTTCTTGTGCGAGCTCTCGCTATTCCACTTTGTCTGCAGTTCCAAAGGATGTTCCTGAGCATTTAACCTGCGTTCTCTTTGTACTTTATTCTCCTCGACCTGTACAGTTTAATCATCATTATATATCTGTGAAACCTGGAATTCTAACTGTCCATAAATTCGCACTATTTTAAAGCTTTAAATCAGAGAGAACATGACCAGTAAAACTCAAAAATTTTTAAAATCGAAAGATTGAACAAATCCTGCCAAGTTTTAACAAAATTTATTTGATATTAAGTAACATTCATTACCTCGGCTAGTTGGAATTCTGCTGCCTGATCAGTGATACCAAATTTATCAAGGGCTTTCTGAACTACTTCCGCGCTTGTCGTGGATTTGATACAGAATATGCTGGCATACGGAGTTGTTTTGTGCAGAGATCCAGAATAAACCTGCAAAGTTACTAGTTATAGTTAACAGTGACACCAGTCAGCAAATAGGAAGATAAACTAGGAATGTCTTCCCCAAAGATACATTATCATTGATCATTAATTCTACTGCATCAATCAATTGATAAATTCTTCAGAATTTCAATTTTCTCAAACAATGGTGTGGGTTATGGGGGGGGGGGGGGAGGGCATAGTAGATCAAATCAAAAATAGACTATGTCAATTAATCCTTAATATCACTACACAGCACCTGATAGGAGTGATTTAATTTTGTTATTAAAATTGCAAGATTTACATGATGTGCAGCAACAGACCTTTAAGTTTTGAGGTGTGAAGGGGTCCTGATTATTGGGTAGAAATGTAGGAGAAGTATGGGCTGGTCGGCTACTGATGGGCACTTTATCAGATCGTGCAGGAGATCTTACACCGGCTGGTTGAACACATTTCATTTTCTACATCTGTCATAGTTCTATCAACATCCTAAGTGAGTTGGTTTAATAAAGTTCATAGTAAGAGGTCATACCAGCTACATCCTTAAACAGTTAAATTTATAACACCCTTGACAGATTTATTGGCTTTTAAATCTTGCTGCATGAGCAAAATAGCAATTAGCAATAAGCAACCAGGATTTCAGCCAGATTTAAGATCGTGCCAGAAATTTAAAGACGAAGCCATAAATATAAAACGGATCGAGGTAGAGATTTAGAAGAGTGGGCTGGAGATTAGTTAGGCCAGAAGTTGATGACAGAGTAAGGAAATGGGTACAAGTCTCGGGAAAGCGGATCATCTCAGCCATGACCTGCAGTTGTGCTGGGTAGATGTGATAAAGATAAGCCTGGTTGTCTGTCTCTACAATTAATAACATTAGCTTTAGCTGCCGCCAGGTGGCCTTAATATGGCCCAAACCCATGGCCATATAGTTTTTGAGCTTGCAGACTTACTGATGAGTCTGACAGTGGCATTATGATGATAAATTGAATGAAATCGTCATGCACACGTATGAACTATGAATGTTCTATTTTTAATTGATTGAAATAACATTAGTTGTTTTCATGATATTTGCTGTTTTACTTTACTTAAGAACCTGTGAGCCTCTGTACAGACCTATCACCTAGCTAGCAGATTATTATTATTAAATCTAAAAAAGCTAATAATTTAATAAATTATTAACAGGCCCCTTAACGTGGGCAATAATATATAGCTAGCAGAGAAAATTGAAAGAAACTAGACCATTTTCCAATAGTTAAAATTGTAAGGTATGATTACATTTGATACCCAAATTTCATTCATAAGATATCCTTATGTTACTTATATACTTGATTGTTCCAAATCACATGAACATGGTATGGGCATCGTCGACATATAATAGAATGTAACATTTAACAAAAACCTAAAAGGCTAAATGGAAATAACACGACTGTTCCTAGCATCTGTGCTTAATTGACGATGTCAATTCATGGCAGCTCGGCGCGGCACAGTAGCGCATCTCGCTGTGAGAAGCCTTATTAAGTGCGCGGCGCGGCACAGTAACGCATCGCGCTACAACATCTGTGCTACAAAACAGACGATTTGTAGGTGTTTAGACAACAATTATATTGTAAGCATTTTATATCACACAAAACATCATGGCTCTTTTAGGGCGCATCATTCAGTACAAATTGGAAAGAAACATAAGTCAAAAATGTATATTTTAAGTGACATTGAAGTATGCTGAAAAATCTGTTGAATTATGAATTATCCATCAAGGATTGTTTTTATTAATCCTTGGCAGTTAAAATATGACAATTCATCATAAAATATTATATTGAAAATAGTATCTAGTATATGGGAAGCTTATCTATAGAGCCCGACTCTCATCAATCCTTACTTTACCTGTGGACCCCTTGTCATACGTTGTATGACCCGCCGCGCTCTCCCTGTATCACTATAGTGAAGCGACCGTGGGGGTCACCTTGATTCACGATGTCAATCCTTCGCATCTCGCCGATCTGCATACGGATTGATGCATTCCAACAAGACACGCGCCAAAGACGCGCAGTTTACTGAGTGATGCCACCGATTTCTTTGGACACATTGATGTCATTATAATTTAGCGTGACCGGTAATAGTCTGTAAATCAGAAGGAGACAACACATGTATAAATTACTAAAAAAGGAGTATCAGTTTACAGGATTGACTTCGAATAGATGTTAGATAGGAGATTAATAACTCTCGTGCCAACTTTAGAGACGGTAACCACATTAAACTGATTGGGCGACATCTGTCCGACTCAGAAAATAGGTTATTCGGACAATAGTTTATTCGTATCCTACTGTACGATTTTCTTGAAACTTTCCATTAAGTATGATGGTTTGAGGACGGATAATCTGTGTAAGTTTGAGCGAGTTTCTATGTGCCAAATTTGAGATATCACTTCAAACACAAGGAAATAGTGCTGTCAGACAGATGTCCTGTTACCTAAATTGAAATGGCGTGTGAATTATTCATTATCATATTAAATCATGACCTATATCTCCTCCGTATAAGTTTTCCTAATCAAATCGTCGTTTACACACGAGACTGCGAGACAATTAAACTTATGTAGGTTAGTATGATATCTAGAGTTGAAATTTCTGCATCCACACGTGTTGATAGATCCAACGAAATAACAAAATATACAGATATACAATTAGTGAACTGACAAATAATCCAATGGGTGAACATAACTTGGACAACACAGACACGTAGCAAACTTTTCTTTTACCACAAACTTTTCGAGCAACAGAATTTAACTTCCCGGTTCATATGCAGTGTTGCTGGTCATTTAATTTTATTCCCATGTGTAGCAATGTCACGGTCGTGTTTTACCCAGGTGTATCTATCACTCAGAATTTACTTTTTATTACATCTAAATAATTTATCTAAGAAAATGTGAATCATACTTATACCGATCTTAGTAACCCAACGGATTAAACCATGTTGAGTGAATGAGAAAGATATAGTGTCTTGCTAACACACCCATACCACTAGCATTGGCGTGAATATCCCACTTCTTCGATTCTAGACTATACTTAGGAAATAACTGGTAGTTCCTGTCGCCCCATGAACTAAGGAAACTACTAAAGACATCAAGGTAAAATAATTTAAATTTGGAACAAAGACTAAAGAGTAATTTGTTCATAGAGACCACATTTTGTTCTCCTTTGAGCCTTTGGGGGTTACCGTTAGCAGGTATAGGGAGAAGGGACTGGACAAAGATATTTGCTGAGGGAGCTAAGGATTTAATTTTGGACATAAAGTTCTGCAGAGGGCTTTTAAGGTGTATAATGCCAGTCTGACAGTATCGTATGTCGTTAGTTCCTACACACACAAACAGTTTCTTAATCTCTAAATCAGGGTGGTCTCACAAATTGCTCGATTAAGTGTAATACAGCATCAATCTTGCGACCACCCTTATATATTATACTTATAGCGACTTTGAAAACTGTCTGTTCACCCTTGGTGGGTTTTTATATTTCCAGTCGCTCGAAGTATCTCCAGCGAGGAGTATGATCTTCTTCTTAGGGGGGCTAACGGGAGGCCGGTGTTAGGAGGGGGAGGATGATGAGGACGGGTAGAAGGATGATGAGGAGAAGGACGAGAAGAGGTAGGAGTGGTGTGGGTCAGTTAGGTTCCTAAAGGAAAGACTGTATCTAACACCACCCGGAGGAATTCTATGCAGTAGTCTGGATTGACAACCAGACTTCATGATATTGAGAGACTGGTCTGTCGCTGGCACAGATAATTCTGGGGAAGAAGGGGTACCTTTCCTGCCTGTAGGGTTGTTGTCGTTCCTTATAAAGTCCAGTGTTCTTGCTGCACCGAACGACACCGTACAAATGTCACTGTCCTGATCAATCAATGGTTCGTTGTCGTCATGGTAGTTCAGGTTAGCTCCTTTACAGGACATACATCTGACAAGACAGGCTGTCATGTTTCCAGAGGTGGCCTTATTGCTGTTAACAAGGTTCATCAGTTCGACAATTTTGGGGAACTCGTTGATCGGCTCGGGCTAGTTGACCACCCTTCCCTACTTATACGAATCATTGCGGGGACTCAGCCACAAGGTCTTTACTTTCTTTACTGTTGTGCGGTCTTCATCGTTATAAGTTCTTTCATTACCCCATCAACCAGGGGCTCTGGAAGGTCAAGCTAGACGTGTTTCACAAGATCCGAAAAATGCTTAGGCTCAGGAGAAGTTGACGGTGATATAGGTTTGGGAGTGAGAAAGGACTCTGTAGAGGGAGTGGTAAGGGGTTCTGTCGGATGATCTTCCAGAAGGATTTCAATGGCATCTTTGAAGTCTTCTTCATTGTCATTAATGAGGGAGAGAATGTGATTTTTTCTGCTCTTGAAAGGCACTGAGAAGAAATTCAGTGATGAAGGTAGGTAGAAGTGGGGTTGGGTTAGCTTGCATCAATGGACAAAGTTACACCAAATGATCAGGATGGCAATCAGGGTACTAGGCAGCAGTCATCAGACATTCCCCGTAAAATGGAATGTAACGGCCTGAAAATAGAGACGGCAGAGGGGAGTTAAACTTGTCTGCGGGTAAATTAAGTACCAATAAAGATCAGAGGGAGAGAATGGATCAATGATAACAATTTAAAGTTATAAGGTAAAATGTGAATCTAAAATGGACTATATTCAATTACTAGCCTGATTGAGAAGTTTAGGACTCCAGACAAGCGGGGGGATGCTAGGAGAGCTGCCGCTGCCTACCCTTTATGCAAATTTCACAACCCCGGGACTTCGGCTGGCTTTTACTCTGACATCGGCTGACTTCCATTGCCATAGTTTTTAAATTATGTTTCTGATCGAAGCTGCAATGATGCTAATAGATTTGATACAGCTCAGCAGTCACTGTCTTCAAATAAAGAATGTTCCAGTTCTGCAGTCTCAAATGTTTTCGCCCAGCTTTTCTTTTCATCGTGGTTATAGAAGACAGACCTGAAAAATACTTGTATTATGATAATATAGGTAATATGCCCAGAATGAGTAAAATTGTATTATCGGCAAATTTACTTATGTGAAAACTCCAAACAGAGTTTTCAGAAGTAACCGCACACGAGCAACTGCACGTAATTCGTGTGGAAATATGTAACTCATTTAACGAAGTCAGTTAAATGAACCTACCTTATTTACCGATGGCAATTTTTTTGCTTGTGATGAAGTAGTCCTCTCAATATATGTATGTAATTTGTTAAAAGAGTAGGATTGTAGACTGTAGTCATAGTCCATGTATAGCGACGGTAGTTTACCAGCAGCTCCCTGTACAAACAGAAATATGGTTGTTATATAATACTACTTGTTAAATTATTGAGTACAATGCAGGAATACACTAACGTGTCTTATATTAACACCTAATAGACGTATAATATGTACTCATAAACAATGATAGTCCCAATTGTTTGTAATTGCTTATAATTTAAACCTTCTTATTAACTCATTTTGATGACTGTGTCTGACCTAAAATTGCACGAGAAATAGATAAAATTATGCGTCAGACAGGGCTCGACCAGGATACCGGCGCAGCCGGAATTTTTAAAAAGAATCTCAACACTTATTTACTTCGGACATTCCAACAGCCACATTGTTACACAAGTGTGTAACCAGCCAATTGCAGGAAGCCGAAGGATTCAATTATACGTTAGGCCAGTGACGGTTAAGGTAGTGTGTACCGTACTTTCTTCGCCCGAGACTTTGCTGCAATGGGCAGCTCCTCATTTAACCCTCACACCCGATTTCTCGAGTATTTGGCTGAGTGGACCGGGGGGCTGCATAGACCACTCAGGATCCTTAGCTGAGCGTCGACGACGCTCACCCCACGGCTAGTGACAGAGTCGGGAATCGAACCTGGTACCTCAAGCAATACCAGGCCCGGATTAACCAACTGAGCCACTAAGGCCGGTATTCGGCAATTTTGTACCGGTACCGGCCGGGATTTTGGTTTTAGCCGGGATTTTAGCCGGGATTTTTCCAAAATAAATTCAGTTTTTTTTTCAACGTAAATTTGAGTCCAAAATTCGCAAATCTGTTAACATTTTCCTAAAAAATTTTGATGAAATCATCGAACAATGGAGACTGGAGTCAATCTAGATTTAAAATAATCATGGGTTTCATGACGTCGATTTTATATTTTCGTTTACGGATAATGGAAAATGCTAGAAATATGACTCATGACTTAATTATTGTGACTAAGTGTCACGGCTCACGGTCTTGTGTTACCGAGGGACAAGTAAAACAGAGTTCTCCGGGTAAATAAAGCATTAATAAATGCTATTCAGTATTCAGTATTCACCCTATTTAATTATTCAGGTAAGGTTATTTAAATTGTAAAGTATAAAGCTCCAACGTCAAACTCCATGTTCAATTAAATTAGTTTAAGGACACGTTCATTTGAGTTTGAGAATATTGGTAAATATAAGTGACCCTATTAAAAGGCACAGTGTAGTTGACTTTGTCACACTATGAAATAACACAAACCCTTGATGGTTAGGATAATCGTCTCATCCTCTAGGCTAGCTTTGTCACTTAACCATATCTTAATCAGGTGATAAGATATCGCTTAAATACGGCCGGCACGGAAATGGTTACATTGTCACATTATAAACATGTGACGGAGTAAATATGGACCCCTTGCTGCCGTTTTTGACCAAATTTTTGAGTGTCCAATTGATTGGATGGGTACATATAACCATTACCTACATATTTGAAGACTTTTTTTCGTTAGATGGTGCACTCAGGTTTACTCTGTCACACATTTAAGAAAACATTTGAACAATGTTTAGGGCACCCTGATAAGCAATGCTGAGTAGTGTAGGTTTATTTGATGCCCTGGAAGTGCTAGGAATTGTTATTATATCATATAGTCGTAAGGAATTAAAACACAGAAGGCACAAACAAGTTTACTTTGTCACATAATCTTGATGATATCTGAACATGTGTGAAATTGAACAAATAATGATATACCAGCTTAAACCCCTTATATTATGTACTATGGATCAAACAACACTGCTAGTACCACGCACAAGTCACATAAATCATTATCCGGTGGTAATATGTTAACAGTGAAACTGTTAACAGTGAAACAGTTAAACTGAGTGGAGTTGGGTTAGAAACATATAAGAGATACGATGATTTAACTTGTAGAAGCTTTCAATAAACATGTGTTAATCGTCGTCAGCTGAATGTGATGAGGTGGACAATGCTTATATGTGATTGAGTGGTGTCAGGGATGGAGGGTGGGGGAGGTGTGGGTGGGAAAGTGAAAATTACATTACAATGTCAATAAAAATTTAGTCTTCTGTTGAGGTTGAGAAGGAAATGCCAGCTGGTCTGGACTTTAGGGATTTGGCAATTTTAGGAAGGATGGGGTCCCATATGTTAACAGTCCCATAATATGTTAACAGTGTCACAATTAAACTACCGCAACATGGTCAAAAATAGGGTAATTTCGTCACAACAAAATTATTATAATTCTGTTAGCTCCTTGCTGGCAAAATAACTAGTTGATTGATGATAAAGTTACATAGTATTCTAATAGAGGTATAGCTCTTCAAAATAGGGGCAAGACATGTACATGTTTACTTTGTTACATCAGTAATTATTATAAGAGTAATAATCATCAGATTAACCGATCTTTTTCGTAGTTTGGATCGATTGATATAGGCATTAAAGCATACTACGCCAATTTTAACACACTATCTTGATATTGTTGGGGCAGGGACAGTTATTTTGTCACATTTTCAGCGTCTTTGACAAATTAATCTAAAATTGTTAAACTTGAGCTCTGATGTTCTGGACAATATTCTACCAATCGTTTCTGAAAGAATGTTGAATTCTAATAGAGTTATAGATCTTCAAAACAGAGGCAAGACATGTTACTTTGTTTGTTGTGGCAGGAAAAGTTAATTTTGTCACATTTTAGTGACTTTGAAAAATGTAACCTAAAATTGTTAAACTTGAGCTCTGATGTTCTGGACAATATTCTACCGATTGATTTCTGAAAGAATGTTGAATTCTAATAGAGTCAAAGAATATATAGATCTTCAAAATAGGGACAAGACATGTTTACTTTGTCACATCAGTTATTATGAGAGTTATTATAACAGACTATTTCATTCTATAATCATTGTTTTTAACCTATTTACGATTTCGTATCATTTTTTGTGACAATGTAAACATCAACTGATCTTAACTGATCAACTACATTGTCATCATGTAAAGTTTTCCCGCCTTTCAAACCAAAATCAGTTATAAATAATTCGCCCAAAATTTAAAATTCCATATATTGTGACAGAATTGACCTCATTTCCAATAACCAAGTGCAGTTATTATGACAGACTATTTCATTCTATAATCATTGTTTTTAACCTATTTACCTATTTTTGTGACAATGTAAACATCAACTGATCTTAACTTGCATCAACTACATTGTCATCATGTAAAGTTTTCCCGCCTTTCAAACCAAAATCAGATATAAATAATTCGCCCAAAATTTAAAATTCCATATATTGTGACAGAATTAACCTCATTTCCCAATAACCAAGTGCCTGTATTAGCTAACTATTCGACACAACATATTTTACGGCTATGATTGGTAGATCAACTATCAAATAATGAGTTAAAAGGTTTTTGAGGACACCTCACAATAGAATAGAGGTATGGTATTCTGAGTGTGACAAAGTTACCCTAATATTGCCTTGTAACCGTTCGATCCGTGCCCTTTAACCAATGTTGTGTCATAATTGTTAGATTAACCTAATCTACTATATTTCAGACCAAGGAATGATAATTAGACAACTGCAGTTAACTAAGTCACACAAAATGTGACATTTGAACCATTATAGTGCCTAACAACAATAGATTTTCTTTCTGAGCAGTGCATATGGGAGTATTGGGTTACCTCGCTAATGTTCAGAACTTCTGAACGTGCTAGGTTAATAGATGTCAAAATTAAGCCACTATCGTCGAAAACGCTATCATTTTTGTTTACCAATATCCTCAAACTCATATGAACGTGTCCTTAAGTAACCAATACCAGATCACAAATATGAGTTCTGTGTCAGTTTTGACTTATATAAACATAATTCAGTTTGTCATTCTAAAGAAGTAACGGAGAAATATTGGAAAAATCCCGGTACCGCTCCCGGAACCGGCCGGTATGACGTTGATCCCGCCAGGTTTTTCATTTTCATCCCGGTCCAGCCGGGATGGAGGTAATCCCGGCCCGGTACCGGCCCGGGACAAAATGTCGATCAAATGGTCTCAGAACTCACTAACACTTCCGTCTTACTCAAAATTGATGTTTTACATTATGACGAGCAACAAGCAACATATATTTTGATCCTTCGGTTCTAAATCTAAGGCAATCTGAGGTTATTTGAAAGCTTTCGTTCAGAAAATAAATAAAACCTTCAAATGGGGGTAACAAGGAGTAACAAGCGTTGCAAGTGTTCCATAATACTAAGATCTTTCTCCTACTGAGCAGAACCTTCCCCTTAAAAGTAAACAAATCGCCTCTCTACGACAATCCAGATCTATTAAGTAGCAGAGACGATCATTAAGGAGACTTCGATATCTATCAGGATCATGATTATACTGCCGTGAGAACTAAGCACTCCGGGATTTAACACATAATATTTGTTTTCTCGATTTCATTCATATTTAGACATAATCGGTGTAGATAATTGGTTATACGTAGAATAATTGGACATAATTTTATGCTAAGTTGTACTTGCGTCTGCGGAAATATACGTGGTGAACGGTCATACACCGCAAATGCTGAAAAAAGTAGATCTTACCTATCATAAAATCACCGCCCGTACCGTACACGACTGAGTTATGACTGCTTCAAGAAATTCTGTATCATATGATGTATTGCCATGGCAACCAAAACTCCATCGGGAGATCGGCTAGTAACGCATAATATACCTACAGTATCAAAACATATCATAGCAACATTCCAGAGATTCTGATTAGCTTATGTGCGTGTGTGTGTGTGTGTGTAAGAAAATGTATTATACAGTCTGCTAGAACATTCCGTTTACACATGGTAAGATAGTAAATAGGCCGATAATAACTGCCCATTGCATTAACAAGTTGTTCAATTTATCTCCGAATTACACACAAATTTCAGAAATGATAGATCTGTGCCGAACTAAGATTTTCTGAAAGTCTCGTAGACTTTAATCAATTACAGAGGGTTGTGGACACTGGCCACCCCCTCTATTTCACTATTATAGTTGAAACTAGTATAGATTACAATACTTTTACAAAAGTCGAAACAGTAATATATATAATATAAACACCAATTTGTAGGATACTTTAAATCACACCAAAATTGTTCCCAGATTAATGCAATGAAATCTGATGATGTCTTTTCAGTGAAAAAGAGGCCACACTGTAATTGATTAAAGTTTACGAAACGTTTAGAAAATGAGTTATATTACTTGCAACTATAACTAAGATAAATTGAGTATCAATATCCGGCCCAGTAAAGGCTTACTGGGCTTATCGACCTAAGAGGACAGCCCCCTGAGTGGATTGCAAGACAGTCTCATTGTGATTCTGATGGGCCCAGTTAGAAAAGCCTGATTGTGCACAGAACATCAGCTGTATTTGTTCTTAATAGCTTGATCTGCAAGAAGAAGCAAGGCGCTTTAAACTGGTGTTGAGGTTGAGGGTAGATAATAGATTTCGCCAATCTCTTCCTTCAAACCATTTCCGATGGTTTGATCGATGGTTCCTGTTATATATGACAATCAAGGCTAACCAGCCTGAAACGATAACACCGCAAACGTTTGCTATACATTGAGTGATGCATCACGTTTCCATCCAACACATTTTAAAACGGTCATAAACCGGCTAAATTTAAATAACCAACTTCAGATTTTACAAGGGCCGAACAGGGTTTTAATATTAAATCTGATAAATTTAGTCAAACATATTTCTGTTAACACAGTTTTATAACTATAGACTTAGTCGCTGCTGGACAGTTCCGCCTAACCTAGATCAAGCTACCACGAGAAGATTCAAGAATTTAAAACCAATTGTGAGCTTAAGATCATAGCAGTTATAGACTTAGAACCAAATTATATTGGCAGATTATTATCTCTGTAATAACAGACTTTACGATATCATGGAATAAAGTAAATCATGAAATATCTCTTTTACGACACAGGACTCCGTGTTTAAAGAAGGATTGAATAACGGCTGGAAAAATGTAACTGGATATCTGCCACAGTGCTGCTTTTATTAAGGTTGAAGTAACTTTTAGCACATAAAGAAGTCTGGTTGCTAGGTTTTGATTGATCGTATAATAACAAATAAAAATAAGTTAAGACTACAAAAACGGTCAATAGAAACTAATTATAATACCTGTATCGAGAACTCGACTTCAAGTACTATCATTCTGCCAAATTATGTCATATCTTGAGACTATTGATAGCTTCCTGAAACAGTTTTGAGTCAACATTTTCGTGATATTCTAGAAATTGAAACAATTCTCATCTTTTAAAAAGTAGATTGCATTAAATGCCATAGAATGGAATTTATTGAAATCTACTTTTTAAATTCTAAGAATTTGTTGATTTATTAAAATTCTGTCTCAATTAAGGGTACACGCAATGTAGTTCGACACACGTTCATGCTAGGCACCCTTTTAACCCCCTCTATGGTGAAGATGAGGATGGTAAGTACAAGTAATGTGAGGAGAGGATGGGTACCATTTAGTACATTTAAGCTGTAGGTGTAAAGTAGCTCTTAGTCGAGGAGTATATAAATGACGGCACGACAAGGTTCTGCAACAGATCTCTGAACATGTTATCTTGTGAGCGCCGAGTGAACACTTAAATAAAAACACTTATAAAAACAAGGCCAGCGATGGAAGACAGTTCATTGACTGCTAGCTGGGAGGGAAAAAGCAGGTACAGACGACCGAAAGGAGTCGTGGTTTGGGATCCTGAGTGGGTCTCGATATTGGATAGTGTTGTCATATACGGGCCTTATAATATTCTCAAGGTCACCAAGACGGCACAGTCTTATGGCGGGAGGTAACGGTACCATCTAAAAAACAGATTGCTGAATCATACGAGTAAAAACTCTACCTGTACAGCAGTCTTACAGCAGACTGAGATTAAAGCGCAAGAATGGGTGCTGTTATAATTTGCGTTTAAAGTTTTAGCACCTGGAATCTGTTAACAGTTTTTAGAAGCTGAGTAGGCTAGTACGGGATAGTAGGGAAGAAGTAGCTCACTGTTCCAGATGGATCTACTTCTCATCAAGGAAGAGGGAGTGGGTAGGTTTTTGTGAAAAATCATGATACGAACTTTGATGAACCCATAATAATATAGTGCAAGGATAGCATTCTCATAAGTTCTACCCTTGCTACAGTGCACAATGTAAATACTTAGTGATATCAAGCTGCAATCTAAAATTTATTAATTGAATCTCATTATCACTTCAAATCTTACCTGTGCAGTCTAGCCTGATTGCGACATCGTTAGAAGTGAGAGATAAAAGACATTCAATTGTAATCCAATTCTGCGAGAGAAGATTTGCCCAGACAGCTGACAAGAATGTATTACCATACTTCCTGTAAATGTGGTAGTTATTAAGTCCTATCAACCTTGGATATTATTTCAGTATGTTGTTTTACGTGGGCAACATCGTAAATTACACACACTATAAACTATAGCACTAATCCTATGCTGCAGTGTCAATAAAAATGGAAGTACAAATCACAACAAAATGTAAACGAGCACACAAATTCAGGTTAATCCATGCTAGTATAGTTAGTTAATCTAAAAATAACCATAAGACAAATTAACCAATCTCCAAGCCACATTCTTGGTTGTAGCGAGATGCACCACTGGGCCTGACATCGTGAATCAACATTCTTGGTAATTACGTAAGACACGAAGGAAACGTTTATAAAAGTTCACTAAAAGAGAACTAAGTGACTTATACCGGCGCCTCTTCACTGTAAACAACACTGGAAACTTTTCCCGTGCCATCTCTGCTGCCGGGTCATCCCAAGACTCTCCTAACCCACTGAAGGAAGACCAACGTCATGTCTCAGAGTACGGTCTAAAAAACTTTGTGTTAACATAAAACTTGGCCTTTATCGTGCCTTGGTATGAGATCCCATAGAATGCAGCCCTCTACAGAGCGCTAGAATACCCTAAAATTCAAAAACAAACAAGCCTCACGAGATCAAGTCGCTGTAATGTCCTGGAACATTCAGGACAGTACAGGAGACGGATCTAACAAATTTGAAAATAACGAATTTCTGACAATCCTCAAACAAGCAAACATTCTGTGTCTCCAAGAAACTAAGAAGCAGGTTAAAATCGAAGGATACCTTTCCTTTAATAGCAACCGCAAAAACTCTCGCTCAGGAGGGGTCTGCATTCTTGCTGAAAATGATTTAAGAAAAGGTGTTTCCTGTGTGCCTTGTAGTGAATCTGACGATATTATTGTTGTTAAACTTGACAAAAACTTTTGTTAGCTTTATTTTGATCTATTTTTAGTATGTTATTATATTAGCCCTGCATATTCGTCCTATGTCAAGAAATATCCAGACTGTACTGCTAAGACCTTCTCTGCTCTTGACACCCTCTGTATTAGACTACGTCAAAAAGAGGCATATCTACGAATTATCAAAATACCTGATGTTCGAAAAAGTCTGACAAGGTTTCGTATCAGCTGCCACAACCTCTACATTGAAAGTTGCAGATACGAAACCCCCCTTGTACCAAGTGAAGAACGTTGGTGCACCTACTGCTTTTTCAGCAAAGGGCTCAAGCCTATTGAGGACGAAAGTCACGTATTGATTGACTGTTTGCTCTACTCCTCAGTTAGGGAAAAATTCAATTTCCATCCCCAAAACATTGTTGACCTAGTCGGTTTGCTCTCCAACAAAACTTTAGATCCTACCACACTCACTGCCACAGCAAGAGCAATCCATTCATTTCTCTCTGTGAACGAACATTATACAGCCTATTATAAGAGCCCAGACTTCCACTCAAATACTGGCAAGTGCATAATGCTATAGGACCTTAAAATAAAATTGAACCATACAAACTCGATTAATCTATTTTTCTAAAACTAGCATTATATAACATTTCTAAATTATCCCTACACACTTGTAAATAATTAGAATTGTGTAACCTAAATTATTTCAGAATTACAACTATTGTGTACTCAGTAAAGTAATTATCACTTTTGTATCCTTTGTATCCTTGTATCCTTGTATCCATGTCTTTATAAAATCACTCACTCACAAAAATTGCCGACCCAATATCTATTGAAGTGGCGAAGATCGGCCAGACCGAGTATTACCATCCCATCCTTCTAGAGTTCATCACAAGTAGCACCCACCTTGAAGATTTTTGACACCCAGACACACCCCTTTGGCACACCCCAGCTCAACAAAACTTTGGATATAATCTTACATGCTCCCGATTGTCCCGAAGGAATCCCTGTTTATCATCAGCACTTTCACTAGGTCACCAGCTTTTTCACTGAAATCATCAGCCTTTTCACTGAAGTCATCAATCAGCCCTTTCAATAAAGATTTTAGCTCGTGTTCTAAACTACAAAACTTATCAAATTGTTCAAGTTCTAATAAAGCGATCACGACTGTTCTGTCAAAGCACTAGCAACTACTCAACTAGGAAGGTTCTTTAAAATTCTTTGAAGGGTCATAATTACTCAAATCTCTTGCTAACAATCAAGTTGTTGTTTCCTAGTTCTACAATTAAACGAATACAAAAATTACAGCCTTTCAGGTTTACATTTTTTGATATCCAGCTCAACATACGGTTTTGATACCAATAATGGGTATATACCGATGATCGTGTTAATAAATATTTGATTATATTACCATGAAACTTAGTATTGAAGTTTAAACTCTTTCTTGTGTAAGAATAACCTAAAGAAAAACGTACTAGTGTACTGTTACCAGTTACGGAAAGCAACTATTTAATTAAATTGAAGATAAATAAACAGAATACAGATGCACGATCCACAATACAAATACCAACTTAATCGACGGACAAATTGAGGAAATGAAAATTTCTTTTGGAAACGAGCTATATATAAGGCTAGGACGTAGCGCTCGACTCCAAATTGAAGTAAAATTAATACGCGATCTAACGAGTTGAACTGCCACTTTTTTGGCAGTTCGAATGTTGGAATTTCCACTACTGTGGTTGCGAGAAGCATTATTGGATGCGCGCGCGCGACCCAGTAGTGCATCGCGCTACAAGGGGTCACCACGTGATACAAGGGACCCCAGGCTAATAGGGACATAAACTATTATGTTCATAAATAAATATTCGGCGGAATGAAAGGCTGAGCGCCGCCCAGTAATCTTTACTATACCGGCTGCGTGTGTTAGTAAGGTGATTGCATCTTTACCCAGCGTGTTTAAGTTTACTGACTGTACACGTAACACGTGATACAATTAAGCCAATCAGAGAACAAGAATCTGCATCACCTGGGGCTACCCCAAGTAAGGCTATAAACCCCCAGGTAACGCTATAAGACCCCAGGTAAGGCTATAATGTTCATAAACATAATGAAGATTCGCGGCGGAATGATTACTGGGCCGCGCTCAGCCTGTCATTCCGCCGAATCTCTATTAATGAACATAATAGCCTGATTTCCCCAGGCAAAATAGCCTGAGGTCCGGCCCCAGGTAACGGAATGACAAATGACAGATGACAGGCTGTCGGCTGAGCGCTGCCTTCTCATACGTTGCATGTATGACCCGCCGCGCACGAGTGCGCGGCTCCCCCTGTATCGTCGAAACTCTACAGGGGTGTATAGTGAAGCGACAGTGGGGGTCACCACGTGATACAACCGCCGCCCAGAGTTGGAAACTTGGTTTTCCCAATTTTTGCTCTTGGTGACGCAAATTTTATGATACGAACATTTGACCGAAAACCGGTCAAATGCGCCGCCTATTTTCTCGCAACCACGGTATATCGGCGAAATGCACTACTGGGCCTTGCCGAGCTGCAATGGATTGACATTGTGAATCAATTATTTTATTTTCGGAGAAAGACCCTAATCGTTACCTGGCACACCAGTTCCTGTGCAGGGCGCTCTTTTCAAGCTTCCTGGACAGAAAGCTTGTAGTTGTATTTGTATGTGATTGCAAGTTTATAACCTATCAAGACGTACTGCGCTGAGTTCAACTCGTCGGCGGTCTTGAAACAAATATTTTGCGTGTATGGTGTATGGTGTATCACCCGTCAAGTACGTGAGCACTTACGTGAGAGGAGATCGAGAGAGCGAGCAATTAAATAAACTAGCAAGCAGACAAGCTAGGTAACCCTAATTGGTAATGCAATGTTTTCTGCACTTCGTAGCACTTGTACTTGCCAATTTTACAAAACGATATTTTTCTAAAGTAAAGGGATTGTAGCGCGATGCACTACTGGGTCGCGCGCGCATCAAATAATGCTTCTCGCGCATCAAATAATGCTTCTCGCAACCAACTCTTCGGTAGATCGGCGGGATGCACCACTGTGCCTCACCGAGCTGCGAAGGATTGACATCGTGAATCAAGTAAAGGGACAGTTGAAATTTACTTAATATATGATGTATTTTCAAACGCTTATTCAGAACATGCAATTAAATGACTTACTTCAAACTTGCATGGCACGCCAGGCCCTAGTGCCTAGTGTGACGTTCGCGGTGCTTTTTTCAAGCTTTCTGAATAGGAATATACTTAATTGACGATGTCAATTCATCGCAGCTCTGAGCTCGGCGCGGCACAGTAAAGCATCTCGCCGATCTAGCGATGGGAAGCCTCATTGAGTGCGCGGCGCGGCACAGTAACGCATCGCGCTACAAGAATATACATAATACTGAATACAGTATAGTACAGTATAGTACATGAAAGAAACTAAACGAGCAACAAACTAGCAGTAGCAAGCGACAAGCGAGGCGCTCACGAGTGCGCGGCTGTATTGTGTATATAATAGCGTGACTTTCACCCCGATACTAAATGAAATGACAATGAGGGTCACAACGTGATACAAAGCGCCATAAGTTGGCACCGAATTTTTGTTTCCGATTTTGATAAATTGGGTACCAAATTAAAAGTTGCCTCTCAGTTGTCAGTGTGAATAATAGTAAAACAAATTCATCGTGCAGCACGATAAGGTCGAGCTGTATCATGTGCATGGGCCTCTGCCCTCTTGTACATTGCAAGAATGGCCTGGGAAAAGGACGAAAAACGGATAATTTTTCGCGTAAAAAGCCTACGGATATCCTAAACTCAACAAACGCATCAAAAACCTAAACCATGGTGTAAGCAAGAATTACGATTATCTCAGAAAATTATATCATTATCTTGAAGAGAAATATATATCTAAATCTAATCGCGCTATACTTTTTGTCCATTTTATACAATTACAACGCGAGAAACGTCTATGTGCAATTTCACTTAATGGTGCTTCCCGGTTAATTTGTATTATTTAGTCTTTACACTTTCAACTTATGGTCTGATTAGAAGGTGTAGGACTCTCATAAATAGGTTACAAAGCTTTTTACTAAAATTTCATGCTCGAAGCAGTGCCCGTTTTGCGTAATAAGGGAAACCGATATTCATATAGTTGACTTTCGTGATTATATATGCAAATTTTTAAAAAATGCAAGCTCAATTCTGTGGAGAGTGAGTTTTGTACGTCTACCAGTCCGTGGCAAGCTTACACTTCACACGAGAAGTTTTGTTGTGTAGTTTTGTTTGTATCCGTTTTTAGCGGACCACACGGCGGATAGACAGTCCAGTTTCAAAATAACTTTTACCCTGAATCCTAACCCTGCAACTCCGCCAACTGAAACTAAACGGGTCCGCACGGCAACAGAATCAATCAATAAATCGGTAAAGGAGCTGACCATTCTGGCTCCCTTGAGGTAACCAACACCAGATCTATCACCATAACGACTGTCTCTGTCACCATATTAACAACCGTCACCACCACACTATCATGTTGGTGCTAGGATTAATAGTGGTCACCACACTGGCCTACATCTCACAGCTGGTCTGGAATGTTCTCACTAACTACAGAAAACACCAACATATTCCTATGCCTCCTGAAGATGGCTGGCTGGTCGGACATCTCGTTACCATCACAAAACATCGCTTCGATCAGACGTAAGCCATGTCTTTTACCACCTTGAATACCACTTTTCCCACCTCGAATACCCCGTTCTTAAAAGTTTTAATAGCATGGGGAGACTTTCCAAGTACGGGGATTTGAGAGATCAAATTCAATGCTGCTTGCTGATTGGCTAATGGCTGTCACATGTCAAAACCAACGGGCTCCATATCTCTAAGCTTTTGCCCATATCTAAGAGGCTTAGAGGCTGATTCTGTACTTATTCAGTAATAACATAATGTAATTTTAACATGACAGATTGATACAAGCCATAGCAAAATACACAAAGCAGTGTGGAGAGGTTTTCCATATACGACTGATGACTCATTGCCTGGTAATACTCTTAATGTTAAGATATTTTAACTTTCGCTTTCACTTTCACTTTGATCTAACTTTTACTATCACTATAGCTTTTACTTTCATGTTTGTTTCAATGCCTGGTTAAACAGCAAATTTTCTTGTAAAGATCGTGAATTATTTAATCTTTCTTCCTCGAATATTATTCAATGACAGATTTATTAACTTATATCTCTAGTTTATAACTTATTAACTATCAATTCCTTCTTTTTGGTAGATAGTTGTTCACGACCCAGTGATTCTAAAAGAGATTCTAAACGACCCAGACAACTTCCCAAAGAACAACAGTGTCATCAACAGACGGTTTGGGAAGCAGAAAGTGCTGGGTGAGCACAGCTTTCTCTCATCTCAAGGAGGTAAATACTTGAACTGCTTACTTTGTACTTGTCTACAGCAATTTTATATCACTAAACTTAACATAGTATTCAGGGTAGCCCCACTATAGCCAGTCAGATAGTTCAGGACCAAATCCCTTTGAAGTCGGTTTTATTACGCCCATCTCCAAGTGCATGGTTTACCATATTACCAAGTGCATGGTTTACCATATTAGATACAACTACCTGTTTGGTTTTTACCAGTAGACAGAAAAACTTTGATGAACATTGCTAGCCATGCTCCCAGATGAATTAATATATAGTTTATAGGTCTACTGTTAAAACGGGAAAATGATCCAAATAAAGCTGTCTATCGATATTTATAAATGCTATTCAGTTCATCATTATAACTTCAGGAGATGTTTGGTTTCACAAAAGGAAAAGTATGGCCAAGTTTCTCAACCATTTAAATATCCGAAAATACTTCGACAACGTCAGGTTTGGAGTTGGATTAGAACGTCCATTATTAGATCTTTACTAATATTACGCAACTGCGTTACCATACAAAATACTGAGTTATAATCCCACTTAAAGATTTAATCATTAATCGACATATTATTTCATCATGTATTTATGACAGCATTATAGACTGACAGGGACACTTATTTACCCCTCCCATTCACCCCTCCCTCACTCGCACCCCTTCCTCCCTCTCACCCTCCCTCTAACCCCTCCTTCACTATCACCCTCCCTCTCACCCTCCTTCTCACCCCTCCCACTCACCCTCCCTCTTACCCTCCTTCTCACCCCTCCCTCTCACCCTCCCTCTCACCCTCCCCTCACCCTCCCTCTCACCCCTCCCTCTCACCCCTCCTTCTCACCCTCCCTCTCACCCTCTCACTTACCCCTCCCTCTCACCCTCCCTCTCACCCTCCCTCTCGACCCTCCCACTCACCCTCCCTCTTACCCTCCTTCTCACCCCTCCCTCTCACCCTCCCTCTCACCCTCCCTCTCACCCTCCCTCTCACCCCTCCCTCTCACCCCTCCCTCTCACCCTCCCTCTCACCCTCCCTCCCACCCCTCCCTCTCACCCTCCCTCTCACCCTCCCTATCACCCCTCCCTCTCACCCTCCTTCTCATCCCTCCCTCTCACCCTCCTTCTCACCCCTCCCTCTCACCCTCCCTCTCGCCCTCTCACTCAACCCTCCCTCTCACCCCTCCCTCTCACCCTCCTTCTCGCCCCTCCCTCTCACCCTCCCTCTCACCCTCTCACTCACCCCTCCCTCTCACCCCTCCCTCTCACCCTCCCTCTCACCCCTCCCTCTCACCCTCCCTCCCACCCCTCCCTCTTACCCCTCCCTCTCACCCCTCCCTCTCACCCTCCCTCAGATCAGCGACAGAGCAATTATTACTGGAGGTTCAGGAGAAAGCTAACGGTAAGGAAATTCTGGATCTGAATGATATCAGTGGTGGTGTTGTCACCTCTATCATAGGCCAACTTGGACTCGACAACGGTATTGAGATGGTTCGTGTAATCCAGTGTTTGTTGGCGAAACTTGAATTTGTGGATGCGGATCAATAACAAAACAATTCGGTCACCATCCTTATCTTGTTTGGCGCGTTTTTCTCTAAAAGTGGTCACTACGTTTGCTTGCACTTCCAAGTTATTTATAAATTTATATACACAACTATTTAAAAACTGTAATGTAAACCACAGTAATGTGTGTTTGCAGGGTTCTCCCAATTGTAAGGAAATAGCAAGTGCAATTCACGTAATGATCACAGAGATGAACACGGCATTCTTTACGCCCTTCTACCATTACACCCCTGGAATCTGGGAGAAACACAAGAAACTGGTTAGTGAAGTTGTTAGTCACGTTGAATGGATTAAAAGTTTTAGAGATTTTGGAAGAATTGTTGGTTGATTTGACACTTGACACACCGTCATCCCAGGTTATGGAGAAGATCATATTTCTGAGATCTAAGTGCGCTGATATTCTTAAAATAAGAAGGGAACAGATGAAGCTGGTTAGTTCTGGTGCCTGTCAGCCATTTATTTAGCGGATCGAAAGTAATTTAGCTGAATATCTGCAAAATAGAATTGTTAAAGTTATTTGGATTTTCTTCCTTCAACGGACGACCTAAAATTAAACAGGGCATCGCAGCAGAAGAAGATATTATAGCGCACATTGTGAAGATGAACGACTCTCAGTTTCCAGAACAAGACGAGTTTATCATTGACGATATTATGACAGTATTTCTAGCAAGTGTTAGTATCCTGAGTACACTTTATCATTTCTTAAACCATGTTCGAGACAGGATCGTCGGCTAAAAGTTCTTAAAATTACGTTCATTCTTAGCGATAGAATAAATGTCGTTGCATGGGAGCATTGCTTCGTCTTTTTCAGGTTTAGGTAAAAATTCATCAAAATTCAATTTATCTACCTCATTTGATTCCATTACATTGCGTTTAGTGTCTGTAGACAGTTGAACTTTTCTTTTCTCAGGAAAACACACCAAGGACAATAGTTATGTGTCTAGCGTTTCTGGTAAGGAATCCTCACCAACTAGGGAAGCTACTGTTCGAGATAGACAGCGTGCTGAAAGACAAGCAGGTCCCGGACATTGACGATCTGGATAAACTGAAGTACACTGAAATGGTAGGTGTGTTGGTTGCAACAGTTGACAAGGTTACATTGCAACAGTTACAATGGTTACTGTTTTAGGTTATTGTTTGTTCTCGTGTATTTTCTGAACGACACTGACTTTTTGTTTTCATCAACTATCCCAAATGAACAGTTTTAAGTATGTTTTAAGGTTTAAACTTTTTAAAATAACTAAAAGTTCTCCCTCCCCTTAAAGACGATTCTAGAGACCTTGAGACTGTATCCAGCGGTATCCCGGAACTCCAGAATATCTCGACAAGAGCGAACCCTGAACAACATTACCTTCCCTGCGGGTTCAAGAACAGTCACTTTCTACGAGCTGTTCCACAAGAATGAGAAGTACTGGAAGGACCCGGAGGAGTTTAGACCGCTGAGATTCGCCGAGACAAAGAACAGAGTTCCTTACACTTATCTCTCTTTTCTAGCTGGACCCAGGTCGTGTCTGGGCAAACCTCTTGCTATCATGCAGATGAAGACCATTCTTGCTTCTTTGGTAGGGTGTTCGTATTAACATATGATCGGTACTTATGTCGTGGTTTTCCATAATAGCCAAACACTTTTAGATGCTCCAGCTGATTGTTATCTTTCTGACTATCGCTCTGTTAAGGAACTGTTAGTGTAAAGTATAAATCCTCTCCTTGTGTTTAAAATTAAACAATCCTCAGTTACGACACTACAAGTTCGCCCATCTTCCCGGGGAGGAGGAGATTAAGATCATGCAGAGTTACGTACTACTGAAACTGTCTCAAGGGTTCAGATGCACTGTAGTCCCCCGGGATCACTCCCGTCCCAGAACCAGAAATCTCTCCAGGTTTAAGAGTGGGAATTAGAAAATTGTTTCTTTCTCGCATTTTGAAATACTGCTGCTCGTTCAAAGTTTGATCTGAAGTTCACTAACAACAATACTCTCCCAGATTCCCGGAGAAAGCAGCACTCTTTTCCTCAAGGAAAACAGCAATTCACTCAGTTCCGGATGTTACGAGAATATTCGACCCTCCCGTTCTACCTTAGTCGTAGGAGCTGGACTCCTTTACCAATATCATCGGTTAAACTCTGAAAACTCTTGACCTGACAGATTATATTTGAGATAGAACCATGACTTCCAACTAGTATATTTTTATATGAACTTCTGGAGTACGAACTTTTTCAGGAAAACTGATCTTTTTGGAACTGAAATGATCAAGTTATCTAGGTTATTGTAGGAACTCAATTAGATTATAACTCGATTAGGTTATTGTAGGATATTATAGGTTACCCATTACAGAAACTTATAGTGAATGTTCATCTTGGTGGCGCATTATTTGCCTACATAGTTACATAATCATATCACTAATACTAATACTCATAATCATACAAGTAATTCCGTGCTTACAGAGTGAGATATCATAATCAGTGGAAGTATATGGCTAACAGAGTTACAGTTGTTGTTTGCAAGTATAAACTACCGTATGTGCTCGATTGTTTCAATTATAAGTCAAAGTGTTATGAACACGTTTTCCATGCAAATAGCAATACAGTTCAAGTTACTTGAACCATACTTGATTCAAGTATGGTTGAGGTTGCTTCTTTTAAGTATTTGTATATATTGGAGAGTTATTATTGATAAAGTGAGTTCTGAAGAAATATTCATGAAATCAGCAAAGAATTTAGAATCATACACTGTTTCAGTTGCTTGATGAGGAGAAGCTGTCGCTTTAAAAATAACATATTTGATAATAAAGGATCAACATTTTTGTTCGAATTTGATGATGAATTAAACAGGAATTAAACATAAAATGACCAAGGAGAACACTAACGATCACTCGTCTTGGTAATACATCAATTCATAAATTGATGTATTACCAAGACGTTGTATAAAATATGATAAAAAACGCCATCACGGATCGGAAAATTGAGCGGCCATCCACAAAAGAAAAGCGGCCGCATTTCTTGTTAAAAGTTGATTTTTGCCAACGTAACAACTTTTCAAATCGATTTTACAACATTAAGGAGTAATTTTATCCAAAATTTGAGGTCATATTGAATTGTTAAATAATTGTTGAAGCATTCTCAAAATCTACAACAAAGTTTTTTTAGTTTTCTCCTTCATAAAGATATTCGCTTTTTGAAGAATAATTTTATAAAACTCCCTTGGGTTGTGGAGCTCAGTTCAGCTTCCTATGGGTCTATATTGTGCATTAGGATAGTTTAAAAGTTGTGAATTTAAAAGTTGCACACGTGGGGACACGCCCAAACCTGATTAAGATATCGTTATGTGGCAAAGTTTGCTCATATCCTCATATCATCAAACTGGAATGAACGTGTCCATATACTTCACGACAAATACAATCTGTCGCAAAACAGGGGTCCAGAAAACCCACTTCTCGATACACCCGAAACTTGAAACTTTTTTGCAGTCGATTTGGTCAACGTCTAGAGTCTCTAGAAGCCCTGCAAAATTTCAGATCTCAATCTCAATTTTAGCATGGTTTTTAAGGCACATGAAAATGGTGATTTTGGGTTTTTACCGAATTTCGTATAACACTAACAGTGCGGGCGCGTATTTTATGCAAATTTCTTAAAAATCTCCACATTACTATTTCTTATTCCTGTCATCATCGACATTGAATTAGAATGTTTTAAACTAAAAACAAACCTTCTGGAAGACTTCCGATGAATCTTAATGTCCGGAAAAGGGTAAAGGGGTATAATAGTATAGTGATGATAATGGCAACGGTCGTGCTTGCCAGCACTGTGATTTCGAATGTGATATAAGTAGAGGTTATTCTGTTAGCTTCCGGACAATAATGAAAAGATTTCCGTCGTTAACTTAGGCACAATAAATTACTCCGTCAACTGTGCCAATTCTGGTAAAAAGTTTGAAATGCAAAACATATTTTTTGAAAAAACTATCACGAACTTTAACTTGAAAGTCGACATTATAATTGAACGACGTTTATTTGGATGGCATTTCACGTTACGTAACCATCGTTCAATTGATGTCCTTGTACCAAAAAGTGTCCAAATAATTCTCAATGCTGTATAATGAACTCGTTATACAATTTGGTTGTGGAACTGTAACAGACACTAACAATGATAGAGGTTGCAGTTCTCGTATTATTTACATCATAGCTATAAAAATAGAGTCGGCTTGCTTGAATAGAATCTAAAGTTCAATGTAAAATTCTAAGTGATTTTAATACTAAACTCAATAAGTGTTATGTGCACGTCCGACATGTGAGCCCATCGCATGTTCCTCAAGTGGCAGTATAAAGCGAGTAATACAATCCATATTTACCCAATTTATAGTTCTAAATTTTAAATAGCTAATCACCTCACCCTTCTTTGTTGTGACTTTTCCTACCCTAAATTAAAAAACTACCATAGTGAAATCAAGTATTTTAGTGCGCCTAAAATTGAATACTGAAAGGCCGCATCTCCACAATACTTTTGTCCATCTTTAGTCCTTTGTAAATTGTCTTTCTGTGTCCTTCATTCATTTACATGAAGGAGTAAAACCGTTTGGCCCAAAGGTATTCGGTATTCTATGTCATCCGGGAATTCTATTACAAATAAACGCATCGGGCGACATAAAATTATATTGCTGTCCTTACATGTCAACCGGAAATCCAGAGTTAAATCCAAACCATTGACAGTGATAACTTCGTTTGGAGTTTGAACAGTTGGGGACAGGTTGCACAGCCTCTCCCCCCACAGTTTTGGCTGACGGTGAAAGAATCCGTTTCGGAGCACGAACTGAGTTTTCTATTTCGCACTACTGTGTTGCCTATAGATGGCTGTTTACGTAGTGCAAACAATATCTGTACGTCTCCGCATAACTCTACTCTTTATCATGATAATATTTAGATTTTGTAAAAATTGTTAATCTTCTTTCACTCTTTCTAGTACTATGTACAAAAAAAGCATACATATTCTGAGGGAAAAGATCCTTTTTCCTCGTGGCAGCCACCCTCTGTCGAGACTAAATTATACGTAAAAAACTGCACATAATCCCAACTACGACACAGACTTAGCAAGTCTGAGACGTAAAGTAGCGGAGCTAGCAGCTCGGTATAATTAACCTAGGCTACACGTCATTCTTCAATAATGACGTGGAACTCATAAGCTCCGCTCCAGTACCAGGCTATCAAGTAGCAGGTGCACTGTCTAGCTGAATTATGTGCATAGTCAGATTAACCATCCCAGTCAATTATGTTGCGAGATGGAAACTCTACGTATGTCTGGGAGTATGAAGTAGCCTAGTCAGCATTGCCATGTTTGTGTTCCCGGATATGTCACGTACTTTATTATTAATAATGGTACGTGGTATATCCGGTTATTAAGCTTGTTAACGTTCGTTACAAATAATTGAAAAGGGATTTCCTTTCACCGATAGTTGTAGTTGCAGCTATAATTAGCACCGTCAACTGTGCCGGAAAATGGAAAATATAGGTTTGCAACTATGTCATATAATGTCACGTCATGTTTCTGGTGCCGAAATAAACTATCACGTAACTTTTTAAGCTTGTTAACGTTCGTTATTCATCTAAAGAGATGTCTCTTCACCGATAGTTGCATTTGTGTTTATTGTTTGCTAGTTTCACTGTTACCGTAACATTGATCGAAGTTGATAGTTACTTGTTTAGCAACCACAAGATAACGCTTCTCTCAATCTGTTGATAAGGAACTCGTTATAAGTTGTGTTGTGAGATGAGCTAACCATGACACTAACAATGAAGCAGCATTGTTCGCAGTCAGATTGCATGTATGAGTTAACTGCAAGTGATAAGCAGTCGTGCTTGCTTGAATTTCAGAATCTTGTGTCAATGTAAAATCTTCTTAAGTGCTTTTAATGACTAATGTACTCAAATTATTATTTTGATTATTGTGCACGTCGCGACATGTAGTTCACGCCCTATCTGTATTTTCCTCATAGTGTGCAGCTGATAAAGGGTCCCAATGAGCAATCGACCATATTCTTCGCAAGTTTTGCATAGTTTATACGTAAGGTGTTATAAATGGGTCTCAATCACCATCGACCGCCTTCTTTTGTGAAGTCTTTTCCCTACCCTATTAAATTAAAATAACCACGGCGTACTTATTCAATAGTGAATACTTGCATAAGTATTTCCTGCAGTGTTCGCCTAAAAGGTGTTTTGAATACTGAATAGGTCCTGCAATCTCCATCCACCATCTTTTGTCCAGCTCCTTTAGTCCTTTGTACTGATTAGTCTTTCCTTGACTCCTTCCGATTACAATAACCATGGTGTAGTAAATACATCAAGCATTTCCACCAGAGTTATTTCGGTATTCTATTGTCATGACCGTGAACTCCTAACGGAAAGATAAAATCGCCCCATCCGTTTAAAAATTAATTTAAGCAACGTAGGGTGCTTTTGTGCATACTCCTCGATATCGAGCTCACTTAAATATGTTTTGACAAGTTTATAAACATGTTGTGAGTAGGTACTATAAAAGCAGGTACTCCCGGAGGTGGGACCAACACCTGAACACCATTCACCCTTGTAACAAGCTAGCGAGGTTTTATAAGTCCCTACAAGAACAGGTCAAATTAGTCAGGTCATTATTGAGTTGGTACCCTGTCGGACACTTGTACCGCTAACCCCACTATTGAACAGTATGATACCTACCACCTTGGTCTGGAGAAATTAGAACGTGTAGATACACTTGTCACTAGTCCGGATACAGTACACGTCATGGTAGATCGATAATATCTTTTAGCGTCTCTTCTTATAACGTGCATATTTATTCAGGATAATTGGATAAAGATCCTATATAGTTCGTCATTTATCCTGCTTTGTTAGTTTTTATAAAGAGTTCTATTTATAAAGACGTCTGAGGTAATCGTATGATATCAATTAAAATATGGTCGGGTGAGTGCCAAGTGCCAACATAATATCACTATCCAGTAACTGCTTATCATCCTAATCAGTTCATATATAGATAATATCTAGTTTAGCCCCCAGTATTGTGGACAAAAAGCTGTAGGGGCGGCAAATAAGAAGACCTGACCTTATTTTTGTCTTTTCTTTTCTTTTTAGGATATTAGAAAATGTTTTAGGTGGGCAGTAAAACCATTTAGTGGAGTAGGGGACATAGGCACGTTTCGCCACTGAAATTCACACTAGCTTATCATATCTTTTAGTGTATCCGTATCACGTGTGTATTTATTCATGATAATTGGATAAATATCCTATATAGTTTGTTATCGTTTATCTAGCACTGTTAGTTCCTGAGAACGGCGGAGTAAATCATGTGGTATTGATAAAAGTATCACTATTCAGTAACCATATATCATGCTTGTCAGTTCGTATACAGATAATATCTTGTTTAACCACAGTTTCTAGTTTAACCACCAGTATCTAGTTTAACCACCAGTATCTAATTTAACCACCAGTATCTAGTTTAACCACAGTTTCTAGTTTAACCACAGTTTCTAGTTTAACCACAGTATCTAGTTTAACCACAATATCTAGTTTAACCACCAATATCTAGTTTAACCACCAGTATCTAGTTTAACCACAATATATAGTTTAACCACAATATCTAGTTTAACCACAGTATCTAGTTTAACCACAGTATCTAGTTCAGCCCCAGTATCTAGTTTAAGCACCAGTATCTTGTTTAATCACAATATCTAGTTTAACCACAAGTATCTAGTTTAACCACCAGTATCTAGTTTAACCACCAGTACCTAGTTTAACCACCAGTATCTAGTTTAACCACAGTTTCTAGTTTAACCACAGTTTTTAGTTTAACCACAGTATCTAGTTTAACCACAATATCTAGTTTAACCACCAATATCTAGTTTAACCACCAGTATCTAGTTTAACCACAATATATAGTTTAACCACAATATCTAGTTTAACCACAGTATCTAGTTTAACCACAGTATCTAGTTCAGCCCCAGTATCTAGTTTAAGCACCAGTATCTTGTTTAATCACAATATCTAGTTTAACCACCAGTATCTAGTTTAACCCCAGTATCTAGTTTAACCACCAGTATCTAGTTTAACCCCAGTATATAGTTCAGCCCCAGTATCTAGTTTAACCACCAGTATCTAGTTTAACCCCAGTATCTAGTCAGCCCCAGTATCTAGTTTAACCACAGTATATAGTTTAACCACAGTATCTAGTTTAACCACCAGTATCTAGTTCAGCCCCAGTATCTAGTTTAAGCACCAGTATCTAGTTTAGCCCCAGTATCTAGTTTAAGCACCAGTATCTTGTTTAATCACAATATCTAGTTTAACCACCAGTATCTAGTTTAACCACAGTATCTAGTTTAAGCACCAGTATCTAGTTTAACCACAGTTTCTAGTTTAACCACAGTTTTTAGTTTAACCACAGTATCTAGTTTAACCACAATATCTAGTTTAACCACCAATATCTAGTTTAACCACCAGTATCTAGTTTAACCACAATATATAGTTTAACCACAATATCTAGTTTAACCACAGTATCTAGTTTAACCACAGTATCTAGTTCAGCCCCAGTATCTAGTTTAAGCACCAGTATCTTGTTTAATCACAATATCTAGCTTAACCACCAGTATCTAGTTTAACCCCAGTATCTAGTTTAACCACCAGTATCTAGTTTAACCCCAGTATATAGTTCAGCCCCAGTATCTAGTTTAACCACCAGTATCTAGTTTAACCCCAGTATCTAGTTCAGCCCCAGTATCTAGTTTAACCACAGTATATAGTTTAACCACAGTATCTAGTTTAACCACCAGTATCTAGTTCAGCCCCAGTATCTAGTTTAAGCACCAGTATCTAGTTTAGCCCCAGTATCTAGTTTAAGCACCAGTATCTTGTTTAATCACAATATCTAGTTTAACCACCAGTATCTAGTTTAACCACAGTATCTAGTTTAAGCACCAGTATCTAGTTCAGCCCCAGTATCTAGTTTAACCACCAGTATCTAGTTTAACCACCAGTATCTAGTTTAAGCACCAGTATCTAGTTCAGCCCAAGTATCTAGTTTAACCACCAGTATCTAGTTTAACCACCAGTATCTAGTTTAGCCACCAGTATCTAGTTTAACCCCAGTATCTAGTTTAGCTCTAGAATATAGTTTATCCCCAGTATATAGTTTAACCACCAGTATCTAGTTTAAGCACCAGTATCTAGTTCAGCCCAAGTATCTAGTTTAACCACCAGTATCTAGTTTAACCACCAGTATCTAGTTTAACCACCAGTATCTAGTTTAACCCCAGTATATAGTTTAAGCACCAGTATCTTGTTTAATCACAATATCTAGTTTAACCACCAGTATCTAGTTTAACCCCAGTATCTAGTTCAGCCCCAGTATCTAGTTTAAGCACCAGTATCTTGTTTAATCACAATATCTAGTTTAACCACCAGTATCTAGTTTAACCCCAGTATATAGTTCAGCCCCAGTATCTAGTTTAAGCACCAGTATCTCGTTTAATCACAATATCTAGTTTAACCACCAGTATCTAGTTTAACCCCAGTATCTAGTTCAGCCCCAGTATCTAGTTTAACCACAGTATATAGTTTAACCACAGTATCTAGTTCAACCACCAGTATCTAGTTCAGCCCCAGTATCTAGTTTAAGCACCAGTATCTAGTTTAGCCCCAGTATCTAGTTTAAGCACCAGTATCTTGTTTAATCACAATATCTAGTTTAACCACCAGTATCTAGTTTAAGCATCAGTATCTAGTTCAGCCCCAGTATCTAGTTTAACCACCAGTATCTAGTTTAACCACCAGTATCTAGTTTAAGCACCAGTATCTAGTTCAGCCCAAGTATCTAGTTTAACCACCAGTATCTAGTTAAACCACCAGTATCTAGTTTAACCCCAGTATCTAGTTTAGCTCTAGAATATAGTTTAGCCCCAGTATCTAGTTTAGCCCCAGTATCTAGTTTAGCCCCAGTATCTAGTTTAACCACAGTATCTAGTTTAACCCCAGTATCTAGTTTAACCACAGTATCTAGTTTAACCACAGTATCTAGTTTAACCACCAGTATCTAGTTTAAGCACCAGTATCTAGTTCAGCCCAAGTATCTAGTTTAACCACCAGTATCTAGTTTAACCACCAGTATCTAGTTTAAGCACCAGTATCTAGTTCAGCCCAAGTATCTAGTTTAACCACCAGTATCTAGTTTAACCACCAGTATCTAGTTAAACCACCAGTATCTAGTTTAACCCCAGTATCTAGTTTAGCTCTAGAATATAGTTTAAGCACCAGTATCTAGTTCGGCCCCAGTATCTAGTTTAACCACCAGTATCTAGTTTAACCACCAGTATCTAGTTTAAGCACCAGTATCTAGTTCAGCCCAAGTATCTAGTTTAACCACCAGTATCTAGTTTAACCACCAGTATCTAGTTTAGCTCTAGAATATAGTTTAGCCCCAGTATCTAGTTTAGCCCCAGTATCTAGTTCAGCCCAAGTATCTAGTTTAGCCCTAAAACCTACCTTTAACATATCATAAGCCCCAGGTCTGATGCAGGGATGTGTGTTTTCAACTGAAGTCACGCTAGCTCACGCCCAGTGAAGGGTCACGTGACGTGACACGCCGTAACTGCCTTTTACACTATATCCACGCACTTTGACTGATTTACATTGAACACAAGCATGTTGTTGAGCGAGCAGAGGTTTAACGTTTTTATCAAAAGCACATTTAACAGCCATCTCAGCGCAAAGTGGCCACTTTTTTTCTGAAATTGCGACGTTCGTTTCTGAAATATAAGTTATGTTTTTTTCACCTTTTACATGAGACCATTCAACTTGTGGTTAGTTTAAAATAGTCTGTATACCCCACTTGACAAAGTACGCTACAGGTTATTTACACCTCTCTACTCAATCCTTTTATTATGTAAAATTAATTATCCGGACACGTTATCATTATGAGAAAAGCACGTGACATTCACGTGACATGCTGGAACTGATCAGCCTGCTTGTCACAACAAGCCCACGTGCACTATCACAAGCCCACGTGCTTTATCGTGTAATTCCCATTAGTTTTAGAGTAAGTATTTTGCATCACAGTGCCACGTGACACCTGGACGTACTATTTATCTTCGCAGGTTGCAATGTGCGCGTATGTATGGGAGATGATCTGTGAGGGGAGGCTTTCACAACGTTCAAATCAACGTCCTTAGCTTGATTTTTCAATGTGTTGTCAGATTTGCTGCTCGAATAACTTACACATACAGTTAAAATTGTTCAAATCTTTCATTCGTAGGTTTATTAAATATTATTGATTTGTAGCTCTCTTTCTTGGATATAATCTCGTCAAGCTCGATTGCTATTTGTGTCATTTCTATTACTTATAAACTTATCACTTGATGAATGATCTTAACTTTTCTCGTTTTAAAACGCCCATTTTTTCGGGAGTTTAACTTTTTCATCACTTGACGAAAGGTTTTTTAATTTCTTGGTTTAAAAACGCCTCTTTTTTGCGAGTTTTCACAGGATCAATCGATATCTTTTATCATCTTGTTTGTTTTTTCTTTTGTTTGCTTAGATTCGGCTTAAATCAATTAATGTGACTGATATGTTACCAAGACGGATCCAATTTTAGACCACCGAAATAAAATAAACAGTTCATTTTGCGGTCATCCATTTAAACCTCTGTAGCAAGGAGCAGCAAAAAGGAGCAACAAGGAGCAACAACAAGGAGCAACAAGGACCACGACAGTTTAAAGTTTCAATCCTCTTCAAGGGTTGTAACATTGTCCACTCTTGGTTCTCTGAGTGAACCAAGAGTGGACAATGTCAACTTCACTGAATCTCTTGTCGCATAATTTCTATCCTGATTTAATTTTTAAACGATGTTAGCTGATTCTCCGTACATTTGTAGTTTTTGTTATTGTAGACTGGAGGTGGCACTATATTTAACTGATCACTAATTAGAAATCTTAGGACTGTATGCCTGAGTGCCAGATGCTAGGTGAAAAACCCCGAGAAACCCTCTCCTTTATAAAAACGTACTGTATACAGTGCATAATTTATAAGCCTCAAATCCTGACGCCACTTGTGCCAAGTGAACCACAGCGTTGCTAATGCGGTTACTACAAATTATTTAATGTCATATTCGTCAGGGTAACAGTAGTACAGATTGGTAACACAGGTTACTCACCGGTAAATCATAGTGCAGTCAGCGCAGTGTGCGTCACATATAGTCCTCTTAAAAATTATATTATTACTGCTGTTACACATCTGGAAACATCAGCCGCATTTAGTGTTCCTGTTAAGTTTTCAGCAATCGTGGGGACGAAAGTTGCTTACTTGTTCGAGTTTCCCAAGTTATAATAGATAGTCTCATAGATTGATCAGTCTAAAGCATTCCTATTCTTTTTCCACCCAATTTTATTCTGAATCGTCATTTTCCTGACTGATTTTTTGAGATGGTACGTTCTAGACTTTCGGTTAGATACTGACACACCTTGTACAAATTAGATGAAGTACAATTTTCCTTGCAATTACATTTCTCAGAGACACATTTAGGTGCTAGTGTTCCAAATTTGTCTACCAATGTGTTTCTGGAATGCTGGTGAGTGGTGTCCTTCTTCAAATTTACTGATGTACCTTCAAAACTTTCAGTTTACAGGTAAGTGATTTATAGTGACACACCTTGTGCAGATTTAATGAAGTTCCCTGCTTAAGTTGAAACAAATAGTACATTGTCAGTTTTATATAGTGGTAACCGGTGGTAAAATAACATTTGATCTAGTTTTCTGTCATAGCTAACTATACTTTATCGAGTTATTGTTTCTCTAATTACCTTGCTTAGCTGAATTGTGTTATATCTGGGTAGCATTTGTAACTATAGCACCTCTTCTGCTCTTTAAGTTTCATAGCGTATAACTTGTGTAGTGGCCTGTTTTTAGTTGACTCAATTTCGCGGATCTACTCCAAGGCTCTACGACTACAGTCTACAGTAAATGGAATGCTATAGTGGCACATGAGTACTCTCACCTCTTTTATCTGATTTGATAAATGTAATTTCAATTTCAAAATCAGTTTTTTTAAACTTTTACAGAAAACTCCAGTTTTTATAACTGTTACTTTTAAAAGAAAACTATTTTTGTCACTACATTTTGTTATATTTCTTTAAGTTTGATATAAACATTAAGTTATTTGTTTAGATTTAGTTCGTTAAGATTGCATCGTTTTTATAATCATTTCTGTTACAGCGACTAATAAAAATGAACCTCTAAAGTTCACGGCGACAAAGCTGATAAGCCCGCGACTATTTATTCTTTTACCGATCGATTTCAAATGTATCTGAAATCTATTATAATCATATACGAATAGCCGTTAAGCCGTTATCGCTATTACATGTACCTTGGACACCAGAGTGTCCTCGTTGCTAACCAAGCATCAAAGTGTGGCCGTATCTTGTGTTAGTGCACCTCTTCCATACCTGAAGAGTCGTAACTGCCCAGGAGAATGACAAGGAAGAGGAAGATGTGAAAAGAAGATGGGAAACGTTATACAGCCCGCCGAATCTCGTACTCATGATATTGAGACTATCCTCCACCAAAACGGAATAGGTTAGTAGCAATCTAACATTGGTACTATCCTCCACCACTGGCACAATGTATGCCCAGTATATATCGTGCTTATATACGATTTAGCGTCTCAGAACATGTCTTTATGCTCCTAATCGTACCTCAACCAGTCAACCTGGTATCGATAATTTGTTTATCTTGTATCCGAACTAAGATTAGTAAGAAACCTCCAGTGATAAATGGTCATCTGAAGAACAGTACATCATCCTCAGAACCACTGATAGAAGATTTCACACCGAGGAGTTCCCGAAACCACTCAGGAGAGGAAAAACGTGTTAGATTCCAGAATGTGGAGATAACGGACCAAAAGAATGTTGTGGTGGTCAAAGCCAACGAGGTAAATTCCCAATTCTCAATATCTTGTTGTTATCCTGGGTGTTTTCCCTGATATTTTCAGTTTTATAATTGTCCTGCATCATGCATTTCTGTGCGATAATTTTGTACGATTCTACTAATTTAAATGCAATCTGATGGATTCATATCGTTGACTATAATTTTTGAAGTAAGACTGAATTTCGCGATGGAAGAATTTATTTTCTAACTCCAGCACTTAAAATGTTTTTCTCATAGAGCAGCACTCTTTAAAAAGCAATTTAAAACATTCACAACGTGACCAATAGACATAACCGATTTAAGATGTAATTATGACTATAAAATCATCCACGCTTTAATTCGAGATGCATAAAATTTTAATTCTTGCTTGAATAATTTTTGTCTGAGAATTGCGCTGGAGAAGTCGTATCAGCTCATGCTTGTTAACAAAAAGTTCTTTGTGTTGTGCTTGTTTCTGACTGAGAAGATACAGAACTCATTGTAACAGATTCTTGGCAAGACGGAGATAACTTGACAAATGCCTTGATTTAGAGAAACATGGTATCTATACAGCAACAACAGAATTAAGAACGTATCTCTTTTACAACAATTTGGCAAATTTCAGGTGCATGATTCAGCTATTTACGTATCAAAATGTGACTGAATATTTGTGGAATGTTTAAAAGAGATGCATGATCACCTCCCTAACAGAAGGGTGGAATATTTAAGCAACTGGGAGGGGCTGGCCCTTGTGCACGTGATCAATGTGTACACTGTTTTATAGTACCGAGCTCTGTGGAGCAAAGTGAACTTAATTGCTGAATATTTCAGTACCAAAGTAACCCTTATTTTCTTCAGAACCGAAGCTCGGCCAGCAGTAGTGGTTATGAGAGTAAGAGTTGTTCGAGCATTGATAGTGATGCGGAAAACATTAGAGGAGAATCCAGGTTAGAAAACTAGTTCAGCAGTTCAGAGATTTAGTTTATCCTAGTAGTAATCAACTTTAAATTATCTGAAGTGTATTTTTAGAATCTAAATTAGCTGATCACATTTGTTGATTCTGATATCTTCATAACATTCAGTTTAGAACCTAGTCACTGAGGTAACGTAAAACTGAACTCATCTAAAACATATCTCCGACAGTGAAACAGTGTCTCCTCTGTGCAGCTCAGCTATAAAAGACATCCTGACCTGTGACGAATGTGGTAAGCGGTTCTGCAAATCAGGACTGTACCTGCAACACATCCGAACCAGAGCCCACCTAGGCTGCAATCCAGACGACATAATCGACCAGACATCTATCAAAAAGATAGTAGTGGCTGAGAGACAGTATCCAAGTCCGAAGACCATTGCCAAGGCTCATGCTGACTCAATCAGGAAAACCAGATCTTATAATACGGTGGGTTTAGTTTGTTCACGTTTCTCAATTTATAATTGGATGCCGAGTGTTTCAACTCTCGAAAAATCGCCTAATGTTTTATATCCGGCTAAGAACCTAATACACAGCTCCGTAGTACCAACCCTCACCCTAACCAGTAAAATTAAACCTTGATCCCAATCTAGTCCCCAGTTTTGTCACATACATGATATTAGATATTAGATATTGATGTTCTAACCATCATTTCACTCAGGAGAGAGACCTGCTATGGGTGTCCCCCGAGAAGCTCCGGCCTAAATCAGCCCGGCCCGAACACCGAATACTGGGACCCCTGGGGAACTCCTATCTGCACTGGCTAACACACTTGGAGAGACTAGACCGGCTGGATGATGAGACCGAGAGCAGCGATACTGGGGAGGACAGATCACCCCCGAGCACCGGGGAGTCTACTCTTTGTTAACATCCGAAGATAACCTCTTAGTCTTTGTTAACATCAGAATATTCCAATTCCATCGATATGTCGTTGTGAATACCAGCAAGACTCTCTGTTGACGCACTCTATTTTGGATCAGTTTACCAAGCTACTTGCTTGAAACCAGATATTTTAGGCGATTTATAGTTCTATGTATGCAGTGTTCAGTATTTATTTTAGGGACAGATTTTTCACAGTACCAAAACTCACAATATGGCATAAGCCAAATATTTTGATACAGCCCATTAGAGGTATTCAGATTTTGTATTCATCAGAATGAAGGCTCTTCAAGAAGGGCTATGATATAAAGTTATGGGATTGCCGTCGACATATTTGCAATATCTTTCCAGTTTCATGCCACGACACTTATTTTTTGGCAATTTGGTCGATGGAAGTGCTTTGCTAAGTAACTTAGTAGGTTTACACTAGATTTAACACTCAAATTAGATGCTTAGCTTCACCGCAGATTATAACATAACTAGAAATGAGGAAATATTTCTATCCAAACCATATATTTGAAATACTGGATAAAGAATTCTACTCTGATAGAATTTTTTTTCGGCTATTAACAACGTAAACCTTTCGTCTGGCAAGTTTCATGTTAGTGTCTTAAATTTGGGGTGTTGGGTTTGACTCGATGTAGCGATCCGCGTGTCCAAAACGTCTTGCACGTTTTCTTTGTGTATGTCTGATTGAGGAAGATCATAAGTCATGGTCACAGCTTTGTTTTTAAAAATATTGTGTACAATGTTTTGCGTTTGCAATTTTATCATAACTTGCGAAATATGTCATTTTCACTGAATGGTTGGCGGCTATCAATACACTGTCAAGTGCAGTTTGGACTGCCAGATTTAATTTGCAGTCTTCAGGAATGGATTATCACCAAACCGACAACCTGCTCTAGTTCTAAGGAGGATAGAGATTTGACATTCAAACCGCATTAGAAAGGGCCCGTGCTGTCAAGGGTTCCCTTTAACTTTAAGTCTAACAAAAAAGGTGACCCCTCTAAATACAACATTATGACAAATAAAGGTTGATTTCTGCAGTTCAGAATGGTCATACCGGAAAGAGCTGAAAGTTGATGATTGACCAACGAATTTTTATTGACGTCTTATCTGGAGCTTTTAATTAGTAGCGCTAGATTATCTGCTAGATCGGAAAGTAAAGGAAAGTAAAGGAACTAAGTTACTACAGGAAAAGGTGTTTTATTCAATGCCACTTTTGTACAAAGACATCTAAATTAAAATTATTGTTTTTAGGTGTTTTGAGGGGTTATTGAGGGAGATTTGCAAATGGCGAATATAAAAAAATGAGGGGGGGGGGAGGACGCGGAAAGGGGTACAGGTGGGGGTGTAGTTTGGTGTTTCAATTCTGGTGTTTGGCTGGAGAAAGATATTCCAGGATTGGGTCGTTTGGTTTCACTGAATGGCCAGGCTGTTTACTAGGTATTGATAGGAACAGCAAACTCCAGAACTAACATTAACCTCTTGTTCGTGCGCCGTATAGCGATAGACTTCTACTTCAGACAAGGACAGGTAAGCATTGTTTGCACCTTGCACCATTACACTTGATCCTTTCACATCTAGGTTAGGAAATACGTAGAGCCTTTTTCCATGATCATATTCGATGGCTCCAACTTTAAGTGCTCCTTCGTAATTTCCTCCGCTTAAGGCTGTTCCCATCCACATTACCGTCCCATCTACCCTGGCATTGACAACTTGAGATGAGTCTCTGGTACATGGTGTTTACCTTTATTTCCTTAAGGGGGGAGCCATGGGTGTTTTTTTGTGAAACTTGATTTCGAGATAGCAGTTGACCAGCAAACTAGGACCAGTGACCGAACTTTTGAGGGGGTCCCGGACCCCAACCGCCAAACAGTACCCGCGGGGGAGCCACGCCCATATTTGGTCCAATTTAGGCCCAATTTAGCCAAATACCCTGAACATGCCCAAAACCCAGGTTTAGGGTGCTTTACTTGTAGAATGTAGCTAGTGGTCTCCTGAAATCGTATATGAAATTTCATTAAGATTGGACAAAAAATGACTGAGTTATGAGCCAAAAACCATATGCCCATATTTGGGCATACTCATCAAATTTGGTAGATTTCGTCCCATAAATTGGTCAAATATCAATATTTTTGAATGAGACTTACTTTATATGAAAGGTTAGCATAAACTACATAATCTCTGTAAGCTATACACTATAGCTTTATATCTGTTTAAATGTGGATACAAGGCGAAAATACCCAAAAAATTAACAAAATTGCCCGTATCTTCGTTCGCAATATTCGCGGAATTGATTTCATTAATTTGGTAATAACTCAATCAGTTTTTAAAATTTTTGCATGAAATTTTCGGAATCGACTCTAAATCGCATTTCCACCTTATTGTAGAAAGCCGATTTTTGATTTAGGCCTCTACAAAAATTTGGCGGCCAAATTCCAAAATATACGATTTCAGGAGACCACTAGCTACAAGTAAAGCACCCTAAACCTGGGTTTTGGGCATGTTCAGGGTATTTGGCTAAATTGGGCCTATTTGGCGGTTGGGGTCCGGGACCTCTTCAAAAGTTTGGTCACTGGTCCTAGTTTGCTGATCAACTGCTATCTCGAAATCAAGTTTCACAAAAAAATTCCCATGGCTCCCCCCCCCCCCCCCCCCCCCCCCCCCAAAATGTGAAAAAAGTGTCATCGTCATAACCTTCGTGCCTGAAAAGTATTGCACAATTTAATATACACATAGTTTTTGAATTTTCATGGAACTGCAACATTGGATTATTATAATTATATTATGCGAATCTATCGATGAAAATGTTTCTGGCGGACTCACGGCGGAGACTGATCGGTCCCATCACCCAATTGACTATTGAGTCTGCGGGTGATTGTGCCAAATAATTTTAAATCTCTGTATTGATGAACAATTGCTCTTTTTTCACATTTTTGGAACTTGTTATTAATATTAACTAAATAACTAGCATACTTTCCGGTAGTTTTTCCATCGATTGCCCTCGCGATGCCACAAACGGCTTATCTTGAGAGTATCGATTTGAGTGGCAGTTCCTTCCCGAGCAACGTTCGTTGCAGTTTAAGCTGCATTTACATACTAATTGCTCATCGGTCATTAGATAGTGAAACCTATAAATTTCACTTTGAACTTTGATGATTTTAGTATAATTGACTGACGTACGTGATGGGTGACGATACGATGGGTGACGTACGTGATGGGTGACGAGCGGTAAATAAATTTCCTAAATTCCTATCGTGCCACAGCAATGAAACTTTTATCACGTGGTGACCCCCACTGTCGCTTCACTACTGTAGAGTTTCAACGATACAGGGGGAGCCGCGCACCCGTGCGCGGCGGGTCATACAACGTATGACAAAAAATTAGCTGACCATGTCGAAGTGTTGTATCGATGGCGCACTGCCTAAGTAAAGTAAAATCACAAATGGTCGCTAATTTTCACATTTCATCCATGGAAATTATAAAATGCGGTTAAGTTTACATTTTTTTCGAAATCAGAAACTTTACTCCAGGTCACTTGTCACTGTTATATTTACATATCGCCTGGTCATTTAATTGGGTACAGTCAGTTATAAACAATGGTCACGCCATAATGCCATATATTCTATGTGCGGGATCAATTCAGGGCAGGATGTTGTAAGTTTTATTGTTTATAATATAACTTATTAATTAACCATTATTATGAACGGGTGATACAATATTTATTAAAAACATTACATATTTGATATGGCGCAGTTTATATCTCCGCCAAAAGCATCACATTTTAGCATTAATGCGCGTAGTTTTCTCAACTATTTTCACAGTCGCGCCTTCCTGAAGTTACATTAAACAGCCTCTTTTGCTTCCTAACATACCAGTTTATAGGAAGCAAAATATTATATATAAGTAAAGTGCAAGAAACCGAAATCGAACTTGGCACATTAATAGCATGGGAGACGATATTATACATGGGCGATATTTAGTAGAGAATAAACCGGTACCTACGGTGTACCGGTACCGGTATACCTACGAGGGTGATATTAGTACAATTTTGTTAGCAGTTAGAACACCTCCTCCCGTATTATTGAGAATAAATTTACTTTTCCATACAATTGCGCACTTCAGTCGTATGAGTATTGCTGAACCGGCAGTAAAGCATGAAATGCTTTAATGATAAAAGATTCGTTTGTTACATAATCATGCTTTTTTTGAGTCGAGAGATACAAAATATGATGTTAACAAAACACAACTTTAAAGAACGATCAAAATTCTTACAAAGTTTTATTATAAAACTCTGTGACTGTTAAAAAGTATTAGGTAAATGATTTTTTTAAATTCTGCCTTGATGGTCTGTAGCTTTTTCTCCTGTTTCCCATTTTGAGGAAGTCAACCCTCTAACCTCTTCTTAGAAATTGTGCAGTAGAGTGTCGACGGGTTTGAGAACTCCAACGAATGAGGCATGATATCTTCTTCTACAGTCTTTTCAAAAACTTGCTGACATTCTGAGTTATATTATTGTCATAACAACGAATAGAATTTAAAAAGTACCTCATCTCTAATAATAATAACTAGACTTTATAATTATAGTCATCTCGTGAAAATTACTATATTTTTAATACTATCATAACAATGGATAGAAGTTAAGCAGTGAAAGCAGTATTAATGACATTCTCACTTTTCAGAACTAAGTGCCTAATATAATTAAGATAGAACATCTAAACAGTTTTATTCCTGTTCCATATGATCGAGGATAGTCAGGGCTACAAAACCTGACCAAGTTTAGCTCAATCCAGTACTGCGCGTTCAAGATATGAGGTTAAATATACCAAAAATAGAGGTTTTCTGGTGTGACATCATTGTAAATTATTTGGAGTATAACCTCAATATCTCACAAACTATACATTTGTGGTCTTTCTGAGTTACACTATCTGTTTCCTTTGGCAATTTCGGTTCAGAGTCAATTAAGTTTGAAACAAAATCTCAGTATATGTGAAAGGAATGAGGATATCAAGTTTGTAAAAGCGCGCGCGCGCGCGCGCGCGCACACACATATAATGACCTCATATCTTCCACATTTAACGATTTTTTATAGAAATTCTTTCACCATCCTGTAGCACTCATGTGCTGAGTAGGATAGCATTCAAATCATGTCTTTAAAAGATTTAGATAGATACTGAGGGAGAAAATTCATGTTTGTAAAAGCGCGCGCGCGCGCGCGCGCGCATGGCCCAGACTATATCAATGTACGGCCACGGGAGGATAAAAGTACTTTCATACACACCAGCATGCTCATTGATGGCTTAAAATGAAGCTAAGACATACTCCTATCAGATCCACCATAAGTTAGATACCATAATAATCATTAAATGTGTCTAAAATGAGGAAGCTTTGACAAGTGCGAGTGGTTTTGGCAAATTTTGGTATAAAATGGGCCCTGAGGTCATATTTTTCTCATTAAAATCACATATATCACGAATATTTATGTGTGTTGGGTGTATCCTCATTGGTATCAACCATTTCAATCATCTAGAGCAGCTTTCCTGATTCTTTATATCATGAAAATGGGCAAAAAAGCTCATAAATAGTCCAAAATCGGTCATTTTCGCCGCTTTAATAACCTCATTCCTGGCACCCAGAACACTTTGGGTACTCAAAACATGATTTTTCGGATACCTCAGACCCCTAACTAGCACATGGAGCCAGAAAGAACAGCATGTAGGGACTTCTAAATTTCCATGGTTGAGAACCCAATGTCACACTATTCGTTCATTAATCCTGCTTTCACTGTAAGAAGAAGCTCAACTCTAGTCTCTAATGACTAGATCTCGTGACAATAATTCCTAGATAGTCCTTGTAATGACAGTGTTAAAACTGTAATAGTTGTCACGAGATGTTTGATCTAGTTATATTAGAGTTGAGCTATTCCTAGTCCTTGTTATGACAGTATTAAAACTACAATAGTTGTCACGAGATGTTTGATCTAGTTGTTAGAGTTGAGCTATTCCTAGTCCTTGTTATGACAGTATTAAAACTGTAATAATTGTCACGAGATATTTGATCTAGTTATTAGAGTTGAGCTATTCCTAGTCCTTGCTATGACAGTATTAAAACTACAATAGTTGTCACGAGATGTTTGATCTAGTTATATTAGAGTTGAGCTATTCCTAGTCCTTGTTATGACAGTATTAAAACTACAATAGTTGTCACGAGATGTTTGATCTAGTTATATTAGAGTTGAGCTATTCCTAGTCCTTGATATGACAGTATTAAAACTGTAATAATTGTCACGAGATGTTTGATCTAGTTGTTAGAGTTGAGCTATTCCTAGTCCTTGTTATGACAGTATTAAAACTACAATAGTTGTCACGAGATGTTTGATCTAGTTGTTAAAAATGAGCTATTCCTAGTCCTTGTTATGACAGTATTAAAACTACAATAGTTGTCACGAGATGTTTCATCTAGTTGTTAGAGTTGAGCTATTCCTAGTCCTTGTTATGACAGTATTAAAACTACAATAATTGTCACGAGATGTTTGATCTAGTTGTTAGAGTTGAGCTATTCCTAGTCCTTGTTATGACAGTATTAAAACTACAATAATTGTCACGAGATGTTTGATCTAGTTGTTAGAGTTGAGCTATTCCTAGTCCTTGATATGACAGTATTAAAACTGTAATAATTGTCACGAGATGTTTGATCTAGTTGTTAGAGTTGAGCTATTCCTAGTCCTTGATATGACAGTATTAAAACTGTAATAATTATCACGAGGTGTTTGATCTAGTTGTTAGAATTCAGCTATTCCTAGTCCTTGTTATGACAGTATTAAAACTGTAATAATTGTCACGAGATGTTTGATCTAGTTGTTAGAGTTGAGCTATTCCTAGTCCTTGATATGACAGTACTAAAACTGTAATAATTGTCACGAGATGTTTGATCTAGTTATTAGAGTTGAGCTATTCCTAGTCCTTGATATGACAGTATTTAAACTACAATAAATGTCACGAGATGTTTGATCTAGTTATTAGAGTTGAGCTATTCCTAGTCCTTGTTATGACAGTATTAAAACTGTAATAATTGTCACGAGATGTTTGATCTAGTTGTTAGAGTTGAGCTATTCCTAGTCCTTGTTATGACAGTATTAAAACTGTAATAATTGTCACGAGATGTTTGATCTAGTTGTTAGAGTTGAGCTATTCCTAGTCCTTGTTATGACAGTATTAAAACTACAATAGTTGTCATCAGATGTTTGATCTAGTTGTTAGAGTTGAGCTATTCCTAGTCCTTGTTATGACAGTATTAAAACTACAATAGTTGTCACGAGATGTTTGATCTAGTTGTTAGAGTTGAGCTATTCCTAGTTATTGCTATGACAGTATTAAAACTAAAATAGTTGTCACGAGATGTTTGATCTAGTTGTTAGAGTTCAGCTATTCCTTGTCCTTGTTATGACAGTATTATAACTACAATAATTAGCTGTGAAACTAAAGTAATGTGCGATATTGAAAGTAAACTTACCCCGCTAGAATGGAGCTGTGAAACTAGAGTAATATGGAATTATAGTTTTAAAACTGCTATGATAATAGGAGCTATTCCATATGGGACTAGGAATAGCTCAACTCTAATATAACTTGATCAAACAGCTCGTGACAATTATTACAGTTTTAATACTGTCATAACAAGTACTAGGAATAGCTCAACTCTAACAACTAGATAATAAATAATAATAAAATTTTGTAGCTTAAACACAAACTCTAAGCCCAGTGGATAAACCACAAAACTTATGCTCTATTGTGTGAAACAAAGATACTAGATCAAGATAACTATCAAGGAGTGTATGCATAGGACATAAAAAGTTTAAACATCTCGTGACAATTATTACAGTTTTAATACTGTCATAACAAGGACTAGGAATAGCTCAACTCTAACAACTAGATCAAACATCTCGTGACAATTATTACAGTTTTAATACTGTCATAACAAGGACTAGGAATAGCTCAACTCTAACAACTAGATCAAACATCTCGTGACAACTATTGTAGTTTTAATACTGTCATAACAATAACTAGGAATAGCTCAACTCTAACAACTAGATCAAACATCTCGTGACAATTATTACAGTTTTAATACTGTCATAACAAGGACTAGGAATAGCTCAACTCTAACAACTAGATCAAACATCTCGTGACAATTATTACAGTTTTAATACTGTCATAACAAGGACTAGGAATAGCTCAACTCTAACAACTAGATCAAACATCTCGTGACAACTATTGTAGTTTTAATACTGTCATAACAATAACTAGGAATAGCTCAACTCTAACAACTAGCTCAAACACCTCGTGACAATTATTACAGTTTTAATACTGTCACAACAAGGACTAGGAATAGCTCAACTCTAACAACTAGATCAAACATCTCGTGACAATTATTACAGTTTTAATACTGTCATAACAAGGACTAGGAATAGCTGAATTCTAACAACTAGCTCAAACACCTCGTGATAATTATTACAGTTTTAATACTGTCATATCAAGGACTAGGAATAGCTCAACTCTAATAACTAGATCAAACATCTCGTGACAACTATTGTAGTTTTAATACTGTCATAACAAGGACTAGGAATAGCTCAACTCTAATAACTAGATCAAACATCTCGTGACATTTATTGTAGTTTAAATACTGTCATATCAAGGACTAGGAATAGCTCAACTCTAATAACTAGATTAAACATCTCGTGACAATTATTACAGTTTTAATACTGTCATAGCAAGGACTAGGAATAGCTCAACTCTTACAACTAGATCAAACATCTCGTGACAACTATTGTAGTTTTAATACTGTCATAGCAAGGACTAGGAATAACTCAACTCTAACAACTAGATCAAACATCTCGTGACAATTATTACAGTTTTAATACTGTCATAACAAGGACTAGGAATAGCTCAACTCTAACAACTAGATCAAACATCTCGTGACAACTATTGTAGTTTTAATACTGTCATAGCAAGGACTAGGAGTAGCTCAACTCTTACAACTAGATCAAACATCTCGTGACAAGTATTTTAGTTTTAATACTGTCATAGCAAGGACTAGGAATAGCTCAACTTTAATAACTAGATCAAACATCTCGTGATAATTATTACAGTTTTAATACTGTCATATCAAGGACTAGGAATAGCTCAACTCTAACAACTAGATCAAACATCTCGTGACAATTATTGTAGTTTTAATACTGTCATAACAAGGACTAGGAATAGCTCAACTCTAACAACTAGATCAAACATCTCGTGACAACTATTGTAGTTTTAATACTGTCATAGCAAGGACTAGGAATAGCTCAACTCTAATAACTAGATCAAACATCTCGTGACAATTATTACAGTTTTAATACTGTCATAACAAGGACTAGATATAGCTCAACTCTAATAACTAGATCAAACATCTCGTGACAATCATTATGATTTTCATACACTGCAACTGTAAACTCAAATGTATTAAACAAATTCACAACTGATCGTACAGTTTAAAATGGAACAAAATAAGACAGAATAATTGATCAAATGTTTTAAAAATAAGCTGTTAAAAAATAAAGGTATCAGACGAGTAGCTTAAATGCGGGGCGAAGGTCTCAATTGAAGCAATAAATTGTAATGCTGCAGGGCGCCGGGGCGCGGCATAGCAACCATCCAATATGCAACCATCCAATGCGAAAATTTAAACTCACATTTGGATATAATGCGCGTGAGTGCTTACAAATTTGCTTTTGGCGGAGATATAAACTGCGCCTATTTGATATTGTGCATGTATTGGAGGACGTCGCCGCGCGCCGCCCTGACGCACCGCGCGAACTATCAATTTTTGCTCCACAAGATCTGAAGATCGTTGCTTTGCTTTAAAAAGTTGACATTTTCAATTGATAAAAAATATTGACCGTCGATAATCAGTTCTTAACTCGGAGCGCGTTTAAGCCGGCAAGTTGTAAAATTAAAATTACAAAAGTAAGTGTAGTGTAAGTGTAACGAGAGTAAAAATTATAAATTTTGAATTGCAAATGATCACTATTATAATTGTTGCTCCCACTATTAATTACCTGGGGACCTTAGGCTACTATATTTATAGTCATACTCATAGAGATTCGGCGGAATGACAGGCTGCTGGCTGCAAGCGCGGCCCAGTAACGCTCCCACTAAATGCTAAATTCAAAATTGCTGATCGCCTCAATTTTTAAAAATATTTGTGAAAAGGCCCTGAGGTTGTAACTCATAATTTGTAATTGTAGCGCAATGCACTAATACTAATAGACTGGGCCGCGCTGCGCATCAAATAATGTTTCTCGTTACCACAACCTATTCGGTAGATCAGCGAAATGTTACTGGGAGGCGCTCAGCCTGTCATATAATTCCGCCAAGTCTCAATTCTATTTACCTGGGGACCCCAGGCTATTATGTTCATTAACATAGAGATTAGGCTGAGCGCGGCCCAGTAATATTCTATATGATTATGCAGAACATAAATATAATAGCCCAGGGTCTTTAGGTAAGCGAGATGTTGTCCATTGTTATGTTAATCGTTAATGGACTAGCCCGGCGCGCGCTACTTTGAAGAAATTAAGACGAGTAACATCCGTCAAGGCGAAATGCACCACTGTGTCACGCCGAAATGCGAAGGATTGACATTGTGAATCAAAGGTTTATAACCTACCAAGACTGAAGATATTTTTGAGAATATTTTTACTGGGCGCGGCGGCGTTCAGCCTGTCATTCCGCCGAATCTCTATTTATGTTTATGAACACAAAAGGGATGATGATTAATCACTTTACACTCTACTGTCACGTTGACGGATGTTACTCGTCTAAATTTCTTCGAAGTAGCGCGCGCCGCTTTCTTCTCGAAATGTTATGGCTATGGCAAATGCTACGAAGTAGCGCGCGCCGGGCCAGACCATTAACAATTGTCAACTGTCACGTGACTTTTTTAACCCGTTCTCTAGCTGGTTCTGAACGACTTTTCGAAACCCTAACCCTCTAATCTGATCCCAACCCTAACCCTAACGTAACCCAATCCTTATGCTGAAACTCTAACCCTAATAACGAGAAATTAGGCTAACTTATACGGTCATATCACGTGATCGATATAATACAGTTTTTCGCCAATATCTCGTCAGGAGAGCATTTTAACCATATGTCATGGGGGTGATTCGGAATCAGCGACAGAAAATACATCGATTGAAGTTGGTTACAACCTGAACCATCGGGGGGCTCTTTTAGAATAATCTCGAAGATCGACTGTAGAGTGATTCAGCACGCTCGACACAAAAGCCTGGGTTCCCCAGGTTGCAGGTAATTTCAACCATGTATAATGTTTACCTATACTATTGATTCACGATGTCAATCCTTCGCAGCTCGGTGAGGCACAGTGGTGCATCTCGCCGATCTACCGAAGGATTGATGCATAACAACAAGACACGCGCTAAAGACGCGCATTTTCTGAGTGATGTTAACGATAGCTTTAAATTCACTGATGTCATTATTATTCAGCGTGACCGGTAATAGTTTAAAAATCAGAAGGAGAAAACACATGTTTAAATTACTAAAAAAGGAGTATCACTTTACAGGATTGAATTTAAATATAGTTATAACAGATAAGAGAGGAATTTGTTTCCCTTTGAATCAATCAAACTAGATGAATTGTTGTAAATACTTAGATCAAACTATCAATCTACAGGCTATCGTCAAACATGTTGCAAGGCGTCATCTTCAGTGACATAATAGATAAGAGTTTATTAACTATCATGCCAACTTTAGAGACGGTAACCACATTAAACTAAAGTTTTCCCAATCAAAATAAAGGGTTTATACAAAATAAAAGGTTTATGCACTAGACTGCGAGACAATTAACCTTATGCAATGCAGGTTAGTATAACTATAATATCGGACTGAGTTGAAATTTCTGAGAGCATGATACCCCAAAATAAATATATGCCTGTGTCTGGCAATAGCGTTCAGATGGCTTCCGAACTTGTGCGGATAAGATAATATAAAAAATACAAATAAACTATAATAACAATCTGAAAGTTAATGTATCAGTACAGATCTTATACTCGAAATCAGGCACTTTCAAAACATTTCTCTTAAATTATCTTTCTTAACACCGTTCAATTGTAACTTTGAATTAAAATATTATGATGATCCGGACGATGATAAATATTAAATTACAACTGATTATATAATATATATATGGATTTCGGCCTGTCGATGCTGGAAGCTGATCAGCTAATCGTTAATCGTTACCATGTGACAAGAATAGTATGATGAACCTCCCAATCAGTATCTATGTATCAAAAGAAAATATTGATCTAATTCAACTCGTCGGGAGCCCTTTTGAAACATCTCGAAGTTAGAGTGCAGAGTGCATGATTACTGATTATCAGCACGATTGGGTGAAACAAAGACGAAAACGTGTGTTGATTAGAATTAAAAGAGGAAGATATTTAGTGATAAATTGTGCACTCTTGCATTTAAGTTTTAATTGTTAGACTTGTTCGATGTAGGGCCTTTAATTTAACCTAATACTAATGCAGTTACTTAATACTTGGTAAGTCTAGGGAAAACAGGTGCTAGTTGTCGGAAATGAAATGGAGTCTGTTCCTGATCGAAGTTACATGATGCTGATAGATTTGATGCAGCTCAGCACTCAGCAGCCACTGTCTTCAAATAGAGTGTTCCAGTTCTGCAATCTGCAGTCTCAAATGTTTTCGCCCAGCTTTTCTTTTCATCGTGGTTATAGAAGACAGACCTGAAGAAATACTAGTATAATGATAATATAGGTAACATGTCCAGAATGAGTAAAATTGTATTATCGGCAAATTTACTTATGTGAAAACTCCCAACAGGGTGGCGCTGGCCCAGAAGTAACTGCACACAAGCAACCCTTTAATGATCACGCACGTAATTTGTGTGAAAAATATGTAACTCATTTAACGAAGTCAGTGAAAAGAACCTACCTTTATTTACCAATGTCGATTTTTTGCTTGTGATGAAGTAGTCCTCGCAAATGTGAGATATGTATGTAGTTTGTTTTTAAAAGTAGGATTGTAGTCATAGTCGATGTATAGCGACGGTAGTTTACCAGCAGCTCCCTGTACAAATAGAAATGTGGTTTTTATATAATATTACTAGTTAAATTAATGAGTACAATGCAGGAATAAAAAAATGTGTCTTAAATGTTTTATATTAAATGTGTTATAATTATATTAACCACCTTATATTCGTATAATATGTACTCACAAACAATGATAGTCCCAACTGTTTTTAATTGCTTATAATTTAAACCTTCTTATTAAATAATTTAGATGACTGTGTCTGATCTAAAATTGCACGAGAAATAGAGAAAATTAGGTCTCAGACAGAACTCGACCGGGATATAACCGGCGCAGCCGGAATACCGGCTGGTATTTGGCGATTTTGTACCGGTACCGGCCGGGATTTTGGTTTTAGCCGGGATTTTTCAAAATAAATTCAGTTTTTCTCAACGTTAATTTGAGTCCAAAATTAACAAATCTGTGAACATTTTCCTAAAACATTTTGACGAAGTCATTGAACAATGGAGACTGGAGTCAATCTATATTTAACATAATCATGAATGTACGAATTATGGACTTCTTTCTGACTTATGACTTAATTATTGTGACTAAGTGTCACGGCTCACGGTCTTGTGTTACCGAGGGACAAGTAAAACAGAGTTCTCCGGGTAAAGAAAGCATTAATAAATGCTATTCAGTATTCATCCTATTCAATTATTCAGGTAAGGTGATGTAAACTGTAAAGTGATAAGCTCCAACGTCAAACACCATGTTCAATTAAATAAGTTTAAGTAACCAATACCAGATCACAGGATTGTTATAGTTACGGAGACTGTTGGAAACGATGCAAACCAGGATCGGACTCCTATCAGAAATAGTCGACCACCGGTCCAGCCTCCCTCAAACTCAAATGCCCTACCACTACCCCAGACCACATCCACCTCTTCAGCCAGGAACAGCGCTCCCACTATACCACTACCAGCAGTTCCTACCGCCTCAGAGGATACACTGCACGTGCCCGTTATTCCTCATGCCTCGTCTTAAATGTCCAGTCCATGAATCCTGTGCATCAAGTGCGAGTATATGGGAAGTGCCAAAAATCTCAGCTCTTATTCAGGAGAAATCCAAAAACCACTCGTTACCGTTTATTGCACTTACGGAAACGTGGCTCAAGTCCTACATGTCAGACAAATACAAAATGTGCATCACCTCTTTCTCCTGCTGAGCAGAACCTCCCCCTTAAAAGTAAACAAATCTGCATCGCCTCCCAACGACAATCCAGATATATTAAGCAGCAGAGACAATCATTTAAGGAGACTTCGATATCTATCAGGATCATGATTTTACTGCCTGAGAACTCAGCACTTCAGGATGAAACATATAATATTTGGTTTTCTCGATTTCATTCATATTTAGACAGAAGTCCGTGTAGATAATTGGTTATAGAATAATTGGATATAATTTTATGCGAAGTGTGTCTGCGAAAATATACGTGTGAACTGGTCATCCCGCAAATGCTGAAAAAGTAGATGTTACCTATCATAAAATAACCGCTCGCACCGTACAGTGTACACGACAGAGTTGTGACTGCGTTTACAAATTCTTTATCATATTGATGTGTTGCCATGGCAACCGAAACTCCATCGGAAGATCGGCCTGTAAGGCATAATCATGATAATACACAGTATCAAAACATTGCCATTGATATCATAGCAACATTCCAGAGATTAGATTATGTGTGTGTAAGAAAATGTATGTTATAGTATTATACAGTCTGCTAGAACATTCCGTTTACACATGGTGGCCGATAACAACTTGTTTAATTTATCTCCGAATTACACACAAATTTCTGAAAGTTTCGTAGACTTAAATCAATTACAGAGGGTGTGGCTATTGGCCAGCCCCTCTATTTCACTATTATGGTTGAAACTATAAGAATACAGATTATATTGTTACAGTGATTTTACAAAAGTCGAAACAGTAAACACCAATTTGTAGGATACTTTAAATCACACCAAAATTGGTCCCAGAATGCAATGAAATCTGATGGCGTCTTTTCAGTGAAAAAGAGGCCACACTCTCTGTAATTGATTAAAGTTTACGAGACCTTTAGAAAATGAGTTATATAACTTGCAACTTAAACTAAGATAAATTGAGTATTTATACTCAATTTATCTTAGTTGCATGAGTAATATATATATACTCTCATTTTTTTAGAGCAAACGTAATTTAAATGGCTAAACACAATTCAATAAAATTTGGCTCGATCCGATTATCCAAACTATCAAATAAATGCGAAAATGAACCTTCTTTTGAAAACAATGAACACAAATATGTTTCGATTTGACAAATTTCTCGAACCAGTGGTGGTAGTAAGTCATACCAGAACCAATTATTTCAATTGGGCACTCAGTGACTGAGCTATTAATGCCAACGTTTGCACACTGACTTTTGGCCCACCCTGTATATTTATAATATACGGCTGGAAAAAATGTAACTGGATATCTGCCACAATGCTGCTATTATTAAGGTTAAAGTAACATTTAGCACATAAAGAAGTCTGGTTTGCTAGGTTTTAATTGGTCGTATAATAACAAATAAAAATGAGTTAAGACTACAAAAACGGTCGATAGAACCTAATTATAATACCTGTATCGAGAACTCGACTTCAATGCACTGATAGCGTTGGTACTAACATTCTATCAAATTATGTCATATCTTGAGACTTGATAGCTGCCTGAAACAGTTTTGAGTCAACATTATCGTGATATTCTAGAAATTGAAACCAATTCAGGTTTCAATAAATGCCATAGAATTAAATTCTACCTTTTTAAATTTTAAGAATTTGTTGATTTATTAAAATTCTGTCTCAATTAATATATAAGGGTACATGCAATGTATTTCGACACGCACTGTAGACTCACTTATTGGATTCGTGCTAGATGCTGTGTACGTCACCCTCTTAACCACCTCTATGGCGAAGATGAGGATGGTAAGTGCAAGTACAGTAATGTGAGGAGAGGATGGGTATCATTTAGCACATTTTTGCTGTAGGTTTAAAGTAGCTCTTAGTCAAGGAGTATATAAATGACGGCACGACAAGGTTCTGCAACAGATCTCTGAACATGTTATCTTGTGAGCGCCGAGTGAACACTTATAAGAACAAGGCCAGCGATGTAAGACAGTATCATTGACTTAGTCCATGCTGGGAGGAAAAAAGCAAGTACAGACGACCGAAAGGAGTCGTGGTTTGGGATCCTGAGTGGGTCTCGATATTGGATAGTGCTTTTATATATCGGACCTTATGATATTCTCAAGGTCACCAAGACGGCACAGTCTTATGGCGGGAGGTAACGGTACCATCTAAAGAGCAGATTGCTGAATCATACAAGTAAAAACTCTACCGGTACAGCAGTCTTACAGCAGACTGAGATTCAAGCGAAAGAATTGTGCTGTTATAATTATGCGGTTAAAGTTCTAGCACCGGGAGTAGTTGTTCACGGTTTGGAGAGAGCTGAGTAGGCTAGTACGGGATAGAAGGGAAGAAGCAGCTCACTGTTCCAGATGGATCTACTTCTTATCAAGGAAGAAGGAGTGGTAGGTATAGTAAGGAAGATTGGAGCCTAAGAGTTAACTTAACATCTAGAGGTACCACAAACTTTATCTCGTCGCCAATTGCGAGCTTTAACGGGTTTCCTCAAGTGACTCGATGGTTTAATTGTGACAAATCATGATACGAACTTTGATGAACCCATAATAGTATAGTGCAATAATACTATGATAGTATTCTCATAAGTTCTACCCTTGCAACCGAGTACAATGTACATACTAAGTGATATCAAGCTGCAATCTAAAATTTATTAATTGAATCTCAAAATAACTTCAAATTTTACCTAATAATTGCGACATCGTTGGAAGTGAGAAATAAAATACATTAAATTTTAATCCAATTCTGCGAGAGAAGATTTGCCCAGACAGCTGACAAGAATGTATTACCATACTTCCTGTAAATGTGGTAGTTATTAGGTCATATCAAACTTGAAAATTATGTCAAAGTTTTTCTCAGTCTCTGGTGTCAATCACCAGTAGAGTGCCCAGCCGCACCAAAACAACCTGCGATTTTTACGTGGGAAACATCGTATAATACACATGCTATACACTCTAGTTTTATAGCAGCTACTGATATCATGCGGCAGTATTAATAAGCATACAAATTCAGCGCAAAAAATTGTAAAGACGACACAAATTCATGCGGGATGTTAATAAATGTGTCCATGTTGAACTCAAACTCCGACAGAATGATATTTCAAATCGGATATATTATAATTAATCAAATGGTATCTGCTCATGTTCCGTCTATATAAACTACAAAACTTAATAAATTAGTGAAGTTCTGAAACAAAGATCACGACTAGGTTTTATCAAAATTGAAAAGAAAACCGATCGAAGTGCACTAGAGATATAGTTTAAGTTTAAAGGGTCATCATTACTAAAATCTCTTCCTAGCTCCTAGCAATCAAGTTGTTAATCCTAGTTCTACACCTAAACAAGTACAAAATTACAGCCTTACATTTTGAAATTTTTCGATATCTAGCTCAACATAAGACTTCGATACCAATAATGCATAATGGGTACATACCGATGATCGGTGTTCGTAAATATTTGATTATTTATAGTATTGAAGTTTAAAATCTTCCTAATTATGTAAGAATAACAAAAGGAATCACGTACTAGTGTGCTGTTACGAAAAACAACTATTTAATAAAAATAAATTAACAGTATTCGAGTACAAAATTAAAAATACAAACTCCAACATAATCGACAGACAAACTCAATAAATGAAGATTTCGTCGTGAAACGAGCTATATATACAGCTATAACGTAGCGCTCGACTCCAGTCTGAACCAAAATTAAGTCGCGTTCGTAGGAAATTGACCACCAGCTGCTGGTGGTTCGAATGTTGGTTTGCACACTACTGTGGTTGCGAGAAGCATTATTTGATGCGCGCGCCGCGCGCGACCCAGTAGTGCATCGCGCTACAACCTATAGTAGAGGCTGTTACGGGCAAATATCACGCTTTTTTGCTCGAGCCCTGGGACTTCTTTTAGGGTTCTTATATGATAGAATGGAGTGTACTGAACACTCTGATGGTATCGGGAACCTTCTAGAGCCTTCAGAAGCTGTGTTGTGAGCACTTTACTGCCAAAACTTCGGACATCTACAGACACCGGAATATCGACTAGAAATTTTTTCTGAGTTGTTCCCCTAATTTCTCTTAGGTTGCTTAAGCCCCAGAAAGTGTCAGATCGTCTAAATATTGCTCCATTCCGGTGTTAGAGACCTCGAAAATTTCGACCACGTAGAACGTGTTGCGCGTCGTATGTAGTGTTTACAATGAAAAAAGTGCACTTAAATCTGATTCGGTTGCGGCGGGTGACGTATCTAGCACGATATTTGCTCAAAAGCGCGTCACTGCGCCAGAAACCTCGTGGTACCGTAACGCTGTAGAAAATAGATAATCACAAGAGACACAATAAACGTATCATCACTATGCAAAGTTAATGTTAAAATGATACAATAGCCCTGCATTAACAGATTAATCCACATAAACACTATATTTCTACAGATGCCACCGATCGGTAAATCGAACATGTTTTTGAAGATAAATCGTCTTACGGAACGATAGCTGATAGAATTCGTTTCTACATTGAAAGATTTCTTTTCTAATCTCCGTTATGAGTGCTGTCTTTGTTAAAGTGTTATCATCTCTATCCGAATCTATTGTTGCGGCAAGATTAGATACAAACTCGTCTTACCGACATTGTCTTTCTGAAAACTGATGTGATCAGATTAAACATTGCTGGAGTTTGCAGCGTTCTCAGATAAATTAGACGTTACAGTTCTGGTAAAACATTCTCCTGCTCCAGTTAAAAGGTCCGTACAGCGTCAATACCTGCACTCATTAATGCAGCATTGGTGTTGTCGTGCGTGGACACGTGTCTTTCCATTTTAAAACAGGTTTTTAGAGACAGGTTTTAAACTTACAGCTTCAGATAATTTACCCTTCAATTGTTTCACCCTCGAGTTGCTGTACCTCAAACGACACGTTTTGTGATATCTACCTAGCTTGCTATAGAGATATTTTCCGAGACTCTCAGGGTTAAGAACAGGGCACTTGTTCATGTGCGAATCAGGATTAACATCGATGTTGCACAGATCCTGACGATTTCTGTAGATGTCCACAGATAGTATGTTGCGAAATCGACGAAGAAACTTTTATCTTTTCCTTGAATCAGACTATCCTTTTTCGTTTCTAACGTCTAGGGAAATTCGTATTGTTAAAGAAGAATAACCTCTCATACTCTTAAAATTAAATCGAGATAATATATGTATAATAATTATATTTGCGAGAAAAAGTTTCACACAAACCTGTTCAACCTGGCATATGAAACACAAGTCTCAGTCCATTTCAAACAAATCAACATCTGGTCCACTTGATTGGGAACTAAATGAAGAAAGTCTCCACATTTTCTTAGTTCTATTCGAGGAGGCCGAGGGTGACAAAGGCGGGACTTTTTCCACTTGGATGGCAATAGCTTCTTCAATCTTCATCACAAGAGGATTCGTCAATTTCAGAAACAGCACTGTACACCTGCAAATACTTTATTACTTCCCACATTTATATCAACAGTATCATATCACATAAGTTTGAGATCGTACAAGTGTTATATCATTTTAAAAGTTTGCAAATCCGATAGAAATGGATTAAAAATTACTACTCGCTGTCTATTTAACTTTGAATGATAATGTTTTTAAATGTTAGTAAAACAGGAGGAAACCACTCACCCTGTTATAGTTGTCTTTTACATAGTTAAGACACTGAATACACAAAAAAGAGGTTTGCTTTGGTGAGCACAACCCAGGATTGATCTTCTGCAGCAGGGCGAGGAATTCTCTAGACTGTTTTGTCATTCGTTCACTTTCAGAGCGGAAGAAAACTGTTTCATTAAAATCCTTTATTTCTATTCGGGTACAGATACAGCACTCTGAAAATTGATGAATGATCACATTTTTGTATACCCTACGGCAAAGTCTTATGTCTGTGGTAAAAGAATGATATTCTTTAAATAGTTTTTTATTAAAGCCTAAACTTAACTTCTACCAATTCAAAATTGTTTACGTCGGTCTCCCCTCCTTGAGCCACTTTTCACATAGCTATTGAGTATAAATCACTCTAGCACAAGCGACTTTCAAACCCCCTCCCCTAGGCTGGATTAGGTTATATGTGAACTGTGCTCTAGTGCATGACTGACTTTACATAATGCAGAGCATGCAAAGTTTTGATGTTTCATAAACTTATGAATAAAGTTTTAAAAATCGTGACATAAAAAGCAGTGGTCGCCCGGTGCCCCGGCCAAAATCACAACCCCCAGCCCCGGCCAAAAATTGGCAATTCGCCGGGGGTAAACACCGGCCCCGGCCAATAAATTTAACCCCGGCCAATTTTCAGTGGTCAGCCCGGGGGGATACAACGGTCATTAATGTGCATTAATGGGCATAAATGGGCATAAATGGGCATTAATGTGCATTAATGTATATGTATATTTCAGCAAAATTCTATAATACTGACATTAATGACCGTTGTATGCCCCCCGTCAGCCCCAGCCCCAGCTATATTGGGGCTCCCCGGCCCCGGTCAGAATCCTGCCCCCGGTCGACCACTGATAAAAAGTTAACTCACTGGATTTGTCCAAAAGCGAGAGAAAGTACTGAGAAAGCACTTATACGTCACCACCAGAGGGCCTAGAGAGGTTATCTTTGTCTGTTTAATTGAATATTGAGTATATAATATGAGATTTAAGATGAACATGATAGATATAATGTCCAAATTCTAAAGTTCCACCAAAATTGAGTCACATTAAACTTGGTTAACACAACAATTTTCTTCATTATAGTAGGTGATTTGACATAATGAAGTGTAAACTAAATTATTATTTATAATAATTACCTGTCGGAGGGATTTAAGTGTTCCTTTGAACAGTCCTTTTCTGGAAGGTTGAGAGCTTTCAATACATCCAGAGAGCCAAATTGGATTTGTCCTTCTTTCGGGCATTATATGCAGTCTTTGATATGATGCCTTGTACATTTTGAAACCCTGCAGTTATCATTATTCAATACTTATAGAGCCTTAGATAAGGGGTTAGGGGTCGTTCACATAATATTGTGTAATTGTAATATAGTAAGGTTACTGTACATTTCCAACCCTTTGTCATGTATATCACAACAGATGATGTTAAAAGCATAATAATATTATGATACAGTTTTACAGTTTTTGTTACGTGTTGATAATCTAGCTCTTATCTCTATTTTATCGCTACATTACAACTGCCGGTTGGATCACTGAACTCGCGGAAGCTACGAACCGTGACAATAAATCTGAGTTTTCAGTTGAAACGTTCAAAAAGCCAGTGAAGTCAGTTTCAGTAAAACATTTGTAATTTGTATTCTGCGTATCAGACTACCGATAATCATGTAAGTACGTTTCTGGATAACAAGAAAGATATGGAGGAGTTGAAGAGCGATCTTATCCGATCGCAAAGTACTGTTATCAAGCTGCATGCTGAACTTCTGGAAACTAAATCGAAGCAGTTGGAATCCGTGCACTCTAACGTCAAGACCGCCGTTCAAGACACTGTCCAAGCTGAGATGAACTCATACAGTCAAGCTGTGACTAAAAATGCACCTGTGCTTGCAGAAGAGAGTTTAAAAAAGGTTGTACAGAATTGTACAGAATGCTGTATCGGAAGAGGATCGCAGTAGGAATGTGCTCATCTTTGGTTTGAAGGAGACTGATGAAGAGGAACTGTGCAATAAAGTTACCGTGATTTTTCAGCAGATTGAAGAAAAACCACGTTTTGAAGCTATCTGGGTTGGGAGAAAATCAGCCAACAAGACGAGACCAGTCAAAGTTTCGCTAGGTAATTCTAACTTACCGTTCATGAGATATTAGTAAATGCCAAAAAGCTGAGACTGTGTGAAGATCATAAGACTGTTTTCATCTCTCCAGATCGATCACCTGAAGATCGAGCTATCCATCAGCGGTTGGTCTTGGAAATGAAACAGATAGCCAAAGCAGGCATGGCTCCACCGTGTAGGTTCGGGTGGGTGCGCACCCACCCAAAGGATGTTGCACCCACCCAAACGATTTGAAAATGTTCACACAAAAATTGTCAAATTTTGTATAAACTAAGGGTCAATTGACTTCTGTTATCAATTGAGACTGTTTTGGAGATATTAAAATACGTTTAGGAGAGTAAAATTCCAAAATTTTCCAGGGGGCTTCACCCCCCCCCCCCCCCCGCCGTGCACCAAGCTGCACCCACCCAAAGTTTTTGAGCTGGAGCCATGCCTGAGCCAAAGAAGACACAAAAAAACATTATTATATCAGAAGTGGTAATATTTGTAGCTAGGACAAGATGTTAGAGAGTGATACATAATAATGAGTGATATACATCCATAAGTTTTTAATTTTGATTGTTGATATAAGCGGGATAAAAATAATTTATTTCATTTGTATTGGACGGGACATACACATTACACATATTACACAAAGATGCTACGTAGTTAGTTAGTAGTTAGTAGGAGACGGGAGCTTTCTAAGCTTTCCGTAGTGCCCCCAACCTGCTTTCAGATATGGGGGTCATATATGCCTTCAGTTTCCACCCGGTAAACCTGGTCGGAGAGCCCCCAGGTTTCAACTGCGCATGATAATATAGCCGTGCGGGTAATAAATCCCGGGTTGGCTTCTCGTGTATTCAGTAGTGTGGCCGACCCCACTACTCTGCTGCGCGTTGCCGTGTTGGGGTGCTATCCCGGCGCGCGCCGGAGCTAGCCCCTCTCCCCGGCCTCCACGCACTTCGGCTATTTTGCTATATCAGAATTGAAATATGCGTTCGTTTTGCGTACTGTATTTTTGGTATGATAATTATTTGTAGAGAATCAGAGCTGCCATGCCGCTCGCCCGAGCGTTCAGAGTTTGGTGCTGTATGGTGCTGGGTATCTCATGGAAGGACAAGGTCAGCAATATAACTTTGTATGGTAGTCTACCAAGGCTGTCAAACAAGTTACGAAGCAGGAGACTAAAAATAGCGGGACACTGCATCAGACATCCTGAGCTACTTGCCAGTGATTTAGTCTTATGGAAACCTATGCATGGTAGAGCACAGCAAGGCCGACCAAGACAAAGCTACTTGTCTATGTTACTGAAGGAAATTGGGACAAACTCAAAAGAGGAACTGTGAACCCTGATGCGGGACAGGGATATATGGAGGGGGTTATCTGGCGTAGATCGGACTTAGTTCCGAAAAAATAGTAGTACCTATTTCATTAATAACCTGCATAGCTGAAAAGTTGATTGATGTAGTTTCGATAAACAGGGCGTCGTTCAACTACACTCATTTCGTTCCAAGCTGGAATGTAGTATTGTTTAGTGTAGGTTTGTTCATGTACCTCTCATCATCAAAAGGTTTCAACTTATACAGCATCGATAACATCATCTAACAAAGCTGTTTGAACAACTTAAGATTCAGTTAAAATTACATTATTCAGATACAGTTTGTGAAATGAAACATTGTCAGCCTGTATTTAATTAATTATAATAATTATGGTAATTTAGCTAAAAATCAAACCATTTGAGTTTTCATTGTTATCAAAATAATGTCGATCTAAATTCGTCTTAATCTGCATGGCTGTGAGCGGATTGAAGTCTTTTAACAAACCACACAAGCTTCTTTTATCAAGAAGATTCTTGAAGTGATCCGAATGTACACAGAGAACTGTCTTAGCTAGTTCTGGGTCCATAAACATGTCACCTTCTTTCTAATGGTGATTGTCAAGTTTGTTCAGCAACATAATTCAGAATTACAGAAATTATTTGAATCTACTAGAGATGAAATGGCTTAAATAACAAGCAATAGATGTAACTAAACAATTAAATACATATTGTAGTTTGACTACTTCTTTGAAACAATCAAAGAACGGGGGAGCTAAGGGAATGATTGCTCAAAACGAATGATATCTTCATGAATTCAATGCAGCATCTATACATTTATTCGAAATTAGTGATGGATGAGGGGGTTTAAGTCAGGCATTCCTGACATTTACTCTGATGTCAGGGGCCTTTTATATATTAGTGAAACAAATTTTTTTTTTTAGTGAAACAAATTTAAAATTTTATCCTTTATTTTACAATCATAATATAATAATATTTATAAGCCTCCGTTTTGAAAGTTTTAAATTTTAATACATTCACAATTCTATTTAAAATTCAATTTTATGTACAAGTCAATAACTGGCCGCCAAAGCCGCGCATTCTTGAAAACAGGATTAACTTGATTATAGTTATACGACTATGTAAATTTAAAACTATCCGTGGTTTTTTCTTTTAAATAAATAAATTATAATTTTACCTAAGTCCAAAGCCAGCTTTAAAAAATTTACTATTAAATCATAATATATCGTCAACTTTAAATATTTACAATGCAACAATTCATTAATCTGTAAACACGCTTACTCCAGCCCCTAAACGCATAAATTGTTATGCGGCGCGGCTCAAGCCGCGCACGCACGTATTATTTTATACTGTTTGCTTTCTAATAAATATCGTGCCAATGTGTACGTCTAAATTGTAAACGTTCATGTTTTGTGTAAAGTGAATCCAATTGGGACTAGTGACAAGGATAAGGACCCAAGTGCCTGTACGGCTTTTTCGGGCCCCTGTGGACCACTACTCTTGAAATCACTCTACAACATTGAACATCTATATCTACTACGTCATTTGGCAATTGTTGTCATTAATCTAACTTTCTAATTAATTGCCGAGGGGGAAGAGTAAACGCTTCACATTAAAATTCAATATACAAAATTCAAAACCATCAATACGGTATTAAATATTATGGACAAGTCTATAGATCTATTTCGTAGTCATATATTCACATGATTTGCTTTATATTATCTTAATACTGTAATGAAGTACAGTAGGATTTGTGTTTCGAGAAAGAAAGGTTGCGGTCAAATTATTAACAAAAGTAAACAAAAGTCCATCAGGGACTCCGTGGAGTCGAAAAAGGTACACGGCTGCTGTCTGGTGCTGCTAGGCATTTATTGATCAAGATGTTTTATTGTATTGATTTATAATGATTCTATTGTTCGTGACTAATCAAGTTCTAAGTGGAGGTATAAAGTGCTGCTCAAGATACTTCGTCATCTCATGTCCAGTATAATGATTAAGATAGTATACAATGCAGTTTTAGTAGTTGACCCAAACAGTTAAGTCCGTCATAACTCACAATCGTTAAGTCGTCGGTCAATTGTCAAAGTCGTCGTGTGTTTATTCGTTGAGATAGCAGCAAGATAAGATGTTACGCGCGCGCGCGTTTAATCCCGTCGACGTGAGATGTGACAATGAAAACGCCATAGAATTATTATTTTCGCGCGTTACGTAGAGTTTACCAGTGTGTAATACTAGTTAACACTGGGTGTACACTGAGTGTAAGTGTAAGTTTCATATACAAGCCGTTGAATATTTCCAATTTTGAGTGTATCGTGAGCATGTTTTGCAGTGCGATTGCTCGGTACTAGTGTGTTTGTGTATATATATATATATCATTTGTGGAGTATGGTGTAAGTAATGTTTTTGGTTGGAGTGCAGTGGTTATATGTATGAGAAAAGATATATGGTCATTTTAGTAACTCAAATAAATCAGAACTTGAGCTCATTTGTGGCAAAATTAAGCTCACACCAAAATGTATTATATTTGAGTATAATACATTTTACCTTATAATTAACCATCACTCCCGTCTAGGAAGTACTATGTATTTGTGTATGTAATTGAGATCGTATCAGCGCCTTTCATTCTACTCAACGCGTTTCATTCTCATATATGTCAAGCTTGTTTAGAGTAGAATGAAACGCGTTGAGCAGAATGAAAGGCGCTGATACGATCTCAATTACATACACAAATACATAGTACTTCCTAGACGGGAGTGATGGTTAATTATAAGGTAAAATGTATTATACTCAAATATAATATATGAAAGGCCCCTGACACTACTACTATTTATAAATTCAAAATCATGTTAAGAAGATAGCAGCAACTAATCCATATTATTTACAGTGCTCTATTTTATGTGTACTGAAGAGTGCCTTTACAATATTCCACTTTGTGGTGTAGATTTCCTCCATATCCAACAGGCAACACTGAATGAGTGATGGATGAGGGGGTTTAAGTCAGGTGTTCCTGACATGTATTCAAAATTGCATTAAGAAGATAGCAGTAACTAATCTATATTATTTACAGCGCTCTATTTATGTACTGAAGGGTACCTTTACAATATTTCAGTTTGTGGTAGGGTTCCTCCACATCCAACAGGTAACACGGAATGAGTGATGGATGAGGGGGTTTAAGTAAGGCGTTCCTGTCAAAAGATCTATAATTAATCTTGTAAGGGTACCACACAGTAGACATTATATTGTTGATTGTGAACCAAAAGTTTATTCATACCCACAATCGATAAATTATAAATCCAAATAGTCATATAAGCAATGCAATACTAAATTGGTGAAATTGTATTAACAAAAGGTATACAGCCAAGTAAAGGTATCTCAACAATATAACATTGAAGTATTAGAAATGGCACTCTACTATTATAAAACACTTTACTGTACTGTATTAAACAATATTAAATGAAATTAAGCCAGAGAAGGCATGAACTTCAGAAAAGGACAATACACTAACGGTACAAAAACTTAAATGAGTTTCAGGGAAGGGTTACTAAAATTTTACGGTAGCGCTCGATTTTATTCAAAAATTTTCAAAGTGCTCAGCACCACGAAAAATATAATTTTTTCTTCCGCTTTCAAAACTTGTTTTGACGCTGAAAAACTATCAAATAGTATTATTGAACAGTATTAAAACACTTTGTGGGCAAAAATATTTCATTTTGGATGTATAAAGAGCCGATAAAATTTAGCGCGCAAAAAAACATTTTTTTTGGGAGGTTTTTTGAAATTTTGAACAGGTTAACTCTTATGTGTGCTTATGAACTTAATATTAGCTAATGCGGCATATTAAAATGTATCAGAAACCGAAATATCTAAGCTTTTTTTGAAATTAACCTATCGATAATCCTGAAAAACCTCAAAAAATGACCATTTTTAGGGCCAAAAATCGGTTTTTAAAAAATAAAACCAGGTTACCCCCATTTTCAACACTTCCCACTATCACCAATCGATTCAGGGGCCAAAAATACGTCTTTTAAGACATGTCTGATGACTCTGGTGTATCGAGCAGAAAATCCCCGTAACAGCTCCTACTACTATACTAGTATGCCAATCCCAATATGCGTCGCTATTTTAGTTTTCGAGCTTCTCGCATTATACATGAGAGGATCGACTTCGAGCAATAGACTAACAAGCTAGGTAAGTATAATCTATAAGTATAAACTATAAACTATAATGTTTTCATTTATTATTTTCATTAAAATCTGAGTAAAAAATACACTGCTATCGAAATGTAGTAAAGCATCAAAATTGTTAATGGAATTTATTAATATTATCTATGCTTCCTGCAAATTTTAAAGGAAAAAAAAAACTCAAACTCAAATTAACTCTTTATTTTCACTAAAACATCAAGCCGATAATAGGCAATATGATAATACAAATACACTAAAAGGTGACCACAGACCATATAAAAGACTAATAAAACACACAAGAAATAAACTAAATTTAAGTCTACGATTACAAATTAAAATCTTAATTTTACCTTAAAGTTAGACTTAGGAGTAACAACAAATTTTCAAAATTAACTCAAAGTTAATATATTTTGAGCAACGTTCTAAATTTTAACTGAGATTCATTATGATAAAACAGTTTTTTTCGTTACCAATTAAGTAGATTTGCATTAGTATTACCGATTGAGAGTTTGACCGTTTATTGTAAAGAGTGCGCGCGGCGTCAGGCTGGAGAAGCAAGTAGAGACACAATGCGCGGCTCGTCGTCCAGCACTAGGACAGGTTTGTGGATCTGAGATTGATCAACATAATTTAATAGGGTCACAGCCACAATCAACGAATTCAACGTGGATATTTAAGAAATTGTTTGAATATAATCGACAGTGCCGTATTTTTTGTTTTTGGTCAATAATCCTTGTATAATTGTCTCACTACTGACTACACTTCGTTATCAATATCAGTTATGCGCTACCTTTATTTTTTTCGAATGAGGCCTCGGCAGTTGCATGCAAGGAATGACCACTGGCCAGAAAACGTCCGGAAAGTCAACCCTAGTTCTGCAGTTTACTTATACTGATAGTTTATATAGAGATCATAGCATTAAGAAAACTTGCCATTAAGTAAAAATGAAATAAAGTGACAGTAAAGTGGACCCCATTTTAAAGATTAGACTTCAAATTCGATGAAATAATTTTTCCCCATTTAATCAACAACCATCATCAAATTCCTAGGAGTATGTTAAATGAGTACCATGCATCTCTTATATTGTCTTTAGCCATATTCTTAATCTTCAGATAAAATAAAATGTGAAAGCTTGTGGGGCGTGCTAGCCGGAAGGAGTGCTCATTGAGATTGTCTGGTACATTCTCCACTTATCCACAGCAACCTTGTCCAGGATATGAGTCTTGATGAGTCCCGTCCGTTCTGGGTAAAATGTGGAGGTGCCGTCAAACACTCTGAAACGTATGCGCAGTTACTCAATCAGTAATGATAAAACAAGCATCCTTGCGTGTAGAGTGTGAAACTCACAATATGTTGGTAAATAATTTTATAAAATTATTGAACAATTCATTTAATGAATGAGACTCTCTGCAGACTGTTCAGATGACTAACCGAACAAAAGAGGAGTTGATTCTGCTGTTGCCACAAATAGCCCACCTCACACTTACACTCTCCTTCTCCTTCACTGCCTCCAGCACGTCCTGTGGAGATTATTCCTCAAATTTACATGTCAAGTTTGAAGCTACTTTCTTACCGTTTAGACTTCAATCAATCACTGTCCGCATAATGTACCTGCAAGCTAATCTGAACCGCAGATAATCAAAGTGCTTTTACGAAGAATTTCTTTAAAAACACTTACAATGTAAAGGTCGGTGTAGAGTAGAGTCAGAGATCTGAACCATGCTGTTAGACCAACTTTATAGGATTGTCTACCACTGAAACAAAAATTGTTAGACCAACTTCATTCGGCAGAGCTCTTTTAGACTTAGAGTTGGGATCGGGGCTTCCCTTTTTAATGTTACTTTTCGCTACAGACGTATTGTTTGAGTCATAATGTCCGATGATCATTGATTGACCAACTTCCCAGCAACATACGTCTATCTCTTTTATTTAGTATAAGAGCTAAATCGTTTAACCATATTAAATTCTGGGTTGAAAGCGCGTCATACTAATGATATAGCATAGAGTATATTGTATAGAGTATCTCCAATAATAAGGGGCCTGTACCAGTTCAGAGAATTATATAAATGATTTGCCAAGTTCCCCAGAAAACCTCTTAGTTCGGAGTATTATTTTAATAGCATTTAAAACGCGTCGTTTGAGGCGAATAAGAAAACTAATTACTAATACTACGGTAAATAGTCTGGGTCCTAGCCACTGGTACTAAATTGGAGAAACTCTGATCACGAGGACACTTATACAGCTTCTCGGTTAAAAGCTGCTTACTTCTCAATCTCGCTCAGTTGTAGGTTTATAACCTACTGTAACGCTGGCCGAGTTTCTTCGCAACTCATCGACGATGGTTATTATTACTTCATTTAGCTGCAATATTTATTTGAATTATCAAATAGGTATTGTACGAGTAATAGTATTACCCGTTAATTAATCAATCAGTAGCTTGATTAAATTCTGGCGTGAGGAGTTCTTGTGCCAGCAAGTCCTCGCTACACATTTCAGATACTTGTTTTATTATTCTTTATTTTTGTTTGAAGAATGCAATTGAATGCGCGTGTGTTGAAAGCTAATCCTTGATGTTTATTGTAGTGTTAACATCAAAACAACATATTGATATTATGGTAGATTATAGTATGTAATACTGAAAATATGTAATTTAGGACTAACTTAGTACTTTATTTAGCTACAATTCTGCGTCAGAGAGTGGTTAATGGTTATTTATAGCCACATAAATATATTCATGTTAGTTTGACGCCGATATAACGTCAAACACAACTAAAGTATAATCTAATACAATGAATCCTTGACTTTATATCAAAAAAATTCTATTTATAGAATTAGTTCGATTTGTAAATGCTTTGTTAAGGTTTGCTATATAATAAAATGCTCAATTCCTCAATAATCCAACTTACAGACGTAACAACCCGAACAAGCTTCTGACACAGTACATGTTGATTTGTTGTTACGTTACTCAGCCTAATCGACAACTCTTTATACTTGTAGTTGTAGACCATAATTCTTGTTCTCCAGTCACATAAACTACAGCTATATGTTAATACCCGGCACAATTTGAAACGTCACAATTGTGTTGGATCTGGTCCAACAGCAGACAACCAACTTTCCTGCTGGCTGATCTCCAAACCATGTGCCTCTCATCAGTCTCATACACCGGTCAATAGTGCAATAAGAGCGGTTACCAATATTAATATTCAACACAGACTGGTTTCTCTGTAGCCACAACGGTGCTCATGTATAAACATGTGATAAAGCGGAATAAAGGGACCTCCGCTGAGTAACACGGATATAAGTTGAGTGCCAAATGAGAAGAGAACACTAAAAGTGGGGTGCCAGATAAAAGGAGAACGAGACTAGTAATTGTAACAGGAAGAGAACGAATAATTACAGTGAGGGGACAGGAAAGGAAGGAAGAGGTAGCGCGAGGAAGCGGAAATAAAACGTAATGATACTTGGCATGTGGTATGTCAGCACCGCATGATAGGTAGTGAAATATGTTCCTGGTGTTTAACATTCCACAAAAGTTACTCACTTGTGTGTCTTAGTCTTTTTACCAGTGTTTTTAAATATCGTTTCTAGTGTTACAGTGTTTTTATGTAGTGATTGTAGTGCTACAATGTTGTTGCTACCTTTTATACCCTTATTAGGAATGTGTGGATTTTGAAGAGTTCTTTGATAGCGCGGCTCTACACATGGTGTTACATGAACACTATCATAACAGGAGCCACATTCTCACGACTTATTACGTGTCCAAATAAGGAGAGATAAAGTATTGTAACGTTACTATTCTACTGAGACACTGGAGTTGTACGTGTTATCTTACGGGAGGAGAAATAGTTAACATATTTAAGATAAAGTATATAATCATTAGATATAACGTAATGCTTGCTGATGATTTCAACGTCTTATGATGTTACACCTCAGAGGTGAACCTGGCGCGATGCCAACAAATACTGACTCATTATAGTTTTAACATATTTCAATTTTACGTCAGATGATCAAATTAATCTTATATTTTTGTTTGCTTTTGTTAGTCGTGGCAACACGTGGCAACACTATAAGTTTAAGTAACAGTTTTCAGAATCGGACGATTTTTGTTAATTAATATGACGGCTTTGCTACTTTCAACACTACTTTTTAACAAATCATTCGTTTTTGTGATTTGATATTTTAATAAAAAATTTAATGATAATCTAATCAATTGGTTCAGTTTTTCTCATGCCTAAAGAGCAGAAATATTCATTGTAAAAGTCTTATTTTCGTCTCTTGCTGTTCAAAGGTTTTGTCGTTTTGTGCGGTTCGGAAATAAAATCCTAAAATTAAAACAAAAATTGTTAAATTTCCGGAATTTTAAGAATTCGTCTACACAGCACTTCTTAGGTTGATTAAATGTGATTTAACTTTATCATTTATGGATGCTTAAAGTTAAAATCAAGCCGGAATGTGTTGTTCATACATAGCTCATTTTATTAATCTGAATCATTATCCCTTGTTTAGTTGTTAAAGTCAATGAAAATGCCACTGTTATAAAGTTATAATAACTGTTAAACCTATGCAAACATTTTTACAAATCTTTTGTCGCTTCATTTTGAGCAATTCTCGATTTTTCGGCCACATCACAAACAGCTGGTAAAGTTAAGTATTTGACCACATGATAACTCATCATGTTTCTTTGTTTTTGTAGAGAGACAATTAGAAACAGATAACAAAAACAAAATGGTGTTTTTAACTCCTGGTACTTAAACTGTAATGGTAATACTTCACTTTACAAATCTTCCTTGTTACATCCGCTGGTACCGATCTATCTTTCTTTAATTAAGATACACTAGATCTGTTTGCTGTCAGGAATTATTGAAATGTTAATAAATTTGAACCGGGGAAATACTTATTAATTCACATATAAAAGACATATATCAACATGTTTAGAACTCTGTTTATGTCGTACGTCGGTCGTTTAAAGCATTCCCTAGCATTCTAAAGATTAAAGAACAACGACTCTAACCAGATCCCATAAACTTTATCCCACCAGCCCGAACAATTCATTCCACACGATCCATTCCACTGCAATATTACATTAGACATTTCCAATAGGGTATAATGAGTATCCCATTATGTAATAATACCCCACATTAATAACCCGGCACTGGACTGACACTACAATTACTGAGCACTAATACACTACCTCTACTACAAATATACCTCTGTTGTTGTGACACGGTCCAGTTTGTATTTTCAGCTACACCATGACAACTTGTGACGCTGGTTGTGCTGTTGTTGCCATGGTAACGGAAGCATCATAACTCTGCTAGCGCTCCGTATTAAGGAAGATTGGGAGATCTGGATTACTTTTAACATGGTCTCTCAGTAGATAGTTGTCTAGCTTTCTAGTTTGTAGTTACGGTGTTTTGATTCAACAAGCAGCGCTGGAGATATGTGTGTTGTATCATAGAGCGTGACGTGTTGGATTGTTTTTAACGTGTAGTGCACGTGTGTACTTACTTAATATGGCGTACTTTAGTAGTTGGTTAATGTTATAGTACTTACGACTTGTTAAGTGTGTTAGTTATCTGTTGCAGTTCCTGCAGGACTGCTTTATAGTTCAGGCTTATCCTCTTTTTCAGTCATTTAGTTTGATACCTGTACTACACTTGTTCTAATAGTTAATGATACTGTACTTATCGCGTTTGTAAAATGATCTGATATGAGCTGTGATTGAGTCTAGAACTTCATTGTGAGCTCCCTAAGATCAAAATACACAAAATGGCAGTTAAAATCGAAATTTTCGTTTCTTCTAAAGAAATAAGGAAATCTAATTTTCCAGTGCCACCTCAGGTCTGACTGTCCCATTTTCAATTGTTACCAGGTTTAGTCATTCGATCAATCTGATGTTTATCATGTTTACCGTGTTTTCAATTGTTGGCAAGGGGATCGAAATTTGATATACTGAGCCTAAATTGAGTAGTTGGTTGATTTTTTAACACTCTGATTCAATAGTAGGTAAGTCTCATCTTCGTGGATTTTATAGCGCAACCTTTTGCCAAGGGAAATATTGTTCTTACTTTTGTTTTCATCACAAGTTGGGATATCCGTCTAGTAGTTTAAAGAAGCATATATCGATTAAAAGCGGAGAAATTATCAGTACAATTCTATATCAGGCGCCTTCCCTACTGGACCCGAATCACTAATAACTAACTTTTAACACCTGTAGTCAGCTGCAGTTATTAAAACTTAAAAGCGAAACTTTCGATTTCGAGTTTTCTTTATTATTTGCTATAATTAGTGATAGCTCACGAGACACTAATACGATTTACGATCAGCGTTCTGCCTCACTCTTATTCTAGGTATTTGAATTTCGAGTAAATATGGAGCCTGCTCGAGTTGTTTTGTTTGATTATGATAACTATTGGATCTCAGCCAAAAATCTTACCCAGAGTCATGTTACCATGGTTACAGAGTTAAGTCACGCCACCTCAGTACCTGATTATAAGCTCACCCCAAATAAGTCACCTCGTTTTAACAACTGTATATAGCTTTTTCTAACTTAGTTTGTTTTCAGGAAAACTAAAATCATAGTTTTTCATTAGAAGATTTCCGTATGTGGTCGGGTCTCCAAAAGACCAGGAAATCTTCAGCACTCTCGTGATATTTCTCTCTGAGTTAAGATAAATTAGATAAGTAGCCGAGTCATTGCGCAGCGTGAGTCATGCCCGGATATTATGATTATACTCATATTATCCCACATTATATTACACAACTCGTGATGGTAGAAAGTCACGTTATGTTTCTCGGTACTACAACTGCTGCAATGAGAAATGTATTTATATACTTTACTTAGCATCATCGTGCTTTTTTACACTTGCACTGCGTGGTAACCGTTACGGGGAAAAACTTAGAGCCGTTAGAGGGTTCTTCTCGCTGGAATTCCCGCAATTCCTATGTTCTATTTTTAGCTGTGCCGTTATGAAAAAATTTGGTGAATGTTGGAACCCCTTCAACTCTGTTCTGGAATTTGTGCTGGTTTGGGTATGGGTAAAATATTTCTTAATTTGTGTTTTAGACACCTTTTCTAAGCAACCTCGACGGCTGGGAACCATTGTTGTGTCAAATTTAGCAATGATTTCATAGTCTTCCTTGTCATCTTTTTCATTGTTTCTTTACTTATATTAGGAATTTGACCCAGACATTAAACTTCGTATAATATGTGGCTTTGTTGAAATCTGATTAACATTTACTTTGTAATTTTGTAAGAGTACAGCTCAGTTTTATGGGTTGGCTGGCTCATATTATAACTCAGTGAACCATTATTTACTGGTTTTAATCACCACTCAGCTGTGATGTAACCTTACTCTGTGAACCATTATTTACTAGTTTTAATCACTACTATTAAGCGTGGGAAAGCAGCTCAGAACATGACAGATTTACCCAACATGTGAAATTTGATCAGGACAAATCTTGTCAATACCAATAATCAGGGCTGGGAAACGAGCCACAATTAAATAAGTTGACGACTAAAACTGGATCTGTTTCACTGGAATGTCAACAATTAATTTCATCAGACACGAATCTAAGCAATACCATTACTCTAAATTAGATGTTAATTTACGTTTGGTAAAGATAGCGCCACTTCTTTTAAGTGACACGCTGTTTAAATATTATTCTCAGTATCGATTTTGTTTTTCGTTAAGTTAGAAGCCAGCAATTTTGCGTTTCAACAGTCGATTAGGTTTAATTCTAGTTGCAGGGCATATCCGCATAAATATGCACATAATTTAAATTCCACTATATAGTATATAAGTTAGCTGTTTATTACTGCTCTATAAGTATCAATCAGACTGATTGGATCAATGATTCTGGAACCGTAATCTGAAATGGAACCAGTAAACTAGTAAAGATTTAATTAAATCTGCATTGATTAGATATTCGTCTGGAGCGTATTGAGCAGCATTAGTTAGGAAGTGAAGAATTATATTGGACCTTGAGGAAGTGGTGGAATATTACTGGTGACATGTAAACTTGAGATTAGGAGCTTACTATTCTAGAGGAAGGGTTCTCACAGCTTCATTAAAAGTTTGCTTATAGTCCCGACTCCCGACCATATTAACTAATTATGAGCTTTCTAAGCGGTAAGCTCACTAAGCTATCCTAGAGAAACAGTCCTAGCTGCTTCATTAAAAGTTTGTTTATGGTCCCGACCATATTATAACTTTGTTGCATAACCTGATTTCATGCCCAAGATGTATCATTAACTACTTAGAACTTATCTGCATTTGAGAACTCAGTTCGAGAACACCATGACGATCTCGTGGGACTGATACCTGTCTGTTCTAGAAGATCCAGAGAATATCATAGAACCTGCTCGTTCTGGAAGCAGCTCTCAAATATTTCCTGAACTTTTCTCATGCCTACGTAAATTACCTACGCAAGTTGCCGACCAAAGATATAGTTTTAATCCGGGCCCTCTAAAAGAAACTCCTGCCAAGTCCACGAAGATGTTTAAAAGAGAACGAGACAAGAAAAGAGAGGAGCAAAATGGTTAACCTAATCTCCTGGAGCCAGATTATTCAGATAATATTAATTATACTGATTATTCTCATAACATTAATTATGTGTACACCGCGGACACGCACGGTATGTTCACATATCCACTGCAACAACCGTTTTACACAGTCAATCTGATCTCCCATTTTATCTTGTACAGTAGCCGACTTGAACAATTTTGTCTCGCAATTATACTATATAAGTCCTTCGAATATAAATAGTGAAGTAGTACGAGTGTGTCCCTAAAGGCTAACAGAAAGTCAGGCTTTCCAACAAAAGCCACTCGGTTGTTTGTAGTTATGGGTTACGGGCTACTATCCACAAGGTTAGGTATTTATAAAACCTCGTTAAGCTGGATCTAACCCGTTAGTCAGACTATTTTGATAACGTTATTGTGTGGAGAGCTGCAACATGCCACCCACTAAGCATCAAGCAGTGAGAGAACAAAGTGAGAGCAACAGCCGTGAGGATCTTGCCAGATTTTACTGCTTCGCTGAATAACCTGACAGTTATTTAATGGAATGACCGGATATCAATCAAAATTTGTAATGTACGGAACACGAGTCAGTTTGCTTGCAGACATGCACCTATTTGGCAGTGTAATATATTGAGGTCAACACGAGAATTAATAAAACATGCCCATAAAATGGGTACGGGATCATATAATATAAGCAATAATCATGCCCGAGCGATCAGTCAGTACTTCTAGTTCAGAGATCAGCCCACAAATATCTCTCTCATTAAATTGTCATTCATTTAAAGCTTAAACTGTTTTGATGAAATGACGCTCGTAAGAGGCTACTCAAATTATTTAGCTATTCTAATTCCGTACGGTTGAGATTTACTATAAATAGCAGGATTGACAAGTACTCTGCACTGCTTTAGTTAAACCGATCATTTGGTTCGCTCAATTGGTTCTCCTTATTGCTTCACTTCTCTATACTGCTCTGCTTATCTCCTTTGCTATGGTTACCCCCTTGTATGTCATGGATACTGGTTCTGAACGTTTCGTTTACAACAAGACAATTAAATTTGTAAAGCTGTAAGAGTCAGCACGTTATGCTAGTAATGTAAAGCTACGCCTGACTAGTGACTGCAAAGTGCAACAGTAAGTGACTGTATAGTGAATGTATAGTGACTGTATAGTGACTGCAACAGTAAACAAGTTCTCCCACACTTGTATGATCATTACTCACACTTGTACGTGACACGTTCCCTGGCCTGTTCACTCCTACTTTACACGACACCCAGCCGGTTTATCATCGAGATTGTGACAAACTTAATTAATACCGATAAGACAGTTTACCTGGTTACAAGTCAAAATAACTTTGCGGAGGTTTATTAGGTTACCAGTGAAAATAACTTTGCGGAGTCACCAGGTCCACCTAGTATAAAGTCATAGTGAGACCACACCATCTGACTAGTTCCTAGTGTATCCAATAATAGGTCAGACGTTATGGTCCGCACAATGTCACGTGATGTTACCGTCACACCTTTAACAAGAGTGACAAGATTGTCACAGTTGAGCTGACAAGTCAGGTCACTAAATATGGTGATCTGATCATTATGATATCATTCTGCTGATGATGTGATCAGTATTTAAAGCGGTTGAGTATATTGATTGGCCGATATGATTGTTAGCTCCCAGATCCATTTAATTTCTCTGCCTTATAAATGTAAATCTCGACTTCCAGTTCCAATTGTCCAGCTTTAAATTATTAAAATGTTAAATGTTCCAGCTCCAATTGTCCAGCATATAATTGTACAATTTGTCTAGCTTATAATTATCAGATGTTCCAGTACCACTTGTCTCACTTATTATAGTAATATATTTGCTCCCAGTTCCACTCAAGTCTCAATTTGTCTAGCATGATAACTTTATAAGTACCGTTATTTTTAAAGCTGAATTTTCTCGGGCCAGATTGTTGAGAGCCAATTTCCCGTTTCAGTACTTTATCTCTGATTAAACAGGAAACAGGAATACCCACTTAGCCATGATTCAATTTCTCGAAACTAAATTTGAATTTAGATTTGCTACTCGAACTCAACGTGGCATTCCTCCCTGACGTGCACTGCTATCTGTGTATCGATGATTGGTATGTAAAACATTTGCTGAACGCTCGGATGTGCAGATGTGTCAGTTTTACAACTTTACCCATGATAATAACTTTGCAGAGTGCGCGTTTTGCAGCAGGTTCTGCAGACTTAACATGTCGCGGAGAACGCTTTGTCATGACTATATGCAGCATGTAACAACCCTACCGTACATCTTGCGACTTCGCATAATGTAACACATATTCTAGATATATTACATACACGGCATCTCGTTAAAATGCTTTGTTAACCTCAACTCGTTGTTAACACTCTTTAACATTCCCTTAGTTGCTCTCTTTGTAACGATTTGACCTTGCTGTCTCCTAGAGTTCCTCATATATTGCTGACTCCAAATTTACAGTTCCCCATATCTTGCTGACTTCAACTCTTCAAAGAGCTCCTTCCCGTCGCCAAACAAACACAAAACTAGAACTTTCAAGACTACCAGCCAGTTGAAACTTTCAAGACAATCACGTCTGTCAATAAGATGTGTTTTAACTGTTGATCAGACTTAAGATATGGTTATTAACAAGTCTGCTCCATATCCCTAATACCGTTAAACACACCACTCTCTCATGTCATAACACGGAGACACACCTTTCCCTTATCCTCTAGATAATTCCTTATAATTAGTATGTTTCTAATCTCAATCTATATAATAGCAAGGTTATTACATGATAATAACTTTGCGGAGTGAAGAGTGTGCTTATTCCTGTTGAGAGGTTGTCAAAGTACCGGTAAGACAGGGCCTACATGGTTATAAGCTCAGTTATATAGGCTTCTCTCTCTTTGTGCAGCAGATCTAGTTGATAGTGATCCACACTCAATATCTACTCTCCATAACGCGCTGTATTCTTATATCTACTCTCCATGCTCACTGGATCACTGCTTCTAGAGCTTCTAGAGTTTCGAAAGTTTCGACAGTTTTCACTCTCCATTTAGTGTATCGCATTTCTAACGTTCTATTTATGAAGAGTCGCGTGTACCTGTTTTTATTTACGTTTTTTATCAGCACGACAAGTATTATGATTACAGTGTTGAGTTTTGAGAAAAAAACAGATAATTTGATCACTACTAGATAAAAATGGTAACACGACTCCTGTCCGACAGCGACATCTGTCCGACAGCGACATCTGTCCGAATCAGGGTACCAAAAAAAAACGACATCTGTCCGAAATTGTGAACGTTTCCAATTAGAGACATGATCTAAACTGTTACTTGCTAAATTGTATACGTAACATGTCCAATTTGAGATATGATCTGAGCTATAGTTTACTACCACAGTTTATTTTAATTTGATGTCGATAAATTGGACAATAGTTTCAATGTTATTTAAATGTTATAAATTAATTCAATATAATACAATATCACATAATCAAATCTAAAGCATAGTCAAATTTCTTTGAAGTTGTCGATCATAACGGATCCATTTGGGTGCACGTGGCTCAGGTAGTTCCCGCCCGTCTCTTTTGGTTTTCTTCACGTCTGTAAGGGGTTGTTCTGCTTTAAGGCAATCAAGGAACTTCCAAATTGTGGGCTTCGAGCAGGACAGCATTGAATGGAATCCGTGATGCCAACCTTCTGCGATGTTGGATGAGCGAGGAATCCTCATCTGTGCAGCTTCGTCGGTTGATCTCCACCAGAAGCCTTTCTGATCAGTTGTCTGTCCACGGTACGGATGTGGGCTCTGCAACCCTTTCGGAAATCCGAACATTTCCAGTAGGAGGTGTCGTCTCTTCGCTTGTCGAAGACGTATCTGAAGCCATTTAGGACAGGTTTCTCCGAGCCTTGTTTGCGTCCAGGGATAAACTGAAGATTGGTTGCCATTGTGGATTGCTATAAGTGATCTCCATACTGCTGTCCTATATGTACGGGAGCAGGACTATTGAGCGGTGGACTGTTGAGCGTAGGACTGTAGGTCGGTGAAGGTCGGAAGTAGGACTGTAGAGCGGTGTCAAATCGCCAGGGTAGGACTCTAGAGCGGCCGCCCTTATAGATCTCACAACATGAGGACTTTAGAGCGGCTTCGTTGAGTGTTCAATCTTCAAATTTTCAACCGCTATAGAGTCCTCATGTTATAGGAGGGTACCGCTCTAGAGTCCTCGTGTTATGGGATCTATAAGGGAGGGCCGCTCTGCAGTCCTACTTCCGACCTTCACCGGCCTACAGTCCACCGCTCAACAGTCCACCGCTCTACAGTCCTTATTTTAGGATCGTGCCGCTCTAAAGTCCTCATGTTGTGAGATCTATAAGGGCGGCCGCTCTAGAGTCCTACCCTGGCGATTGACACCGCTCTACAGTCCTACTTCCGACCTTCACCGACCTACAGTCCTACGCTCAACAGTCCACCGCTCAATAGTCCTACAGCCTATATGTACTCATGTCCTGTGATGTGATCGACAGCTTGTTAGGGTACGGCTAGCACGATCCTGTTCTCAACTAGTCAATCACGTATCGATGGATCAGATCTTAAGGGATCACATCACCTTTAGAACGTCACGAGATTACCCGTGAGCTTGTGAAATACGAATGTGAACCGAAATTACAATATGATCCGAAATTCGGACAGATGTCGCCAAAAACGACTCCTGTCCGACAGCGACATCTGTCCGAAATCCCTAATTCAGCTTTCGGACAGATGTCGCTGTCGGACAGATGTCGCCCAATCGATAAAAATACGTCCTTGTTTTTTTAAAGGTAACTGTTTTCTTTTTGCTTCGTCTCTCATCCTTTATTTCTCGGTAAAAACCATGAACTGAAAACACTTATGCCCTGTCTGACTATTTACCGTTACTATTAAGTTTTTACAGAGAGACAGTCGCGACTCAGCCGTTGCTAAGCCATCAGAAAATAGCATGGTGGAGTTAAACGATTGGAGAACGAATGAATATGTCTAGTTTTACTGGATATTCTAAATCCAGTAACTTTATATATGCGATGGTTGCTGGAGAAGCTAATAAATGTGCCTATTGCAGTTTACCGTAATTGAATATTCGCCGAGGACAACATTTGGTATTTAACCGAGCACGCACCGTATTCTATCTTTTATCGAGGAGACTATTCTGATGTACTGTACAAATAGTTTATTAGAATACTTCAATAACCACATACAAGATAACTCACAGCTTTGTTAAGATGTCAGGAGAGCTCCTCTCAAGCTGCCATGTTTTAAGATATTCTTGCCTGAGACTTCAGACGTCGTCTTCTATAAAGTCAAGATCAAAGCAGTATTTGAAACACTTAAATTCCTCAAATAACTTTAATTTGGTGTACAAGCCCACAAGGTGCATGGCATTTGAACAATTTCTCACAGAGCTAATCTTTTGTTTCTGACGACACTATTAATCATGCTGTATAACATGGTTAATTTACATGTCGTCGGGGCTTGCTTGAAGGTTTGTGCCAGTTAGAGCTAGGTTCGTTACATGGGTGATAATGAAAAAGTGATGGGTTTCGTGATGGAAACCAGTTAGTAACAGCAGGAGTGATAATGAGTTATTTGATGAAGGAGTAATGTAATGAGTGGTAATGAATATAACGGGAACATAATATCAGATCTTAAATTAGAAGTGAGTTTAACCAAAGTATCAGGTTTTATGATTCCCCTATTATGTTTAATGGGTTTAATATTATAAAGCTCGTCTGGGTGGCGGACTGAAAATAGTGGTACACATTCCTCAATCCAGGGATTGTTATTGTCTGTTATTAACCTTGTGCTTCATTTTCAAAATAGATGTGATATCAGCTACATTCAGAGCATTCCTGTTCATTGTTTGACGGCAGAATATAAGCCCCAGACTAGCATTACATCAGCTCTGTTTGTTGCCTGTAAAACACGGCTTTCGCATATTCATCACTCATATAATTATCATTGCTTTGTTCATTTCCAAGCATTGAATCGTCATGCATATTCATGATTCTGATTTATTTGTGTATTCTCGATACAAAATTCTCGATATATAAGCTCGAGAACTGATATCTCTTAGAAAGCTAAACACCTGCTTGAAACGCAAGCTTTTCTGAGAACCACTAGGTTGTAAGTTACAGTTCCAAGTATAACCAATCTGATAGGAGTAAATAATCAGCATTAGATATTCTGCTTATAAGTGAAATTCCATTTCACTTCCTACCTTCTGATACCAATATTACCACACGTACCGCCACTTTATCGTCAATATCGTAAATATGTTCATCCCATTTAAATATATTTAATGAAAACTGGTGACTGAGAACTGGTTAAATTCCACGAAGTTATGCTTGTTGACTTTTGAGTTTTGAAGTTAGCTGTCTTCAATCTATTAACATCTATTTTAATGTCCTTGTCACCACGAGGATTTGTTTATTAAAGTCTCAACAGTCCCAGACATACCGTTTAGTTTTAAACCTCGATCAGAGAGGATAAGCTGTTAATTGTGTCACAGTGCAGTGCGGATTCTGCATAATTTTAATAAATACTTTAAACTAGCCTGCGACCAGTTTAATCGTAACATTTGCTCTCTCTCTCTCTCTCCCCCTGACACAGCTTTTAAATATCCACCACATACGTTATATAACCGCACAACTCGGTCTAAATTGCTTTTCTCAGTATCATAATTTGGCAGAGCTGCATCACACCACTTATAAGAGATAACTCATAAAGTAGTTGATCCCTCTTCAAGTCTCATCCTTGAAACGCCACATCTGTGATATAACACACGACAGATTCCGTGCTGCTTCATCAACACGACGGTTGGAATGAGTGCTGATTAAAGTACGACACTGTCACGTCAATCACCAGGAATATTAACATGCTGAAACTGGAGAAGTGACGCTCATAATATCATGTCCAATCTTAGTGGAATTATCGTCATACTTATGTTAGCCACTCATCTGTTTTTCTGTTTAAAATTATGGTGGGAATTTCTGTTTGTCCATTTCTCACACTTTTGTGATTTGCCACCTAATTTTTCCGACAAAATTTTTCTTCTAGTACTTTCGTTTTTTGTTCCTTTTGTAGTTGTACCTATGCTCCGTTGTTGTATTTCATCACGGCGCCCTTTTTGTATTCAATTTCAAAAATCTTGGCTTTTTTTCTCTAAATTTACCTTCCTTTTAATACTTTATAAAAACAGCACTGTTATTCCATCTTGTTCTGCAGATTGAGAACAGTAAACTACACAGCTGCGAGCTGTGCAGTGTGCAGGTCGTAACAATAGTATTGTAATAATATATAATAACATTATATACTACTATATAGCTTAACACACTAAACTTAACGCTGTGCTATTATATACTATTATATGTTATTATTCGGGGCCGCAAAACGGAGCAGTGAGGTGTACACTGTACCTGTAGTCACATTATAAAAGAGAACACATTATAAAGGAGCAGGTCGTTGACTAAGGACTCCGACTACTACTGTGGACGACACTGTGTACAAATCATTATTACATAGTTTATCACACACTTTGTGAAGATAGTATTGTATTCTGCGGAGAGAGGAGTGTGCTCTCCGATTGTGTAGATACAGTTCCACAGTATAGCTCAATCTTTTCTGTTGAACTAATAATAATGTTGCTCATTACATTTCTTTCTATTGAACTTGGTCAACTCTTGATGTTCTGTGAGGTCCAGTGATTTTGTTATGTTCCACTTTTCTTTGCTGTATTAGTCCGTCTTAAAGGCAGATGCAGTAAATGTTGAAAGTTTTATTTATGAGTATGTCGTAACTAATATATAATATAGATGTTCGATATTTAATATTAACCATCGATATTAGATATTGATTTTTTATGCATTAAACTCTAAACAGCAATATCACGCGAGGAAGTAGGATATTTGCTGGGAAGGGAGACAGCTGCCTTAAACATCTCATTATAAAATTTGAATTTTTGATCTTCACTGGGTCATTTTCGAAAATTTATCGAGTTTCAATAACCGAACACCTTTTACAGCTCTTTAATATATGCGCGATCTTCAAAGTTTCTCTGGAATTAGTTCGTTGAAGCGTTAACTGTCCCATTTAGTATTTGCAGCTAAAACTTAACGCTGCCGGGAAGATGGCACGGTTAAACTGGTTCGGCAGAATCCAGTTATTCGAAATCTGCATCTTCGATATTTAATTTTCGTGATCTTTATGCGGATTTAGGTCGGTTGGTTACCGTTAATGGTTATGAGTAAGTTTCGAAATTGGCTCTCCAAATATATCTTTAATAACGTTTAATATTCTGGAATATTGCACGAATATTCGACTAGCTGGAGTAAAATACTACTAGTATGACTCCGGACTTCTCACTTCTCGGTATATATATTTTCTCTTCGGAGGTAGCTGCAGTAACACTCATTTGTTGTTGAAGAAGTTTTTCAAAGGAATCATTTGTCGAAGGTCAGAGATGTAACACAGATACTCTACAGTTCTCTTTCTTTATTTTATGAGTAGCACCAGGGCGACATACCTCAACACAGACTTGAAACAATACCGTGATCTATTTATAGGTCTGATTGTAGATACACATCATCTCCGCCAATCCAACAGTTTGGTCATTGGGGGGATGGTCATCCATATTTTAGACATTAGAAGCTTAGCCGCAAAACTGGGCGCCTTAATCGATCTTAATCTGCTAGCTTAGGTTGTAAATCGGTTAAAAACCTTCGTTATTAGAATTTCACGTGATATCGAGGGAATCTAGTTTTCGTCTCAACTTAAAGACTTTAATTATTTTTTTCCGGTTTGGTGGTACGGAGATTGAATTTATAAAGCACGTCTTTACTTCAAATTCGACAGAATGTTTATATGTTTCCATAGAAATGACATGAGATCGTTCCTTTCCGCGACTTGATATACTTTTTATATTTCCTTACTTTTACTGATAAGCTAAGGACTCTGCTTGTCGTTCGTCAAATAAAGTCTCTTCCATCTCCTTTCCCGTCGGTTAGTGGTTCATTATGTTCCTTCCGAGGAAAAGATTTGTGACTATCAATGGTCTTACACATTAAATTACACATGCCTATATTTGGACCGGAATCCTCTAAAGTAAGGATAATTGTAATATTTAAATATGGAGGAGGATTGCAGTGCTCTGTCAATATAGCTTTATTCGGCATAATATTATCGAGATTTTCCATTACTATTAGTAATAGCTTCTTTAGCTTTGTTATATATCCGCTTGCTTTAAGATCCACACTCGTACAAGGTTTAATCGGTGCATGGTACGGCTAAAAGGCCGTTGATAACCGGCTAAAATCCTTTTGATACCTGGTAAGCGACCTAATCCTACCAAGCACTTTACCTCTAGCAGCCAGGCAGACTCTAGAACCTTCATGACTTCACGCACGAGCAGCCATGCATCCTCTAAAACCTTCCTGACTTTACGCACAATCAGCCAGGCAGACTCTAGAACCTTCTTGACTTCACGCACAAGCAGCCAGGCAGCCTCTAGAACCTTCCTGACTAACGCACAAGCAGCCAGGCAGCCTCTAGAACCTTCCTGACTACACGCACAAGCAGCCAGGCAGCCTCTAGAACCTTTCTGACTACACGCACAAGCAGCCAGGCAGCCTCTAGAACCTTTCTGACTACACGCACAAGCAGCCAGGCAGCCTCTAGAACCTTCCTGACTATACACGCACAAGCAGCCACGCAGCCTCTAGAACCTTCCTGACTGCACGCACAAGCAGCCAGGCAGCCTCTAGAACCTTCCTGACTACACGCACAAGCAGCCAGGCAGCCTCTAGAACCTTCCTGACTACACGCACAAGCAGCCAGGCAGCCTCTAGAACCTTCCTGACTACACGCACAAGCAGCCAGGCAGCCTCTAGAACCTTCCTGACTACACGCACAAGCAGCCAGGCAGCCTCTAGAACCTTCCTGACTAACGCACAAGCAGCCAGGCAGCCTCTAGAACCTTCCTGACTACACGCACAAGCAGCCAGGCAGCCTCTAGAACCTTCCTGACTACACGCACAAGCAGCCAGGCAGCCTCTAGAACCTTCCTGACTACACGCACAAGCAGCCAGGCAGCCTCTAGAACCTTCCTGACTACACGCACAAGTAGCCAGGCAGCCTCTCGAACCGTCCTGACTACACGCACAAGCAGCCAGGCAGCCTCTAGAACCTTCCTGACTACACGCAAAAGTAGCCAGGCAGCCTCTAGAACCTTCCTGACTACACGCACAAGCAGCCAGGCAGCCTCTCGAACCTGACTAACGCGATGTAAATTAGCTCCGTGTAAGATTTAGATAGTGTAGTGTGTACACGTATATTATACACGGATTACAGTAGAATGGATCTGTGTTGAGGCTAATTCTTAGTGGACAGTATCTCTTTGTATTGAGGTTAAATATTAGTGGACCATATCTCCCTCATCGGTGAGCTGGTTATAGTGCACTGCTAATTGCTATCACAGTCTCACTGCCTCCCCACTATTACAGTCTCACTGCCCGCTGCTTCATTTACCTCACTGCTTGCAACATACAGGAGATACAGATTACAGAATGACGATATGCTGCTATTATACTCAACCCTCTCTTTTGTATTTTGTACCTACCACACCCTTACTCTAATTTACCTTTGTCTGTGAGAGAAGTGTGATACGGAGCAATGCCATACCTTCTCATTATGCTTGTGACACCTCTCTTTTACTACAGATTGTTCCCAATTATGGTTCGTTTATTTGATCAAGTTGCATCCCTTGATTTATTTCCCGACAGGTAGTTTATGCCAGAATGCTCGATACAACTCTCGTATTGGTCGATCTGATTTAGCTCGTTTATTTAGATAATATTGGCATGATCTAGAAGCTGCATTTTAAATCGATCTTATTCAAACCTGTCACGTTCACCATCGTTGTAAGTTTCAAATTCCCTCTTATGTTTTAAATTTTTCAATCACTTTAATTCCAACAGCCGTTTTGGCGTCAGCATTTTATGTTTAATTAACTAATTATCTATTAATAAGTTAATTAGTAACATTCGCTTGTAAGTTGCCACGTGACCAGCGTTTGTGTGTCTGGCTAACTTTTCTCAAATAAATGTATTATATTTAGCCATTTGTTTGCATTTTACTGTCTAGTTTACAATATCAAGCGGGATTAACTAATTGACCTTCTGTCGGATTAATTAACCAAGATATTAATTAGTTTCTTCTCACATCAACTTAATAAGTCCTATTAGCTCGACTACATTTGTCTCAGATTATCTAGATTAGTCTGAGAATGCTTTTAATAATTGACTAATCAATTTTATCCACTTAACTAATTTGACAATAGCCCCACTTAATTGATTTGATCTCAATTTGATAAAACATAATTAAGATTGTATGTTTGAACAATAATCAGTGTTATCAGTTATATTAACTAGCATCCTGGGTAATACTGGGTGACCAACTGTCGTCAAACTGTCGTCAAACTGTCGTCCGTATTAAAAGTACACGGTACTGACTAGTGATATGCAGTACACGCATATTTTATGTAATGCCATAATAACGTAAAAATGCCAGTCTTGTTACAGATTTCGTTAGTCACGAACTAGGCATTTTCTTGAGCTTATTATTTTGTTAGTTTGTTGTAATATCGTTGTGCCGCTTTGTCATTTGTATGTTTTAATTTACATTCAGTTTAACAACAGAGTTTTCAGTTGATAGTCGTTTCATGTTGCCTCCAATCATTGTTAAACGATTTATAACTTGAAAATTGGACGTGGCAAATACCCCGTTTGCGTGTAATTGCAGTAATTTTAAAACTATATAATTTGACACTCAATTTAGAATATAAGGTCGGGTCGGGATTATGGTCACATACAATAAACATTGAGCATCAGCAGTGAGTAAGTAGTATCAGTATGTGCTAAACGTAACTGAGATGAGACAAGTTCACACTGTGACAAGTTCACACTGTGACAAGTTCACACTGTGACAAGTTCACACTGTGACAAGTTCACACTGTTGTCAGAGTTCGCACTACCGGAAGAAGTAACGTCTGATAATATCAGTGAGGATGATGATTAGGAGGAGGAAGGCGGAAGAGCAGGACTGGAATCAGCCTGATATCCGGCCAGTCCCCTCTAGTCCCCCGGTCACTAGAGATAAATGTAGACAGTAGACATCATGTCTTGGAAGTAGAGCAATTCTGGGGGCTGTATTGACCTGGTGGCAAGAGAAAGCCTAGGGCTTCTTTTCAGTGCTACCCAGTGCCACGAATGACGTAACATTGCTACATAATGTCTGATGCCTAATGCTTTATGTAGAGCCTTGTTACTGGTAGGTAGTGTATCTTTACATAGCTCATTAGTCACTGGCAGCAGTATGCTCTCTGATAGCTATTAATTTAACGAGTAAAGTTATGTTAAGTAAGTAACAAGTGGAGATTGGTTCCTACTCCCGACAGAACTCATTAACCTGAATGCCGTCCTCAAGATTGCTTTATTTCCCTCGATTAGGCACGCTCTGTGTATTTGAGGCTAAGCTAAAAATAACGATGATGCGGCCATCAGCCAGCCTCCATCCGCAATATTAGAATCACGGAGTTAACATGTGACAGGACACGTAGCGTCACGTGTTGTGTATTCTCTGTAGGGCTGCTAACTTGATACTGGCACGTGGGCATCACACGCGCAGCAGGAGGTTGACACGTGCGATGCGCGCTGTGCACTGAGTGGTTGGTTGTTGTTGCAACGCGCCAATGAGAGGACAGTTCAGCGCTGTATATAATGATGTATGTAATTAGTGCGGTGTGTTAGAGAGAGCAGTGTCCTTGACTCGTTGTTGAGCGTTTCTTTGAGCCAGTGTGTTACGTCACTACGAGCCCGTGATGTCAGGATTTTAGTTTCCGTCTCCGCCCACTCTGCTCCAGATATACTCGGACCCAACCGGACCCGACCTAACTTTTACGCTTCTACTTTTTCTGTGTGTAACCTGTATTTCGTTTGAAGGAAGATTTCAAGCTGGCGCCCGACTCCACAAACGTTATGTCCTACGGGAGTTCATCTCCCACTCTCCCCACAGCCCCTTGTCAGAAGATGGAAACTCAAGAACCCTCTCTCTCTTGCAGCAGTACCTATACCATGATCAAACAGATTGGAACTGGAGGCTATGGAAAGGTCAGTCTACTTCTTTATTCGAAAATCTTCTCTCATCTTGAAACTTTGATATTTGTTGGTAGTCTTGTTTCATAAAATCAGTTTTCGGTACTTTTTTGCCATTTTTCACATCTCACCCTGCCCTTGTTGAATAAACTGAAGACTTCTCATTCGTTCGATTTCTCACAACTTCCACCCTTTCCCACACTCGCTGTCTCAACATAAATATTACATACCACCACCATTCTTATAATTTCACAACCTTGAGTAAAGAATAAAGATTTGCATCTTGGTACATGAACCATATAGTTTGTACCATCGTGTATCATCTCGTTCGCACTTTAACTTTAAGCCTACGTTTTCTCGAGCTGTATGATAATTGACTTCTAGACACAAAGTTGTAAATTAGATCAGAACCACAACTTTCCGACCCTTTGTCCCGGACATGCCCGACCAGGTCTTACTCCAGACACCCCCAGGGTACTTATCCCAAATTAGGTAGTCCCCAGTCCCGTACAGAAGTCCACCGAGCACCCTGAGGCCAAGGGACTTAGGGGACGGTCCGTACTCATCTGTTATTAATCTAATAGTGGGATCATGTAGTAGGACACTGTGAGTCCTAGGTCTAGGTCTGGACTGTCTCCGTACTGATTGCTACTATAAATAGCACCTACCTTACACACTGTGCCCTAAATCTCTTTGATTTACCAACATTGCAATCTCTGATTAGCCGTCACTGGGTATTTAGAACTAACTTGTCTCCCATTGGGCAGCCTCCGAAACACACGCTCTGATTGGTCAGTTTATCCGATAAAAGCGCCTGATTGGCCGGCCCGGGATGTGGTGTCTCCCCTGAGGCCTTCCCCTCTAAATATGTTTATCATTACCTGGTCTCTTACCCACACAAAGGGTTATATATAGCGAGCTCCAATACCCAGCACTCAGCAGTTGTTCCTTAAATGGAATAATATCACTTCCTAATAAGGTATAATAAGGTTAATTAGCCGCGTGTACACAGGACTGTAGCGGCCAAGGCTTGCTAGTGTGCAGAAGTGAGACTCGAGGGTCTCAACTAGAATAATAGATATCAATAGCCTGGTATGTGATGGTTGGTATGTGATTGTAGCCTGGTATGTGATGGTGTGTATCAGTGACCTGTTGTTGTGACTGAGTAGCTTTGTGTACACAGTAAAACTCTCTGATACCCGCTCTCTTGAGCTGAGAGGGTGGGCATCTTATTGAACAGGAAACAGTGTAATACTGGGCACTCACACACACAGCACTAGTACTTCCATCCGGTGTGATCAGGCTCACACCAGGGAAGGGACCGGCGTGATTTGGGTTATATCATCAGATATAGGCTACTACACTCTTAGAGTGATAGATATCGGCCCCAGGAAAGGAACTTCACTAAGAGTGTGTGTCTTGGTAACATGACACCAGGGTTTCATCTCACTGATAAATGTCACGAGATTCTGGTCGGTACGAGTCCCTGAAAAAAAGGGTAAAAACGGGATTTTAATGAACATTCTAGAACGTTTGTTTTAACAAGTTCTGGTTAATCCCCCTTTGATCTGGTGTGTTTGAGTTGAGGAGCGGTAACGCAGTCTCATTGAATCCCTGCATACTACACTGTTATATCCCTGATAAAATAGAGTCACCACATAATATCGCAAGAGTTACGTGGATATAAGAACCGTCACTAACTTAGAGCTCTCTTGTTTTTCGACTTGAAGAAGCGAAAGATCGCTGGTTTTGGGTTTCGAGAAGAATTACGTGCGAATTGAAGCTTTATCTATATGCGAACTTGCCTGCAAAGTGTGTTTTGAGAAGCCTGATGCATTGCTCAATATTTATAAACCAGAACTACTTGGACTGAGACACGAGACAGTAATGTTAAAATCGCCTGTTCTTCACGCCAGCATCCTGATTCCTATTTCGCATATATTAAGAGGAAACGTTTAACCGTTTTCGTGTGGCGACTACGTCAAACGAAACAGTTGCCCAGTTACACCCCCTCTGAAATGATACCTGCGTAGTCTACTAACGTCACTCGTCTTTAGAGGTCGTGAGGTCTTTAGAGGTTGTGAGAAGATATCACTGAGTGAGGTAGGATATAATATATGGTCTGGAGGATTTAATAAGTTCGTCAGAAGATCGGGCTACTTTTCTTGAGAAAGGAGTAGCATGTTTTATAATGCTATGGCTCTGTATCGGGGAAACCTAGAAAGTACTTCCTCAGAACTGATAACTTATAACCGATACTCATTTAACCCGGGAAAAGGGAACTATATCTGGTTCTTTAGAGAGAGGGAGAAATGTAGGGCTCTACACAGAGAGGGTGATAAAAGTTTACAGTTTTGTTCGCCTCTTGTTGCTGTGAAATAAAGCTTCTCTAGCATTAGAGTTAACACTGACAAGCTTCTCCTAAAGGTACCAGATTTGTTAACAATTACAGCTGCTGACTAGACACACCAGTCTACTGTAACTAACAGACTTAATTAGTTACATCGCCTCCTCCCACTTTAGTTAGCGCTAATACAAGTCAGGGTTATTTTAATCCACAATAAGTCAGTGCTATTTTATCTCACACTAAACAATAGAAGTTCTCCTGAAACGGCAGGTTACTAATGACAGTCTGTGATTTAACAAGCTCGTCCCCTTTTTTAATGTGATCTAAACATTGTCCCTGCCTTTAAACATGATCTAACAAACAAACTGACATTTTGTCTCCCAACAATAAAACCTGATCTAATCGGGCCTGGTTTTAAAAGAACTGGTTTTGTTACTCTCCCACTGAGTAGTGTACTTGTAGTTATTAGAAGGTAGCAAGCCCGGGCATGATTACAGCGGTCAGTTATTCTGCAAACTTTGTGTGCGAGAGAGAGCTTTACTTACGAGAATGAGGGCTGAAGTAGCCCTAAAGTTGGACCTTCTAGTCAAATCCACAGATTGCTTCCACCACGTGACACATCCTAGCCAATCAGCGTGCAGAGAGATCTTTTCACGTGACACATCCTAGCCAGTCACGGTGCAGCCTCCTGCAGCGTTACCTTGCTTACCTTGCTACGGTGTGGAGACATTGCAATGTGACATGCAAACACTGACCTTCTCACTACATTCAGATTATGTATACTACACACTTTCAGTACTACTGTCACACCTTCAAAGGAATTTGAAAAGAGATGTTCTGGTGTCTTTTCAAAGAGATGTGCTGGTGTCTTTGATCCGCAGAACAGGGCGGAAGGTGATATTAGGTCAGGTTTAAATGAAGGTGAAAGTGCAGGTGACACTGTCCAGCTAAGTGAGGTAAGGTGCAGCTGTCACCTTTACTCCACGTGCTGTCACTTTCACTCCACGTGCAGTTTTGGTATTCTCAATCAAAACTCAGTCATTTCCCACCACAAGGAGGCTCCTGACACTGCCTTGTAATTACTACTAGTATTACAGAGTGACCCGTATTAGAGATGAAGTAATAGTCTGATCATCTTAACCGTTGTAGTGATGTCATCAGATCTTGTGGGGGTTACAGACAGGGGATCGTAATGTCTTGCAACACAGACGCAACCTTCATGTTCCTGTTAGTTACGGCTTATTTGATTACACATTATATGTCATTCGATTTACCCGGCTGGATAATATTAATACCATCAGGATATCCAAGTGTAGCCAGGATTATGCTGAGGAATCTGGAAAAGTATTCCAGGAATTTGAGTGATGCTCTGAATGTGCAGTGTTTTTACATGAAGCAATGATTTCTGACAATGATGCTTAGTCATCAACATTATCAACAGTAGGTGATAGAATAAAGTAATCTGAGCTATCAATTCAACACCTGAGCAGCTGGGCCACGCCCGGCTATCACCATGGTGATTGGACCAGAAGCATCACGTGGGCGGAGCTCTGATACTTTGATTGGTTGTCGCACTTGTCAAAACTGAGGTCACGTTTCAAAGTGGAGGTTCAGCCGTGCTATAGTTCTCTTACATTATTATATCCTATTTTTGGAGGTGACTTAGTGAGCAGTAGCTACAGTTCTGTGATGTTTTACAAGGCCTCTGTGTTTGACGTTTTTACTCTGTGTATGCGAGAAATGTAAAACTAGTAGTTTTACAATTGATCTAGAGGAAGCTGGCAGATTGGGTCCAGTCATGGTGGATGGCAATATTCCAATATTTTTAAAATTTATCATGATTAAAAAACGTCTAGAAATAAAACCAAGTCATGAAAATTCCAACTTATCAGATTTTCAGAAGTAGATTCCGCCTGTCATGACCTTCTCTCAAACAATTACGTAACTTTGAAGGGAGAAACACCCTCACGTCCCCCTGAACACTGCTTGATAAGAGTATTATCTGTGAAACTAAACACGCACGTGAACTAGACTTCTGGTTTACAGATAAGATTACCCGGCCGAATTCTTTAACGATAAGATCATGAAAACTTACAGTTTCTCAGAGTGCCCTGCCTCTTCTACATTGAAATTTGAAGTGTTATTTAGGCGAGTAAATTTTTTAAGTGGCGCTAAAAAGACAACAATTAGCGCTAAATCTGGACATTCTCAAACACTTTCTATCTAATCTGAGCTCCGTGCGTGATCACTCTTTTAAGTGTAAATTGTGCACACGTACACCCTGTAATAACACAGTTCACACGTACACCCTGTAATAACACAGTTCAGTCGAGTCTGCTATCTAATTAGCTATATCTGCCTCCTCTAATTAGCTATAATAAGCTATATCTCCAGATTGTATCTGGGGTTAAGTGGACACGCCTCTATCTTGTTGACCTTGTTAGCATTCTATTGTCTGTGCTGTATCCTGTTAACAATCAGACACAACTAGCCTGGAGCTAACCAATCAAAGCACTGCAAACCAGTCTGATAACCAATCAGAAGTGGTGTAACGAGCCAGTAAGATCAGTGTAATTTCCGATCACATTATATAAGTTGACAGATAAGCTACACTCGCACCTAACAAGGAGTTTCAACTGTCAGCACTGTGCGTTACTGCGGCCACCGTTACTTGTCAGCGTCACCATGGTAACTTGTCAACAATTTGTCATCTCTCTGTCTCTCTCTCTCTCTCTCACTTCCTCTCAAACAATACAAAAAGTAACCCTCCTGTAGTTTAACAGCTACCTTTCTCTCAATTCTTGGTATAATCTACCACACACAATACCGTAATCTGGGAAGTTGCTTCTTCTTTTTCAGAAAAGCGAAATTAACCCAAATCGACTCCAGAGTAGTTGTCACGTGATCTCAGGCCGTGTTCTGATTGGTTAGTGACAAGTAATGCTCCGTAATAAGGACAACTAACCCAACCCTCATTAGATGTAAATACGCTGTACGTTAGTCTTTAAATTTACACACAAGCCAATGTGAGCTTATATTGCATAATTCAGGAGACAAGTATCTGTAACAATGTGTAATAAATTATAACTGTGAATATTCAACAGGATAATTAGAAAACCAATAAGAATTCTCCGAAATTGACGGTCAATAATGCTTACTGTTAATTCTGTGCGAAGTTAATATTCAATATAACTTAATACTCGTGACGTACGACACCGTGAAAGAGCGACAACAGTTAAATTAAAAGCTCGTTCATTTAGTAGCTTCCACCTATTCGTGACGTACATGCTACGCACAAGGGCCAAGTTAAGACGTTAAAAGGCAGTAAAGTAATTACCTTGGGACAACAACCTATCAGCTCTCTCTCTCTCTCTCTCTCTCTTCATGATTACAGATATCCTCAATATCACCCCATCTTACACTTCGTTTCTTCAAATCTCACTATAATCCATCCCTCACTGCTGTACTGTATTCTGATTGTACAATGTATGTACTAACCTTCCCTCTCTCCCTCAGGTATACCTGGCTCAACACAAATACACAGGAAAACAAGTAGCTATTAAAGTTATGTCTCAGTCCCGGATTTCCAGATATTTGGAGCTAGACGGACAGAGAGTCCCAGCTGAGATTGCTCTCATCGCTAACTTATCACACAGCTCTATTATTCAGGTAACTTGAGAACTTGTTAGTTGTTGCACGTGCAGCTGCACAGTGCACGCAATATTGTAGTGTTTCGTCTGTACCATGGTACACTATTCATTGTTTTTCTCCTCTTCTTTACTAAGAGTCGGTGAATTATATGTTTGGTATCACGTGCACATATATTAAATGATTTGACCCCGTGTTAGCTAGCTTAGAGCTGCAGGGTCTAAGATTGTACAGTGGCGAGTCATCTAGAAATTTGTAGGAAGTCCCTCAGCTGTGCGAACAATCTCATGATTAAACTGCTGCTAGTCACTTGTCGCGACGGCTCAATGCTCATGGTCGAACAGTAACACTGCACATTGGACCCGTGCCAAAGAAACCAAAACATTCGTACTTTCGGCTTTCGTTTCTGAACCAAGTCTGTGCCAAACTACACAAATCTACTCAAAACACAGTTTAATTAACCTGTTATCCCACTCCAATAGCAACTAAGATGTAGTAACCATAGTAACTAAGATATAGTAACCATGGTAACTAACACTCCTCCTCCCCTCAGTACATCGCTCACTTCAAAGTACCAGGAGGATGGTGCCTGGTGATGGAGTACCCTCACGGTTACCTCGACTTGTTCGAGCTGATCTGTGACAGAGGCAGACTTAATGAGAAACACACTCGCAAGATTATCAGACAGGTAAATAGTTCACTTCAAAATTCATTTCCTGTTTTTTTTGGTGCCAAGATCTTATATTTCCGTTCCATCTATATTGATCTCTCTAGAATATCTCTTCTCAAAAAAGATACGGTTTAACCAGAATATTCCGGCTATTTCTAGAAATCTAAGAAGTAACCCTTCCCATCTCGCAGGTTCTACAAGCTATAAACCACTGTTTAAAAAGTAAAGTGGATCACAGGGACCTGAAAGACGAGAACCTTCTCGTGAACCCTGACAACCTCCACGTCAAGCTGATTGACTTCGGGTCCGCTTCTCAACTGACAGATAGAGCTTACACCAGGTTCCAGGGAACTGATGTGTACCTGCCCCCAGAGTGGTACACCCGACACAGCTACATGGCTCTCCCTGCCACCTCCTGGGCTATTGGCTGTCTCATCTTCACCTGTCTCTCTGGAGACTCTCCCTTCGCTACTAGAGATGAGGTAATTATCTCTTTAACTTTTGTTGATTTCGCAACTTTTCTTTTGTTGTGTTCGGAGTTGGAAACCTTGTAATAAGCGGTTATATTTTAACGGTTTTTTAAACATGCACACTTAATACTAGATAGGGCCCACTTTTAGTACATCGGGCCCAACATGTCTCAACTAAATCACTCCTATGTATCTAGAACCACTTAGCACAGGCTCCAACCCCCTTTCAAAGACTCATCTACCATAAACAGCCAGTCTCGTGAACTCTAGTCGATATATTCGCTCTAAATAGGCTAGAGATCCTCTTTAAAACACACGTTTAACCTTCAGAGTTGCACAGAGAGTGAGTTATTAATCAGTGTGAGTGAATTAACAGGCGGCAGCATTAAAACCTGGGGGACACCTCAAAATAGTGGTGATCTCACGACCCCCTTAATATTATAGCAGCCTATCTTCGCTGAGATCACCTGTATAAATACACTGCTCTCCTTGATTAACAGTTATAAAGTCACGTGATATATAATATACCTGCACAGTGCACTGTGTTTCCGAGCTGTAACCATGTGTTTCTGTTAGTAACCATGTGTTACCCCTAGTTACACACACACACACACCTAATGAAACACACGTTATCACACACGTGTTTTCTACATGACAAAGGAGTCTCTCAGATCACAGCTAATAATACGCTTTACTTTAAGAGGAGGAGTACACATTAGAGTGTAGTATTGTGGCCACACCTCCCTGCTAGTATGCATTATCTTATTATGACGAGCAATAGTCACTGCTCTCTTTCTATGTCTATTGTCGTGGTGATGGTTGTTAGGTCACTGTGGTGATAGTTAGATCACCAGTGTCTTGTGATGTAGAGTTGTTGTGACCTTGTACTAAACACGTCATAACTCTCAAGGTTTCCAACTGCGGAACTATTATGAGATTTTTCCTTTTTGGAGTTTTAATAACATGTCTAAAAATATATCCTTGTGTTTAACTAACCTCTCCTATTTCTCCAGGTGAAGAAGTCCCAGATACCATGGGAGAAGCTCCCCTCCAACTTATCAGACAACTGTTTTGACATGTTGAAAGGATGTCTCCAGACGTCAGCTCGCCACAGGATCAACCTCAAGACCCTGGCAGCTCATCCCTGGTTACAAATGGACAGCTGAAAAACCGACTGACCATATATGGGCATGCTACCATGTATGGTCAAAACAACACTGCCATCCCGTGTTGAACTCTAGGATACAATATAAACTGCAGCCACTTTGATTAGGATATGGTATGGGTATATTTGATATACGGCTCAGACTTGGCGATGTTTACAGCTACTTCCGTTCATTACGATTACACTAATTATATGATTAATTATAATTATGCACATAATTAATTATGATTATGCACTAGACGCTTATCCGAAAGTTTCGTTAACGAACCTGGTGTTTTTGATTTAACAGGAGATTTTTTCTGCGGGTTTAACTTGATTGACTATTTATCTAATGGACCGACTTATCATTATGATGTAATATCACGTCTGATATTACTTCTACACGTTTATCAGTGATGATTATTATATAATTTGCTCTATACTCCTTTTATATAATTATTTATATATTCCATGTTTAATGTGAAATATTTTAAACAACTTTGTCAAGCTGGCAGACTTTCTACGTCGGCTAGATATATGTGGAGTCATGGCAAATCTGACCATCATTTAATCCGTTTTATTATTTTAAAATAGGCTTTCAAACCGTAAAGTCGAACATTTTAACTAAACTCTGTTACCAATTTTTCAGATGCAACTCTGCCGAGATTAACATTATATATTTCAATATGTGGTGGGATATATTAGTTAATGAACTAATTAATCAGTTAATTAAGTTAAAACTTGGCATGGTTTTCTTTTCTTTGTTTGTTTAGCGGGATCTTGTTTGATATCGTAGTATTTGGGGTGTAGATTAAGGTGAATTGTAGATAATAGCTAAAACTAAAACTAATTAGGTTCGCACTGCTAGTTAAAACACAAGTGTAGAATGTTACCACGGTAACAAATCATGTAATACGATGCTGGCTCATCTTCTCTTAATGTGCAACGAATTTTGTAATTGTTAATTATCTGACCAAGTGTCTGACACCACTTCAAACATCCCGGGTCTTCCCTCACAATTCTACCCTGACTCAACTCAGCTGAATTTCTTTAAAAACCCTTCCGGGGCATTAACATTTCCGGAAATAATGGTTAAAGTCGGGTGCCAGCTTGAATTCGGGAAGTTGGAAGTGCGTGTGCAGACTTATCAGTTCGAGATATTAACGTTAGTTTCACAACTCCTTCATAAATAATTCAATTTGACTACCCCTATATTTCCGTGCTTTAACTGGACCGTGAAATATCGGACCTAGCCGGATATCGTGTTGCTAATGTAGCACGGATATCGTGTTGCTAATGTAGCACGGATATCGTAATCTTGGAACTTGACCTTGAACTGATAAGGTTATCAGTTAATGATAAGCTAGACAGGATGAATCAAAATTAAGCTAACCTGATAAATGCCAGTGATGGATTGAGGTTGAAACGTGCCGAGATCAGGTCAGCACCAAGATTACGGGACCGGAGAATTTTATCCGTACTCTTACTGTCCGATTATATTTATTTTATTTATTTGTGTTATGTACCAATGTGTGACTCCAATGTGTAGGGTATGTTCGTGACCATGTAAGGGCATGCTACCATATATGGGCATGTTTCCATATATGGGCATAGTATTGTATACTAATTTACCAACTTTTTGTCTGAGCAACTAAAACACTAAGAAAAACTTAAATGCACGGCCAAAAACAACAAATATCACTGATGTGTGAATACCATATATGGGCATGGTACAGTCACGTGAGTAAAGGTGATGGTTTACAGTGTTCTAGTTGCTCAGTAAGATTACTAGGTGTACAAATGTGCTATCAGTGAATTTTGTGGCGAGTGACAGAATATGATCATGAGATAACGGCAACATTTCGACAATATTTGGTCCCAAAAACTCTCTTTTACCAGACTTAGAACTTTTCCTTAAAATTTAACGGGCGACGCCCTTTCATTAGCCATATTAGCAGTGTTGCCAAGTGCCCGTGACTACTGAAACCACGTGACATATTCTGAACACTCCGCCACAAAAGATAACCGCGACCTATTAACGACCACATCTCTTGTCTGAACTTAACCCAATCAGAAGCCGGCTTGCTATCCAACTAAACAATCCCAAGTAGCCGGCTCTTCATTCAACTGTTTAATAAGAGATGTGCTTTACTATTGTGTCTTTCATTGTATCTTAACTTGATATAATATAATGTTCACTTGTTATGAGACATATTATATACTCTGAGGCAATGTTCGGGTTTTATTTGTTTCTCCATAATAGTTGTTCTAATTTCGCGAATATTTTGGAAGGAATACTGCGACCACGCGGTTAATAATAATCCAGAAGCTCAATAGAAGGAAAAACGAAACATACTTATTCTGAAGAACATAGTAGATTCCAGAACTTGAAATTCCAGAACTTGAAATCAAAATTGTTGACCTTCTGAGTCTTATATCGTCATAGTGATGCTGAAGAAGAAAACAACCTGATGTAATGATGTAATCCTGCTCCCCTTTTCTCACTACTGCATACCAATACTAATAGCTACAGTAATACTAGCAGTGATCACATGTTTCCGGTCCCTCAGACCTGCGCTGCACTTCCCGGATATCAGTGTCATTGAACTTGAAAATTTGGTGGCTTCTCGCATTGTACTGATATAACATAAGGAACTTTAGGAACTATTAGCGGAGATTTTAACCGCTGGAGTATCACCCGGATATGTGCTCTTTTCTGTAGAAAGAGTTTAAATGAATCATGCGGTTTATGAGTGTTTTATGTGTGACATTTTTGTGATAGCTAACGATCATAACAGCTGATGCAAAGTTTGCGGAAGTGATTTCTTTAAACGGAGATCCTGTTACCAGTATGCAAGGATCGACCGGGACCGCTTTTTTGGCCGAGACCGGCACTACTGGCAGTATGTACTATGTACTATGTAAGTTTTCTACCGATGAGAACACTTCCGAAATCAACTACTAAAGGAGCAATTTTACCAGAAAAATCAAACTTTTCGCACGCCGTGGCCATCTCCAAGTCAATTTTAACCAAAAAAAGAAGATCATGCCAAAAAGTCATGAAATTCCTTTACCCTTTCACAAGACTACAGCAAATCGACCGTATGAGAAATGTATTCTATTGATCGTCCCATTTATAATGTAAATGTATAGGATAACAATCTCAACATTCAATCTAGCACCAAAGCCTTCAGTCTACACGAAGGATGAAGGATCAATAATTTGTCTGTCCAATCACAAGCTGGAATACACACCACGTGACTTGTTTGTGCTAAGTTTGGACACAAATCTCCTGACACCGAATATAAATTTTGAAGTTACTTTCCTGGGAATTTTTGCTAGTTCTATCGTTATTACAACGTCTCCGTGTTAGTATAGTGGTGAGTATACCCGCCTGTCACGCGGGTGACCAGGGTTCGATTCCCTGACATGGAGTTCTTTTACTGCTGAGTATAAGTTGTATCTTAATAGTGGTGCACCACAGAACTGACCATTAATAATAATAAATACTTCAATTTATTATTATTAATGTTCAGTTCCGTTGAGAAAAATATTACCATTTTATCGTGTGACCAGCAGAGACCATACCACGGATGTTTCTCAAAAGGATTTCCGGTTACCAGTACGGCAATGAGTTTGTGTAAGGACATGTGTAATGCCTTACAGGGGACGTATCAGAAAAGCTAAAAGGAAGTTAGTGAGCAAAATTTTGGTCTACTCAATTTTGTGTCCATGACAATCGCGATTCGTTTGCTGCGGTGGCTGATCTTTTAGCTGAGAGAATTCTGTTTGCTTGCTCGGTAGCGAGGTTACAGCACCAGTTTAATTTGAATGTCATTTGAATGTGGAGAATGATGTTGTCTTCCTACGAGGTTGCATTTCGAAACGAAACACTCCAGGATAGGGCCTATACAATGTCACCAAGTGACAGACTCAGTTCGCGGTAATATCGGCATTATCAGTCAATTACTGTTCGATTCAACTGATAATATAAATCAAGAGGCTTGCATATAATGAACATATTGACACGGGTGCAGAGTTGAGTCTGTACGGAACCTAGTAGTTTCAGATCCTTGTTTAACTTGCCGTACAGCAAGGTCATCCACTACTTTGTCCGGCGAGGCACATAACTCCCTCTACAACTCCATGACAAATGTTTCATATATACTAGCCGAGTTCACAAGATATATCCTTGTGTTTGAGAAGAGCTCGTTAGAACTGCTTCCTTTCCCTTCAGTATCCCACAGTCTCTCGAGTTTCGTAACTGCCAGAGAACTCTCTTAAACAATTACTAGACTCGGTGATTATAAATCAAGAGGCTTGCATATAATGAACATATTGAACATATATACAACGCGCGCGCTAATTAAAGTGCTCGAGAGCGCACAAAACCCTAATCAATAGCTATTCGCGCGTTCCAGCTTTATGTAACGCGCGACCTGTAAACATGATACGATTTGACAGTTTTATGCACTGCGAAATAGTTAATATTTTCAGGCCTCAGGGGATTATTCCCAAAAATTTACAATCCTAGGCGTTCACGCTCTCAAAGCATAATAACGAATACGCCCATAAAAAATGATATATTGTTTAAGTACTTGTACAACGAACATAAACTAAGTACAACGAACATAAACTAACTAGGAAACATATGAAACAAGACTTACTGTACAGTTCTGAGCATGGGAAGATGAGATATAAACTCCAAATCATCTGTGTAAATAGTGTAGTCGTGGTTATCTAGAAGACGTGGTATCTGCGATTAGTGTCGGTCAAATGTTGATAATAAAAGGCTCGAGTGGAGAACGGATATAATACCGTTAACTAAAGAACTATTAATTAATAAAACAATTACATATTACAGAGAATATATTGTATTCTGCTCAATAACTTAATAACTTTGATTCTACATATTTGTCATAGTAAATGTAAAAAAGTGAAGATATTTGGTAAAGTGTGTTTGTAAAGAGCAAACCTCTCTGAGTATATTGTCGAACATTCTGGAAAGAGCTAGAACCTTCTCTTGATCGGGATTGTGTTTATCACCGTCAAACAACAATACCTGTAACAGTTTAGTAACACTTTTCAGCTTTCTTATTATAAACGTGGGCTATGAAATGTTGATATTAACAGTGCCACCCACTAACACTCGCCATCCAACATTAGGAGTAACCGTTACTATGGTTACATCACTGGTAACGTTACTATGGTTACTATGGTTACTGACAATCTCTTCATTAAAAGATCTCCTCACACTTCCACAACCTTTCAGTTTTTTCTAATTCTTACTATGTTAGTATAATAATGTATGTTCTCTACTCTCATATCAGGCAATGATTTGCACATACCTACTGTTAACCCACTAATCAGGATTGGTCAATATCAAAAAAGCTGAAGCAAGTAAGAGCTTTAAACGCACGTGCAATTTAGCGGAATGCACGTGTAAATATCGCACGTTTTCAGGAATTTTAATGAAATTTTTAATTAACTTATGAAGTGAAAAAGGAAATGAACAGACAATAACTCACGTGTTCATTGGAGGGCAAGTCACTGAAGCTTGATGAAGGAGCAGATGTGCAGTCAGGAGTGCAGTATAGCACACAGGGAGGTTTCTCAATAGCTCGGCGTGGAGCACGTCTTCTGAACTGCAGGGAAAGGGTATAATGTATGTGACCTAACTCATTTTATGTTTTAGTCAATAAAACAAACAACAAACACTGACTGAGCTCATGTCTAGCAACGTAGCTTTTTCTCTTTTTTTCTCAATCTTTAAACCAACAACTAATGTTTTCCTATGAAAAAACAGGGAAGAGGATGGAAAACCAACGGGACGGATGGCTAGCCGGAGAGAAAAGATGGGATTATAATGAGGCAGTGTAATAATAATTTAACACAATTCTGTAGCTCCGTAGATGCTATTTGCACGGTTATTCTCACCACAAATTCTTAACGATTTATTTTGTTTAAAGGATTCTGGATGGCATATATTTTGGTTAATTTTTGTCAGGTTTCAGAAAAATATGCCTCACCTCCCGGCTCCCAACAGGAATTTACATCTGTAAGCCTTTAAAATTTTGAACCACGAAAATGAAATAAAGCATTTTTATCCCGCTTATATCAACAATCCAAATAAAAAATAAAGATTGCCGATGTCAAAGCGGCTGGCCTCGCGATATAATCCAAAAACTAGATACTCAATATATGAAGATACTAGTAACAAATATAAAAACCAAAAGTACTTATTTGACTTTTTTTTATAAATTTATCACACACGGTAAAAACTTATGGACGTATATCACTCATTATCATGTATCACTCTCTATCATCTTGTCCTCACTACAAATATTACCACTTCTGATATAATAATGTTTTTTAGTGTCTTCTTTGGCTATCTGTTTCATTTCCAAGACCAACCGCTGATGGATAGCTCGATCTTCAGGTGATCGATCTGGAGATATGATAACAGTTTTGTGATCTTCACACAGTCTCAATTTTTTGGCATTTACTAATATCTGATGAACGGTACTAGAATTACCTAGCGAAACTTTTACTGGTCTCGTCTTGTCGGCTGATTACCTCCCAACCCGGATAGCTGCAAAACGTGGTTTTTCTTCAATCTGTTGAAGTATTGCATCCACCCAAGGATTGCACACATAACAGTAGGTTTATATTCTTTCATATTTACAGTTTATTTTTTGATGGGATCGAATCGAATCGGAAAGAAAGTGAATTTATTGGTTATCCCAACTTTATCATTCAACACCAGCGTAATACTTCTAATAACGTATGGTGTGAGTTGAAATGGTTCAGTGATTCTCTTCACGCCTTCTGGGTAACTGAACAATAAGCTTTAGTAATATAGAGAATATGGAGGGTGATGCAAACTACAAACAAAACAAACAGTAGTTTAGTGAGGCGTGTAACAAGGTTACCATGGTAACAAGGTTACCACTCATCACCAGATAGAGGTTTGGGTAAACTAACTCCCACTATTTAAACCCTGTCCTCCACCTCAAACCTCACATTTTACATTTTACAAACCACCGCCTAAAGTATTCAAGATGTTGAAAGCAGTACTAGTGGTAGTTTTGGTAGCGAGCTCCATCGCTGGGGACGACTTCGATGACGGCATCAACTTCAGGATCCTTAAGAAGAACTACTTGAACAAAGATCTAGCAGGAGGGCTGAGGTTCGGAGTGGGGTACGGGGTGAGTTTGGAGAGCCTAGACCCAGATCAAATCTCCTTCAAGAAGTACACAGGAGGAAGGTATATGGATATAGAACGATCTCAGCTTGGTAAAGTGGACCTCAAGCCGTACGAGGAGGCGTTCTGTGACTCTGATCACGAAGATGACTACGACCCTAACGACGGAGAAGTAGATGAGGACTGTTTCCCGGCTATTAAAGGGTTCATCTCAGTAGAGAGCGCATCTTGCGAGCTAGCGGGACGATACGTCCTGAGTTACAAGGGAGCCAGTAAACGCTTCAATATCATCGTGAGACAGTGTGGTAGCAGATACGACTGGTTTGAGGATGACTACTGGAGCGACGGTGAGACCGACATGGAGTTTGAGAACTTCTACAACGAAGAGCAGAACGAGAATGAGACCTTCCTGGGAGTCAACGAGGACAACTTCATGAACAACGGAATTTACGGAGGATTCAGAGTGAGGGTGGGGGCTGAGAACCTGGACCTGGAGAAGCTGAAGTTGTACAAGGAAGGGAGCGAGTCTCTGCCTGAAGGAATGTCTCTCGATAAGAAGATCTACGAGCGGACCTGTGATGACCAGTCAGATGACTCAGACGACTCTGACTCCGATGATAACGAGAATAAGATCTGCAAGGCTGCTATCTACGGTTTCATCACCGCCTCCCCCGCCGAGTGCTCTATGGACGGTGACTATTACTTGGAGTACGACGGTAAGAAGGTAGAGTTTGAGGTACATGTGAAGTCCTGTGGTAATGATGATTGGGACGAGTACGAGTCTGATTATATGTATGACTCTGATATGGACGACTAAAAGTGCTGGTGGTGTGTATTAACTATTAAGGTTCATGCCTCATATTTATTTTGCAAGTTCTAAATTTTGTTTTCCTTGTATGTAGAACTGGATCAAAGGATCATAAATTGAAAAAGTTTTCTCTCCCGCCCAAAATAGCATTCACTTTCTGTACGGTGTTTTCAAGACCAGATCTTTGATCGAACTCCTTCACAATAATAAATAAAACAATACCCCACCAGAGCTCTAATTTCACATATAACAAAGAGAAACAATGATCTTTGAGAGCAAATAACTGTGCAGTACAGACCACACAGCTGTATTTAATTAAAAGAGAAGTTGGCGAAGATGCCCGATAAGCTGATGAAGAAGCACGTGAAGCATTCAGGTAACTTCTTTAAGCTGGAATATACAAAGGAGAACCAAGTCTTTCACTCAAGGTGAACCAGCTGCAATGCCCAACTACCCGGTTCAATAGATTACAATTAGAAGCACCTCTCTTTGAGCTGCCTATTATAATCTATTGAACTGAAAAAAAGGCGTTTTTCTCATAGTTTATAAGCACCCACGTGAACAACAAAGAACCACCTGGCTGTAGGAGTAAATATTTCCCCCTAACTTTAAGAGTTTAAAAGAAGGAGTCACTTTCGCTGCAGTGATCTACAAATAGGTCTACAAATCAATTGCAGACCTCTTTTTACCATGCCATTTTTAAGTTCAACGGGCCTATTTCTGTTTCTAAACTATTTTTAGTTTTTCATTAAATTTTATAAGGAATCGATTAATGATGGTTATGGTTTCGGAACTCAAAAATACTTTCTTCTCCTTTGAGGACTTTAAAATTGGGTTGCATACAATAAAAGGTAATTTACTATTTTGGCCCTTAATTCAAAATTACACAATGTTTCTGGCGTAAAATTTAAATAAAATCCTATTAATGATGGTCTTCAGGACCCCAAAAACACCGCCTCCCTCCTCAGGGGACCTAATAGGAGAGACCCAAATCTCGGTTTAATTCAAAACCTGCTAAATTTTCGCATCTCTGTGTGAAATGTCGATGTACTAACAGTTCAAGCCACAGTTGTTTATCAAATAGCTTCTCTTAAAGTCACTTACGGCATCAAGTGAGGTTTAAACCTCAATCCTGTGAGGTTTCAACGACAGAAGTCTATTATTGATGAGGATTATTTGATTGTTTTAACTGACTTCTATTGTTCCGTATCTGACATCACATTTTAGGAAGAATGAAGGTTTTACTGTTCGTGTGTTGCGTAGGTGCTCTAATTGCTACTGTTGTATCTCAGAGTGGTAGTCGGAGAAGGAATTCTAGCAGTCGGAGAAGGAGTGGTGATTGTAAGTGATCTTCACTGTTTTACTGATTCCAACTGTTTTACCGTGATTTTCACTATTTTACCGTGATTCCAACTATTTTACCGTGATTCCACCTATTTTACCGTGATATTCACTGTCTTACCGTGATTCTAACTATTTTACCGTGATCTTCACTGATTTACCGTGTATCACGGAGAAAATGTTGTTAAATTTGATTAGTAAACAGTAGGAACAGGAAAGATTTGTCAATTAAAACTAATTTTATTCAGGTGTATCTAGAAATGGGGGCTGGTCCGAATGGGGTTCTTGGAGCGAATGCGACATTCGAGATGATATGCCGTATGCTACTAAGATCAGTATAAGATACTGCAACAACCCTGAACCTTATTGCGGAGGAAGTGAATGTTCAGGGAGCAGAATGAGGACTGAGGAATGCTCTGAAGGTCAGCAAATATTCTAAGAATGTTTACATATCATCTTATTGTTCGCAGTGACAACTCAGTACCTGATCCCCCGGCTGTAGGACTGTAGAGCGGGGGACTCTAGAGCCGGGGACTGTAGGAAGTACTTGGTCGAAAGTAGGACCCTAGAGCAGGGTCAAATCGCCAGGGTAGGACTCTAGAGCGGAACTCCCTTACCGGACCCATACTATGAGGACTCTAGAGCGGTACCCACATGCAAATTTTAGAGCGGTTAGAAATTTGAGAGCGGACTGTAGAGTGGACTTGGTCGGAAGATCGAAATCAGATTAGATACAACTCGTGATTGATTATTACAAGATTCGTGAGATTAGAATAAGTCATGGAGTTGTTGAAGCAGAAAATTGTCCAAGATTATTTATATTATACATCATATATAATATCATATTGTAATTTTTAGATACGTTAGACAATTGTTCTTCCATTTGACTGAAATATCCTCATGCTACTCTAAAATGCAAAAATTTTCTTCGATAAAGAGGTATAATTATGAACTGGTCGTATCGATGTGATTTCGCTAAGCGAAATACCGACCAAGTACGTGCACTCAAGCAGATCATTTAGGAATGAGGATCTCATCGAGTCATCGCGTGACACTTTAGCACCTACTAAGGGTATCTCATGTTCAGTCTGGTGACAGGGTATGATCCAATCTTCAAAACTAACTTTACTCTCAAATTTCTAACCGCTCTAAAATTGGCATTGTGGGTACCACTCTAGAGTCCTCATAGTATGGGTCCGGTAAGGGAGTTTCGCTCTAGAGTCCTACCCTGGCGATTTGACTCCGCTCTAGGGTCCTACTTTTGACCAAGTACTCCCTACAGTCCCCCGCTCTAGAGTCCCCCGCTCTACAGTACTGCTCCCGATCCCCCCCCCCCCCCCCCCCCCCCCACAGAGAGGACAGGTCAACTCAAACTTTCTTCTCTTGATTCTAGGATATAAATTAATACATCTTTGCTGGCCTTCTATTCTGACATTTCGCCGTAGATGATTCTGAGATTATTCATTCTATTATACAATTTCTTTTCAGATGGTGATCACGAGGAAGATGAGAATTCACTTGAGGTAGAGTTTGGAGGAGTCAAAGTGGATATGAACCTCGGTGAGATTAAACAACAGTGGGATCTTTTCGAGTAACTTGTAGCATCAATGTAACGATGGGAGAGTAGTTACGAGCATGGGGGAGAAGACACGTTTTAACAAAACTCAAAATGATAAATTATTTATTAGAATCTTGCTTTGTAGATTTTTGAAGCATCTAGGCGTGCGAATATCGTTTGAAATCAAACTTTATTCTTTGATAGAGGGAATGCGAAGGATTGGGTTGATCATTTATAGAGAATAATATTGTGATATTAGTAAAGTATGAAACTTTATATGCTTAACATTATGAGTATAATTTGTTGAGCATTTACCACTGGGGCGAACAGGAGTACTTTTTGATAGAAGCAAATAGTATTTAATTGGTGTGGAATACAGCTGAGTTGACAAAATTAATAGAATTAAGGGACCGAATTTTGTTGTTTGTTGATTTTAAAACTGCACATAAAATATGTTTGGTCAATGGTCTTCAATAAGCCAGAGCAATTACAAGTGCCTGGCTTATAACTGTAACTGCAACGCTAGTATGTCATACTACGCTAGTACATGTCATACTACGCATATTGCACATCTAATGTAGAGACTCTCTTTTCTAACAACAAGAAGTGTCTTACGAGTTCAGAGGACCCGAAGTAATAATTGGTCTGACAAAACTCAGAACTAAAACACTAAAAGATTACACACAAAAATCCAATCGTCTACAAGATACCGATCAAAGAAGAAACATATTTCTTACTTGCGGTGGAGGGGTTGAATTCTTTTTATTGGACGGTGGGGGAATTGTAGAAATCTCGGTAACTGGTCGACATCTTGCGACACGATGTGATAACACTGAAAAGATTGATAAAATAACGATTGAGAAATTTCCTACTTTCATTTCATACTGTATTACAATTATGAAACATAGGTTTTTAAAGATTGGGCGACATCTGTCCGACAGCGACATCTGTCCGAAAGCTGAATTAGGGATTTCGGACAGATGTCGCTGTCGGACAGGAGTCGTTTTTGGCGACATCTGTCCGAATTTCGGATCATATTGTAATTTCGGTTCACATTCGTATTTCACAAGCTCACGGGTAATCTCGTGACGTTCTAAAGCTGATGTGATCCCTTAAGATCTGATCCATCGATACGTGATTGACTAGTTGAGAACAGGATCGTGCAGGTGAAGGTCGGAAGTAGGACTGCAAATAAACTGTGGTAGTAAACTATAGCTCAGATCATATCTCAAATTGGACATGTTACGTATACAATTTAGCAAGTAACAGTTTAGATCATGTCTCTAATTGGAAATGTTCACAATTTCGGACAGATGTCGTTTTTTTTTGGTACCCTGATTCGGACAGATGTCGCTGTCGGACAGATGTCGCTGTCGGACAGGAGTCGTGTTACCGTTTTAAAAGTCAAAGTATTTTATTGTCAATACAGTCAAACCCCAATTTACTTGAATTCTACAAAGAAACACCGTTTTCAAATTTTTCAGATGGACTAGAACTTTGCAGTTTATCCACCTATGCAAGCAACTAACATCAATATATTTTCTAAATTTCGAAATTCTGGTCAAAGGCAGTTAAACCTAACAGACGTGAAAGTATTAACATCTTCATTGTTCACCATGAATTATCAAGTACATAATATTATTATCTTACTCCAGCTAGAGTATATTATCATAATATATTCAACAGTTTAATTTACCAGCAGTCGGGAGAGCAACTTGTCGTATCACTACATCCTTTGTTTTGCCAAAAATCTGTGGATTCATAACTTTTCTGAAATATTCAGTTTGAATGGTCGCTGAATAGAAAAATTTTATTGGGTACATTTTAAATCGATTCGGCAATAAGACAGTTTAACGATCACGAATTATTTTCAACATTTTTGTAAGTAGATATTATGACTATTTCAAGCCTATTATAGGCTACTATATACATATATTATGATTGAATTTGAGACGATAACTTGAAAATAAAAACCGATCTTGAACTGTACATATGATTACAATAGATACAATATTATGAAGCAAATATAAACGCAATGTCATGCAATATAATCATTTATGAAAGTTTCTGCCCACACAAACTGTATATAAAAAAAATGAAAATCAATTTCATCAATTATGCATGTCAAATTCTAAAATATAGTAAATAAGATTAAAATTGTGTCTGTCATAACTAACTACAAACTGATATAATATAATGTGTAAATAAATAGTTGATTCCAAAGATATCATAATATAACATTACTAAATCAAACCAACCTCCTTCAAAACCTGTGCCTACCATGCTTATTGTCTAACAATAAAGATCAATTTCCTTCAAACACTTGTGCCATAATCAGGAAAATAACACAGGCAAAAGTGGTAATCACCTTTAAGAATGAGGCAGTTTCCCTTACAAGACCAAGCAATGCTTCTAACAGGTCCGAGCTCCCCGGCTCCGCTCAATGTCTCACAATTAGGAACTTTTAGTGCCAGGACACCTGATGAGCTCCATATATACACATGATCGGCATTGCAGCACATCGCTAGGATTTCATCTTTGTCTTTGGCATGTAGAGGATCCCAATCAAGTGTCACCACTGGAGCTTGGTGGACGATCAAAGAGCAGAGGGACAGATCCTCCATGTCCCAGATCCAGACTACACTTGGTGCTGAATCACACCGTGTTGCTAGATACCGTCCAGATGCTGAAAATGCTGTTAGACCAACACCAACCAGCAAATATGGATCATCGTGATTTGCTTTGACAAATGGCAGTTCAAAGTTTTCATTGCTATCTTTTATTGCAAACCTGCTGCCACTATCACTGAATTCTTCAGCATACACAATAGTGTTCTTTGTTACAGCGTCAGTTGTATGCTTCCACTCCTTCAGAATACTCCAGGTCACACTATTCAGAAGTTTGCATGTTCCATCATAGCATCCCAGTGCAGCAAATTGTTCTGAAGAGGATGGTGAGACACACTTGACACCAAGCTTGTTGGAGTACAGATCAATTTTAATCTGACAAATTCCTTTGAAATTATAAACGAAGTAACGAGGTGTAAGATGAGAGTCACAGACAAGAATTGCATCATTGATAACATGACAACTTTCCAAGTCATCAGTGCCAACTTTGAAATTACACTGGAGTGTCCAGTCAGAGTATTTGAAGATACTTATGTAATCTTCTCTGTCTCTTCTTTCGCAGATAATAGCTTGTTTCTTGTAGAAAATACACCCAGCAGAGTTGAGCTTGGGATTTTGGATGTAACTTACTCGCTTGTGATTTAGAGACCATACATTGATCCTCACACCAAATTCAGACCAAGTCAGTATCTGCTTGGAATCTGGACACCACACTGCATCAACTAACCCAGAGGAACCTTCATCCAACTTTGATGCACAAACTGAGTTCTGTATAGTCCAGAGCTGAGATACGCCCCTTTTGAAACACGAGGAAAGAAGTGACTTACTATTTGGAGCCCAGGTTACCTTGTCTATTGTATCTATGCAGGTCAAAACAGCAACAATCTGCAACGTTTCGAATTCTCGGACAACAAGTCGAAATTGAGACGCATTAGCAATATACCTTCCATTTGGAGAGAAATAGCACTGTCCTTTGGTAAGCTTAAATGTCTCAGAAAGATTTATACCTTGAGATGTCATGAACACAAACTTTCTAGGAGTAATTATTGTGAACTATCATTTTTAGAAGAACATTATAATTGGCAGGAGACTAATAACGGTAGCTCCATGAAATAGAAAATATCATTTAATTTATATTATTCAAAACAACTATACAATCATGGGCTGAGTGTGACTGGTGTGGCAGCTATGTACAGTGACAATCAAAAAGTACAATCAATCTTAGAACATTTAAGTATGATAAAGAAGTCTACTGAGACAGAAAGTTGTGTCAAATGTGCATGCTTAAACTAAATGCAGCACCACAAATCTAATAATTTGTTGAGAATGTTACAAGGAGCAAATTTAATGCAATTCAAATCAATAGAATCTTGATCCTTGAATATCAAGACTGCTGCAATTTTATCAGGTTAAATATAATAACACAGAAGAATTGCTCTAAAGCAGCAACAAAAATCCTAAAAAATCAAATACTCAACTACCCAACATAACATAACATTATAAATAATGCTTCTCTGGGCATCTCAAAAAAGAAATTCACAGAAAATGAACAAATTACCCAAGCTCAAAATATTCAAATTACTTTCAAAGTCATGTGTGAACAAAATTGAGAATACCCATAGCTTCTACCTGGAAAAAAGCTGCTAGCAAATTCCAGGATTAAACGATTTGCAATGTGCAATTACAAAAAGAGCACATTCAGCTAGCAACGAGCACATTCATCATCGTTAAGTCAAAAATAGAACGAATCACCAATTTAAAACCGGCAAAATGTGTTCTAACGAGAATTTTGTTTTAGCGCTCGATTTATTATTTATAATTGGTACATCGTAAGTTTTAAAACGTGTGCGCGGCGCAGTTTAAGTTTTTATGTTCGTTTTTGACATACTAATTTTAAATTAAATACAACACTACAAATCTATTACATTTATTGAGAAAATTATGTAATGTAACGCGATGGAAGTTCTTTAAGCGGGCAATTCCAGTCCAAACCCTGAATACATGACGTAAAAGATTCGTTTTCACTTGTTTGCATAAAAAGCATTATAATACGTTGCATGCCACTTTTCGCGCGCCGATACGTAACATGTATCAAGTTCGTTTTGCGTTTATCATTTGCATGACTCGTTTTGTTTTTGACGGATGTTACTCGTCTAAATTTCTTCGAAGTAGCGCGCGCCGCTTTCTTCTCGAAATGTTAAAAGTAGCGCGCGCCGGGCCAGACCATTAACAATGGTCAAGTTTTGTTTCAATAACTAAACACCAACAAAACTTAATGAATTTTTAAAAACATTTTGTACATTGCAATAAATTCATGAATATTGCCTTGTCGTGAAGGTACCAAAAATGAATTATGGTCAGTATTTAAACAAAACAATTTTTACAATCATTACATTAATTCAAATTTAATTGACAAATTACTTAACGGGTGATACTCATAAAATATCTGTTCCAACTCGGCACGCGTCCTGGTAGGTTGTAAACATACAACAAATTACTGATTATTTTATTGTCATACGTTGTATGACCCGCCGCGCACGAAGTGCGCGGCTCCCCCTGTATAGTGAAGCGACCGTATAGTGAAGCGACCGTGGGGGTCACCACGTGATACAATTATTTTACAGTCACACTGGTAAATAACGCAATTATTAACAATTAAGCAAAGTTTAATTGTGCGTGGTTTAAATTCATTTAGATATCTCTGATATGACAGACAATTTAAAATTATAATAATATATAATACCTTTTTATAGTTTTACTTTGATTTAAACCCAAATCACAACTATTCGTAACTCATAGTTTAGTTAATAGTTATATGGCCATGTCACGTGATCGAAAACATTTTCGTTATGAAAATTAATGATTAACGAACGTGTGATATTTGTAAAATATTTCTTTCGATCTACTAAGACTGTCACGTCGACGAAGCGAACTTTGCTTTGCTGTACACGTTATATACCTAATCACTCGACACTCATTCCACATTCGGCCGCGAAAAGATCAGGCGATGATGATTATAATCACTATACACTCGACTGTCACGTGACCTTTTCAACCCGATCTCTAGCTGCTCTGAACGATTATTCGAAAACCTAACCTTCTAATCTGATTTCAATCCGTAACAAATAAAGCATATGCTGAAACCCTAACGAGAAATTATACCAATTTCCTTATACCATATTGATATATGGTCATATCACGTGATTGAGACAGTTTTCGCCAATATACGAATATCTTGCCAGGGGAGCATTTAATTTTAACCCCTATGCCTATGTCATGGGGGGGGGGGGGGGGGGGGGGGGGGGGGGGTGATTCGGAATCAGCGTCTGAAAATACACCGACTCAGATTATTTTCATATTCTTAGGGCTTTTTCGCAAGAATTTTCTTAAAATTTGGGTGAGCGATTTGTTGGGGGTCAGGCTTGACGGATGATGCTTCTCGAAATTTTAGTCGGAGGCAAGTGCTACGAAGGCTCAGGCTTACTGCTTACTGGTTTAGATTACGTAGTATTCAGCATGCTGGGATGTGGGAGAAGTAGTATAGATTAATTAAGAATTTAGTTACGGATGATGTGGAAATGGGAAAGGGGATCGGAGGTCCAGATTGCAGATTGGGTGATTTAAGAAAGACTATGGGACCAATTTCTGATAACTTTATTCGTGATTAACAAAATAAAAATCTATTTGAAAACAATTTAATTATTGATACATAACATTACATGTTGTCATAACACTTTCAGAAGAGAGAATATTTTATATTAATAACATTTACTACGTTGCATTTTTTATATAATGTATTATATCTTCCAACAAAAATAAATTCTTTGAGTGTTAACTCTCCGATATGAAGCAGAAAATTAGTGACCAGTTGTGGAACGTAATTGAGCGACTTTTTCAGCTCTCGGATGACCTCAAATTTTCCTGCCGTCAAATCGGTAATACGAAATTTCAACTTTGTAGCACGTGAAAACTAATTTTACTAAGCGGAAAATACTGCCACTTTCTGTGTCATTTTCAAGATCAAATAGCCACTCTGCAATGTACAATTAATTTAAAGGGGTGACGCTCCGGTGCAGCAGCTAGTAAACGGTTACTTTACGACACAGAAAGCTAGTCTTCTAGAAAGTAGCTGTAAAAATTAAAATCACCCCGACACAAGTACTGGCATTCAGAGTTCACAGACATTATATTATATATCAAGTAGCCAGAGTCACACTAGTAAATTAATCATGTATAACTAGAACAGTGCGCTATACAGCTTGTTATGATAACAAAATGTTAATAATGTCAACAATATGAGAACTAATTTTACGTTTTTTCCGAATGTATCAGGATTAAACTGAAGAAAAATAGATTGGAGTGACGTTGGAAGAATAGGTGAGATGAGAATTAAAAACTGTCAATAACAATTATAATAACTGATAAAAACAAAATCTTTAATATTGCAGTATAATTATAAGCACCTTATTGAATATTGCCACGAGCAGTATACGGCCAATTCAAGAATTTTCGTATTATATTAATATTATTAATGTAATCATTATATGCTACCCCTATCATGTCATTTAACTGGACATTTAAGAAATTGCCGCAACAGAAGTGTATTGGGAAAACAACGTGTACTATTACATTCTACATTAAACATTGAGTCAACATGGCATGTGATGGGAATTCCAAAAGGGGAGCGGCACTAATTAACTAATTATCAATTGATAAACTAATAATTAATTAATTACTAATCAAATTTTATATCATAGATCCACTGTAAAACAAAGGTGTTCTACAGTACAGCAGAGCTCTCAGTTTGATACAATACGTCAGTGCTTGATTCTAGTTAATCTACAACTTAAAACTATTAACAAAAGGCCATCATTCAAATATATTAGTGGCATTCCAAAAGGAACAAAGTGGAAGTCATTATATTAAACATCCTTATAACATAATATTAAACAATGAGTTAGACACAGTAAGACGAGTATTCAGTAAGCATTCCCTGACATCTCGTTTATATCAACTGATAATACTATTATCATTGCAAGTCTAAAGGGCACGTTCAATCGACACTACTAGACCATAGAGCGGTACACACGGCACGCGGCGCGCTACACGGCACGGGGCGTGCTTCTCAACACGAGGACTCAATTCACCTTGATTCTTCAAGTTCAACTTGATGATCTTGTCACTCTCACACAGGATAGATATAAGCTAATCTCAATATATAAGTCTCGCTACGCTAGAAGTCTGCAAACTCTTTGATGCACTTTTCGTTCGCCGATATCCTGAGTGGTTCCTCTTCATAGTCGTCAAAGTTGCTGGCATCACCAGGTCCGCGACTACGAGGGATGAAGGGCGCCTCCACCTAGGGAAATAAAAGGTCATATATTGGCATCTTGCTGAATCCTGGATTCACGGTATTATTAACTGGTAAAATCAGCTAAATCTAAACTAAAAAGTTGACGAAAGTATCTGATATATAGACGGGACAATCCCAAATTTTAAAAATAAATGTGTTTCAACCATAATTGGCTTACTAATCATGTAATTATTTAATCGGCTAGAAACGAACCTTTCTCTCGTAAACACTTATGTAATCGATGCTTTGCATCCATCTGCTTTGCTTGATATCCCATACTCCGTTCTTCAAATTACCGTATCGCTTTGTCAGATCCACTTGAAGCAGTGCCTTCAACAGATCCTTCAAATCTTGAGTGAAATGAGCAGGGAATCTCACCTGAAAGATCAAGCCATTATGTCACAATAATATGCGGTATGGTCGAAGTCGACAAATATTACTAAAATATTACAAATAGTTTAACTCTGGGTTTAAGAGAAATGGTTAATATAAAGGATATAATTGAACTTGATAAAAGTTAGGCAGCGCCTAACATTTTATGGTAATTACTCTATTATAAATGCATTGCTGCTAGGCTGAGAAGAAGGCTATATTTTTACTGAAATCTGAATAGACTCACCCTCCCTGAGACGATTTTCTCGTATATCTGGATGGGCTGGTCGGCAAAGAATGGAGGATACCCAGCCGCCATCTCGTAAATCAGAACACCTAGTGCCCACCAATCAACAGCCTTGTTGTATCCTTTACTCAGAATGATCTCCGGTGCAAGGTATTCAGGGGTTCCACACAGAGTCCAGGTTCGTCCTCTCACTCGCTTTGCAAAACCGAAATCTGTAACCTGAACAGAACAGAGAGTCAGTTTCATGACACGTATTGTGACACACTAAACACTCATGAAGATTGAAGATGTTAAACTATGACTAAAACTCCGGATAATATGTTGATATGGTTCTACAGAATCAAGTTATTGTGGAAGACTGCAGTTGAAATTATTAATAGACGAAATTTGATCTAGCATCTCCTTATCGAACGTCTAGCCTGGAAATGGAGGTACACGATCTAATGAGAAGTCGGGAGTATTCGCTTTACGTGAGACACTTATATTAATCCCGATTCGTACACAGAAGTGTACATCACGTACGTACTTAAACCCGTGTTACAGAAATAAAGGATGCGCGCGCTGCGCGGAGTTCTTGAGCAAATAACAAAGGAATGTCAGCATAACAAAGATGTTATCGCGCGTGCGCTCAAGTTGCTTATTTGAAGCCTCAGAATTGACCGTGATCTTACAAATATTGTATTCTACAATCTACATCGGATGCATTAACACTTGAAGCACACAACGCGACCGGGGCATTTTTTTTCTCTAAATGGACTCGATTATCGACAAAGTAAGTAATGTATTTTGAAATGAACAATTGAGCGTTGCTTTAGCCTCTAGTTGATTAAGTTGTACGTGAATATTTCTATCGAGCGTATTTTGGTTTATAAGTGACAGCGTATTATTTCTTTTATTCTGCTTTTTATTTATCGATAATTTCAAAACAGTGGCTCCAGGAAAATTAGTGATAAAATGTATTATCGTACATTTTATCATCCAATTTTCGGATTTCTCTAATTAATGGTGATGATTGCGAAACTTAAAGATTTTCGACGTCGCCAACGACAAGGATAATTTTATATATTATGAATGAAAAAATGGTGGAAATCAAGAATGTTCAAGGATACACGTAAAACGGGGAAGATTCTCAAAACCATTTGAATACCATATTTAGTATTTACTAGTAAACGAATAATCCAGAACCAGATGCTGCATCAGCCTCACCCCAGCATGCCTCCCAATTTCCACCGGACCACATACAATTCTGCCCACATACAACCTTCAGATCCGTGGTCGTTTTAAACGTAAAAACTGAGAGAATTACTGGCCATGATCAAAAATTAGACAGAAATATGTTCCATAAATAAAATTCAGGCTTTTAAAAACTTGCAACATATTTAATATATTATATAACCAGTGGGCCAAATGTTTAATATATCTAAGCCAGTGTAAATCTCCATGCAAGATTGCGTACTTTTATTTGAGAGTTGTCGCAATAAGAAGACTTGTAAATGCACTGTTTCCTTTGCTAGCTAGCCAGTAAGTAAACTTAACCAATACGGTGCAGTTATCTCTTCAACTTTGATGAGAAAAAGGTTGAGAGAGTCGAGCGTGGGTTAATGTATGTATGTATGTATGTATGTATGTATGTATGTATGTATGTATGTATGTATGTATGTATGTATGTATACATACACTTTCCAGTATGCACCATGGTTATGTGTTTGAAAAGTATTTAACCCATTATAAATGAAAAAAAAACCAACATCTAAATGACCTTTAACCGCTTTCCCAGTCCGACGCGATCGGTTTGGGAATAGTTTCCAAAAGTGATGCCACATAACACTAGATGACAAATTATGTTGAAACAAAAGAAATTTGATTTGTGATGTTATTTATAGGGTATAAATATACCCTATTAAGTATTTATATACTCGTACACTTAAATATGACCTAATGTTTGAGAATGTTAAAATCACAGCCGTTAAGTTAAAATGTCATGTGCCACTTTGTCTGGGAACACCATGTTATTATCGTTAACATTGGACACATGAGAGACGGTAGTACACATTGTGTGGTATTTAATTTCTTGACAGCAGATGATCAGCAGATGGGAAAATGCCGAAGATAAAGTACAACGTGGGAATTGCTCCGCAGGTTTGTTGAAAAGTGTGATAAATTGGTTGGTGTGACGGAAGAAACATGATTAGGATTACACAAATTAACCCAAGAGAGGGTGGATCTAGGTGGCATTAGGATTAGGATAGCATTAAGATGCTCTGCTTGCCTCTGGGGTGTGGCAATCCTCCAGGAAAAGGGTGCCGAGGAATTATATGACAAGATGATGGAGGAAAAGTGGTAGGTGGAATGAGGGGAGGGGGATAACTTAACTTGCCTGAATGCCGAGAGGATGATAACCATACATAATGAGCTAAAACGGCACAAGGATAGGCAAGGGGTCACTCCGGTTTATTGGGCACAATGAGGCGCTTAGTGCGTGTTGCGAAGTTGATGGAGAAGTAATATTCCTAAAAGTATTGCCCTCGCAATTGTGCAAAAAAACGCGAGACAGATTTGCACTTGGCATGGTGTTTGATGGTATAAATTGAGAGGTGTTTGCAAGCTTCTCTGTACTAAGTTCTGTCTAATAGGTAGGAAATAGGAATCTTAAATGAATTTTCCTCGATAGCGTAGTATTAACTAACTGAAGTAAATTGAGTTTAAATGTTCATGGAATGTTCATTGGATGTTCATGGAATGTATCGTAGTGTATCATATGCGTAATTCAACGTAGTTATTTGATTTAGAGTTAACTGGTACATACACAAATAATACACTTTTAAAGGAATGTTTTCTGGAATTAAATGCTATTTTCGTTTGGAATTTGACAAAATTATTTCTTTCAATAATTTTGTGGCTTTGTCTGATTTGTATTATGCGTCGCGTGGGCGGGGCAGGATTAATTTGAAAAATAAGCACTCGATATCTCAATTTAAAGATCTTTTAATTGTTCACTTCCGCTGCATCTTAAAGAGTCCCATATATTATGATTAGTTTGCTGTCGTGAGATAAGATAAGAGACGGAGAATTAAACCTTAAACCTGTGTAAAACATGACGTCAATATAATATGAAATTACCTGGAACAAGATCCTAAAAGTGGACCCAAACCACCACTAATGAAAAAATATAAAATTAATAACCATTTAAAAGTGATTTATGTGAGAGAGCAGTTCTGACAGCGACCACATCGCGCAACCACTCTATAATACGCTTATATGTATCTAGTTAGGGAGTTGTCTGCAATTCAAAAAATCGACAAATCAACCAGAACAGTTTAACACGACATGAAGGGGGGGGAAGTGTTTATCATTGGAGCACTCTCTCGCTCTCTCTCGGTGAGAGTAAGAGAGTTGGGGTGATGTTCAATGAGTGAAACACAGACTCTCTGACTTGTCATAGTTATCCATCATTTAGTGTTTAATGACATGTTAAAGTTTCATATGATGATATATAGCTAAAAGCTTGTATGTGATCTCAATATTAAATACTCAATGCTTTTACTTCGAGAGGTCCCATTTATGACAAAGACTCTCATATTTGAAACGGATCAAATCAGTAAATCGACAGAGTACGAGTGCAAAAAGAAATGTATGACGCACTTCTTATTTCGTCGTGGGTGAGGTAAAAAGGCCTAACTACGAGAGCTAGAGGCGACTTTTCATTTCATCGTGGGAGAGGCAAAAGCAAAAGTACTAATCCTCAACCAAATTAGGCTGAGAACTCACTGGATAAATTAAAGACTGCTTTCAAAATCATTTTATCCCAATAATTAGATTATGATACTGTATAACAATGCAGTGATAAAGGCATAATTAAGTGTCCCACTTAGTGTGTAATGTAATGATTAATTATCATGTTATTATTAATGGAATTAGGGTGTAATGTAATGAGTGATCCAGTTAATTATTCTTAAAATCCTGATTCCTGGAATTCACCGCCCACTTATCTTCGACGTATCGTGTTACCTCACAAGTGATTCACTTCATTACTCTGTATAATTAAAGCTCAATGAGATAGCAGCTCTATATAATGCGCTGTAAATCACCAGATTCTTGGTTTGATTGACGGTTGCTTGTCATATTGTGCCACATTTCAATTTTACATAACAGTTCAAATATTAAATCACTAATTCCAACCTTGACCCTTACTTCTCCACAAACCTCGCCCTTAAACCTGCCATGCTGCATATTGAAGTGTCACAGAACTTTTCAATCAATTTCCAGACAAATATGCTTTGATTTATAAAATTACATTTTTTAAACTTTCAGGTTTCAAAACGAAATATGTCAATTAGTCAGAAAATTAACCACGCAATGAAAAAAAAACCTACGACCAGCACTCTAAATAAGGTCAAAAGACAGAAGTGACAATTATATATCGCAACCAAAGCGGTCATCACCATCCATTACCATTTAAAACTGAGAGGAAGTAGTAATATTGACACTGGTTGAGTATCACAGATGAGCATTACCAGCATTACAGACCTTATTATATGTGAACTATGTGAACTATTCGTAGTATAGAGAGTAAGCGAGCTGGCTTTGTACAAACTCGGTTAGCAAGCAATCAATGTCGGCATTACACACAACTGGCTATTCACCAGCCCACCGGAAAATACACACTACTGCACCGGGCCGTGTATGCCTGTGTGTGTGTGTGTGTGTGTGTGTGTGTGTACTGTGTGTGTGTGGCTCCGAAACTAGCTTATATATAACATGGTCTTTAACTCGGAGAATCTCAAGAATTTATAAGCTGTATTTAAACCACTTTAGGAATGTATAACCACTTCTCCTAATGAATCAATGAGTTAAGTACCCTGCAGTCAACATTCTGGACGGTTACAGTGACCATTGAAATTGTAGAGAATTAAGAGGTTTACAAGCTCTGAACATGAAGTGACATTGAACACGTGGTGAACACGTGCTAAATCATCCCAACAACTAATCAGACTGGTCAGTGGTCATCTAGTAAACTCAAGCGGCGCGGTGGTTAAGCTAATGGTGAGATTGGTGAGTCACGTCTGGTGCCATGGCAACATATCCTCCGCAATGTGCTGGAAATAATGTGAGCCGCGCGCAGACACTAAAAAGGTATTTACAAGCTGTTAAATATACGTCTATATGCCTGGAAATATCGCGAACTAAACTTTGCGAGACTGATGTACGTAGATACTAGATATGAACTCTGCAGACGTCGTGTAAATTGCGATATAATTACCGGTATTACAAATTTAAGTGGAGTGGATTTGATAATTTAGTGCACTGGATGATACTACTTGATCTTGAATCCCAAAACTATTAAGCAAAGTCCGCAAGCCAACAAAAATGTCATACGTGTACGGAGTTGTTACCAGCAACAAAAAAGGCCTATGAATTGGCTTTAACTAAGTAAGCTAATTTCAGAATAACTGGGTGTTTTAAAAGTTTTGTATCGATTTGATATTTTAGTAGCTTATTATTCATATTTTCTCTATTAAACTAAATTCTGTAAAAGGTTGTAATAAGTGCTGATGTTTTATGGGGTTTCTCTTGAATTTGTAAGAAAATTTTTACCATGGCCATTGGCCACTTGCACCATAGCAACTAAAATCAGTCACATCACAAGTCATGAACTATTTAAAAGGTTCTTCAACAAGGTTATTTTGGTATATTAATGTTGGGTATAGTGTTATGATTAAATTTGGTTGTTAGAACCGCCGGCACCATTTGGATCCGAAACAAAACAAACAAACATTCCGAAAGAGAAGAATTTTAACCCTAATCTATTGAAATCCTAATTTTGAGTTGTAAAAAAAACCCAGACAAGTCGACCCTTACTTTTATGTCATTGTTATAGAACGACTTAGGTTGATGGAATGTAGTGTCCAATCAGGCTCAACAAGGACTGCGGACTCAATTCTTTTAAAGTTTGAAGTACGCCAACGCAATTGGAAATGATTAATGAAGCCAATTCATTAGCTTAATGACCAGGCATGATCACGCCAAGCAAACAGTTTGATTCGGCTGTATTCTAGAATCCTGGCAATTCTCATAATACAACTGCACTACAGTGGGTGCAAATAATGTAAGATTTTAATTTGCTTGTTCATTTTATGTTTAAAGTATTTGCATTCACTCGCAGACGACTGTAAATATCGCTTTAGCTTTGGGGGCATTACATCGTTCAATACAAGTAGATTACTCCGTTAAAGAATAAACGGGTTTTATGGATTTCATTGTCAAATTTATAACTAATGATATCTTGGGATTTACTGTACAAGATTCTAAAAATGCTTGATTTAACATATTTTCAAACAAATTATAATAGGAGTTTCCAATATGAGTATTTCAAAGCAAAATGGAGTCATAGCAAAATCGTATAAGTAGCTATCAACTAAATATCAGCAGTTATAAAATAAAAAATAAAGTCTTACCTTGAGATAGCCCGTTTGGTCGATAAGGAGGTTCTCAGGTTTCAGATCCCTGTAACAGTGCGATAAGTACAGATCCTGTTAAGTGACATGATGATGCTTTGAGAGTGTGTTTGTGGATCTTTTAGTGATTGCTTTGAAGGTGAGGGTTGAGTAATAGATGCTGTCTCGTCTTGATTCCTTTAATGATCCCTTTAATAATCCCTTTAATAATTCCTTTATGACTCATGATCATGATTCAGTGGAAGTGATGTGTTGAAAGGGTTCATAACTGACTCAGGCAATCGTGAATCTTACAATCAATATACTTGTTTTCTGGCATGTAATTAGGGAATAATATAGAGGGCCAGGTTTAGGCTTCTAATCCACTAATTGCACTTAAAAATAAAATAATGGGAGAGCAACCAAAGCAATTCAGTAGTTATCCTCCCATTCTTGGATTATATGTCTTTTTTGGGTGCTTGACTTGCTCAATGGTTGAGAAATTTAAAAGAATGCGTAAAATTTGTACAGAAATAAAATCATAGCGTAGGAATCATAAAATCAAAAAAACATATGCATAAAGCGAGTGACCATATGATACATATTATTTAAATATACATGTATGCATTTTTCGCTTATATTTTTTAGCATTGAAGGATCTAAGATCCAACAAGACTTCTGAAAATTGACTCCCGTCGAAATTGCTTGTTACAAAGACATGTCGGTTAGGAAGACCATTATTCTTGCGACGTTAAATGCTTTTCCATGCTTCAACAATAATGTTACATACATAGATCTTCGCCTCGGTAACTTTTACTACTGTTGACTAAATATATGAACGGTTACCGGGTTACGTACTATACTATTTCAGTGCGACTTTTGTAATGTAACCGAGTTCTGTAATAAAATCACCAAATCGAGTTATTGCAGCTTGTTAGATCAGTTAAGTGTCTATATTTTAAAGTACTGCAGATGCTGTTGTGTACATCAAACGCGTTAGTATATAATATATCATACTTTAAGAATCTACTCTGTAGGAATTAGGACAAATTCTCATTTCAACAGTAATTTTTAACACTTTGAAAGTACATTATCTATGGCGTGTATTGTTTTGTCTATTATATCAGCTTTAAAGCATTTGAATCATCGTGTCAATTTTGTTTCCGGAACTATGGTGTTGCAGTCGTCATGAGAAGATTTGTTCACTCCAGTTTAAATGTTCCTTATTCGATGTCACTGCTAAATATGGTGCTGCGCGATTGAATGTAACACAAAGAAGCTCGACCATGCACCTGTCACCCAAAATTTATTAGCAATTTGTCTCCTTAATAACAGCTGAGACGTAAAATTTACCGTGATACGTAGAGAGATTGCGGAAAAGCGTGATACGAAGACAGTTAACCACTCAGTAGAATTAGTCGAGGATTTGCTACACTTCCAGTCTTATCAAGATTTTACTTTCAAGCTCTTAATTGCAAATATTCTCTTGACCAACGACTGATCTTTGCGGAGAGACTACGCTCGTGACTGGCAATATCGTATGAGAAGTGATTATAAATGAACACTGAGTGCAATAATTGCTGTCTGATACCACTGCAGTATAATTCATTCTGAGTTTTCGTTACATCATACTCGTAGTATGGGTGTAAAATGACAGATATTCGAGAACTGATAATATTATGCTTTCCAAAAAAGTTGATTGTTGTCGTCTATGTCTGCTCTTTAAAGGTTCAAATTGTTGATAATACATCATCAAAATTCTGAAAGGTATCATAGCGTATAGGATTGAGAACTCAGGATGCCCAAAGAAATGTCAAATTAAAAAGCGACGGGGCATCGACAGTCTTATGACGTCATAAAAACTTTGGCAGTGGGTTCAAATTAAACGACAGAAGTTAAGTGGTATATTCCCAGCAATGTTACATTGCATTGTGGTTGCAAATTTGATGCGACGTCACAAAATGGTACCACGTATGATGGTAATCGTTCATAGGAAAACGAGTAAACTTTTTGCGCCGCTGCATTTTATTTGAAGTGTCGATAATCATTTACTTACTTGATATAAACTATTTGAAATGGGGCCGGGATGATGTAGCGAATATACTGGAAAAAAGGTTACAATTGGTTGTTACATAGCATTAGGTGATCTTAAATAATGTACTACATATAATGCATGCAGCATGATGCATTTTTATTAGCACAATAGAACCGCAATTCAAGGTTTTCAAACATAATGTACTGAACTGAATATTTCATCTAAATTAAATCCTTATTCTGTGTAAGAATTACCATCAATATATTTTAAAATTGTGCAGATTATTATGACGTCCAAGAGCAGTCAGCACACTTCATTCATTGTTAGGACGTGTAAACAGAAATCTATAGTTAGACGTGTATCTAATATCTTATCCTCTCCTTTACACTCGACTCAATCCTTGATTAAAAGTGCAGCTCTCCATTCAACTTCATGAAATCAAACATGAACTGCTGATGTCGATTGAGTCCTGTATCGACTGAACGTGGAGAGCTCTCATGTGAACAGACGGAGCAACATTCATTAATAATATGTCGTCTATGTCTGCTCTTTAAAGGTTCAAATTGTTGATAATACATCATCAAAATTCTGAAAGGTATCATAGCGTATAGGATTGAGAACTCAGGATGCCCAAAGAAATGTCAAATTAAAAAGCGACGGGGCATCGACAGTCTTATGACGTCATAAAAACTTTGGCAGTGGGTTCAAATTAAACGACAGAAGTTAAGTGGTATATTCCCAGCAATGTTACATTGCATTGTGGTTGCAAATTTGATGCGACGTCACAAAATGGTACCACGTATGATGGTAATCGTTCATAGGAAAACGAGTAAACTTTTTGCGCCGCTGCATTTTATTTGAAGTGTCGATGATCATTTACTTACTTGATATAAACTATTTGAAATGGGGCCGGGATGATGTAGCGAATATACTGGAAAAAAGGTTACAATTGGTTGTTACATAGCATTAGGTGATCTTAAATAATGTACTACATATAATGCATGCAGCATGATGCATTTTTATTAGCACAATAGAACCGCAATTCAAGGTTTTCAAACATAATGTACTGAACTGAATATTTCATCTAAATTAAATCCTTATTCTGTGTAAGAATTACCATCAATATATTTTAAAATTGTGCAGATTATTATGACGTCCAAGAGCAGTCAGCACACTTCATTCATTGTTAGGACGTGTAAACAGAAATCTATAGTTAGACGTGTATCTAATATCTTATCCTCTCCTTTACACTCGACTCAATCCTTGATTAAAAGTGCAGCTCTCCATTCAACTTCATGAAATCAAACATGAACTGCTGATGTCGATTGAGTCCTGTATCGACTGAACGTGGAGAGCTCTCATGTGAACAGACGGAGCAACATTCATTAATAATATGTGAAACACGTATCGTGCATGATGATGGCTTGGAAACATTTTTCTTGCATCCACTGATCTACAAAACCAATTCATCAGGAATCAGGATTTACTTGCTGCAATGAAATCACGAAACTACTTCCAGTGCTAACACTTGTGAGCAGTTACAGAGTTAGTGCGCGTTGCTGTTGGTATCATGAAATACGGATTAAATCCTAATAAGGTGGCAACTTTTAGTTTGTTACCTACCCCGCTGAGGTCAGCGGTTTAGGGAAGGGCAGAGTCCAAAATCACTTCTGAGTATTTGGGTACACTCACATAAATATAAGAGATCCCTTCTCGAACACGTCATCGGCCATAATTAAACATTATCATTTTATGTAAACGAGGGTCAAGGGAAATTTGTGCGCAGGACATGGCCTTAATAAGCCATAGTAACCCATTCCTGGGCCTTGATCATGATTTCCGGATTCCTAAATTTTACCAAAATTGTCGGATCGATGATAGTGTCTTCTTGATTTCTAAGAATGAGGATTTGAAACTCGTGGTATTCAAAGGTGCAATCGAGGAAAAGGTAGAACAGCTACAGTGAATAGCTTGTTGATTGGTCTTAGTAAATCTTAGATTTATATTTTATAGTGGAAATGGTTGAACAAAGGTCCAAATTAATCAACAAAATATTTGAGTATGCTGTTTGATTCGGTCTCATCATATGACATTCACACCCAAAACTTCAAGATGTAGATTAATCAAGCCATTTAAAGATTGACGTTGTCTCCATTACCCATTCACTTTTGACCTTATATGACTTTGTCTGTAATCTACAAAATGGTAATACACCAATGATCAACCATGTAACAAAATATGGATTTCATGAGTAGTTTTACTATTATGACGTCATCAAGGTCGTCAATATAAGAACAAATTGGTTATCATATAGCTGAGCACTTCGACGGAATCACATATATAACGATGTAACACATCAGTCATCTATCTCGACAAGATAATCGCGGTATATTTGATAATCTATCATAATACATTATATAAAGCAACCTTTGTGGTCGCGATCAGACCTCTAGTACCAGGGTGGCGGCACACGTATCTGCAGAATCTCCAAGTTATCAGCAAACGTTAAGCAACATCAACAGTGGGGTGCCATATATTTATATATATTGGTGATGTCTGATCGAGACAATACAAGCAGAGTTGTCCATACAACCCTGGAGACAATTACTTAACTTATTGTACAAAACCTGACCTTTTATGATTATTCTAATTATTCCTAATTAGTACACAACCAGGCAAATTAAAACAATTCTAAATCACAGCTGGTTGTGACTTCGAACGAGTTACCCCCATTTTTATAGCTCTGAAATGACATGATGTAGAACTGATAAAAGCAGCTGTCAACAGAGCCCCAACAGATGGGGATAGACAGGTGACTTGGTCTTGACATGCTTGATCCTCATATAGGAAAACAGTCAGGATTACCCTCATGACGTGTGCCCTTGGCCCCTCGCACTGTCAGTTGTCACGAGTACTGGAGCCAAAACTCAGAACATCTACAAGCCCCTTCCTCCTCCTTTTAGCGGCCGACATCATAAAGTATTACTTAACCCATAACTCACCGACATCACATGAATTCTAGCACCTGAAGCTGTAATATTTCTATTTTTTCTTGACATTTAATTTGTTGCATATTTCCTGAAGACTTATTTTGAGACCGTTGGAACGACTCCAAAGAAAACTAGAGTGATGTTATGAAAATTTGATTAATTAGGCTGCCGTTAAATGTCATCAGATAATACCGTGTCTTGTGTCTAAAATTAGCATCTTATGTTCCTTCTCGAACATTCTGTAGTTGGTTAATAAAGGTCTTACTGCGTACCACGACCGTGAACATAACATATTGGACATGCGGTATCATCACCCGTACCATGTGTGCAGATAGATCTCACTTTGTGACGTCACTAAGATAAGTGACGTCACAGACTTTGTGTAGGGAGAACGTTCTCCAAATCCTCACAATGTCGACACGAGCTCCCTGTATAAAGTACACCTAGTACAGTTCAGCTAGGCCAATGGGCTGGCGACGAACCACGGCTTTATCCAATCAAAACATGAAGCGCCACATCACGTGACACACCTGCGTAATTCGATAGCCCGACCCAAAAGAAAGCTCATTAGATTTATATATCATGTATATAATACATGAGCTTTAGGAACGTTATTGTGTGAAAGAGAGAGAGAGAGTGTGTGTGTTTGTGTGTGCGAGTGTGTAAAAAGCAGTCTCCTATGTCCAGTTTGGTTAAGTTTTAACAAGGCTATCACATCTCGTAACCACTCAACAGAGATGATATCTGTCCACATTCCTCCAAAACAGTAACTAGAACTTGGAGTTTTGAGGAGTGTAAACCCTGATCTAGACAGTGTGTCAGGCAAGGACAACATGGTCTGCGATTTGAAATGTTCCAGATCAAGGTTACAGATAGTATTCAATATCAATATTATCATGACTATAAATTATCATACATTGACTGGTTTGCCGCTGAACTGCATCAGGCCACTCTGGTCGGACCATCAGAATTACTACGTGTGGGAACATTGAGAAGTATTGACGTAATGAAACAAAAGATTGATTATCCCACTATTATTATAAACAATGTTGTACACGGAGATTGTGTGCTATGTGCATGTGGGAGCGTATAATATTTGCACTACTTTCATCGACGGGTTTTATTATAGAACTGCAGTTCAGACTTTGATTTATATCTTCTTGGTTCTTGCCAAGGTTTTGTTACTTCTTTTGGTAAGTTAATGAACAAGAAGTAAAAATTGTCCTAATCGATGGCATTGATATTTTAAGTAAAATCTTTAGAATTCCTGAATTCTCAATTCATAACGCTCGACTGCACAATGGAGCCATACTACATAATAGTCAAAACAGACGAACATGGTCCAAATCTTTTAAAATATGTGTAAATCTAATGTGCATAATATGCTGAAATGTTGACTCTCCAAGAGGTTAAAAATAGTAATAGCCCTCATGATGCTTGGCAAAGTAAACGACAAGAAATAATAATAGATTCTTAAAAGGTTAAATTATGTGAACGTCGAATTCCAATGTGTGTCAGTTATAGTAGTACGTGTTCATGGCACGTAAGTGGTCATTGCGACGCGGTGGTGGTAACTGTCTTTAGCGACAAAATTCATTTTATGATTTTTTAACATAGTTTTTTAAAAATGCCATTCTGAAGGTATTTATTGACAAACCAAATTCAAGGGGTTATTTCGATATAACAGCCATGGTTGCCGAAATAACATCAGGTACAGATATTCAGATTATAATTAATGTGACTGGAGTAATATTAAGCCACGTGATTGAGTATGATTAGTCGAGTGGTATATCATATTACTGGCACGGATTGTCGCTATTTAGACAGCTGTAGATAAAGGTTATTATATCTGAGCTGCGCTTGTCAGTTATGAGTACTTCAATTGGTCATAAATTTTAATTTTAATTTTGATTAAATATAATTTTTAGGATTTACAAAATCGATGGGAATTATTTACACTCAGTGCAAACATTTTAACGAGAATGGAATGAAAAGAATGTCAAAGTTTTCATGAAATGAAATGAAAATGAATGTGACGAACCTTTACAAAACCTTGAAGATCAATGACAGTGTTCTCTGGCTTAAGATCTCTGCGAAGATAAAGATGTGTTACATGTGCAATTAGTAAAGTATGTTAAAACATGCACATCAACTTTCTGGGCGTAGTAGTATGTGTCAACGCTTTATCGCTTAAAACTTAGAATAGAACTTTGTCCTTGTATTTTTAGAATAACATAAAAGTTTCTTGAAACTCAATTAGAACTCCGACCATTTTTAGATTCAACACTCAAACTTAGAACTTGGTCAGGTTATTTTTAGAATTACATACCTTAAATTCGCACCCATTCATCTAAAATTAGAAACAATGTTCACAGTAAAGATCACAATGGCAGGAGTGTTAGAATTAGATTATTTAGTGCTGAGTGCGGTAAATTTTCTGATCTTATATTCAGGAGTGGAGGGTGGCCTGGCAATGATGAGGCAAGTTCCGCTTTAAATTATGTAAGTGAAACGCGGGCGGGATGAGTTGCATAATGCATATTTCACCAACAAACAGACTGATTTTAACGATGACAGTTCTATAATTAATTCTGCCGTTTTCTGACGAAAGTGCTTTAAGACCAATCGAAAATCCGAGGTTTTTAAGTACTTTTGTCACATTGCATTGGAATTTTAGGCGGTTCCAAAATGAGGTTCCTGGGGGCCGGCGATTGGTTTTAATAGTTTCTAATGGTTTTCAGGGAGAATTCTTGAGGGTTCTTGACCCTAAAAAGGAATTTGGGTTAAAGAATCCAGAATTTCAAAGATTGTCTTTAAGCACATTTATCGGAAAACGGCAGATGGGTAAATGATTTACGTATACGTGATGTCAAATAAAATAACTTAGTTAATTTTTAAATATCATCAATCTATTCTATAGAACAATCACCATAAATGGCTTAAATGTATTTTTCGGGTATGTTTTTAATGTCGAAGCGTGTGATAGACGCACGAATTTATTTGTTATCTATTCTTAGAATCATCAAGCTTTATCAAGGACACCATTTTCATGCTATAAACTTATACTCACATCTCAGGTGAGTTCTGAGATAATTGATCACTGATGAATGATGATGATTAATTTTTGATCATAGAATTATACCTATTGGTATAAATAATGGGACAGCACTTTGTTCACCTATTATCATGTCACGTACACTGTTTTATAATAAGAGCTGAATTCAAAATGTTAAAACCTCAATTTTAGACTAAACGAGATTCATTAACATTGCTACAGCTGCGGTCATAGATCACGTATGACATCTTGTTTTCATTACTAAATTTACCTGCACCGAGCTATTATAATTTTTATTCTAGACGAATTGAAGGAACAATGTTAGCTGAATAATCGCGTAATAACTTTTGCTTTTGCAGACTGTATTGTCATAGCAGAACGGAAATGTGATCTTAATAGTGACCAGGCCTGGTACTGTACTGCAGTGTACATAGAGGATATGATAACAGGAGAGAGTAATTACGCTACACTTTACTCAATACGTGGAATGTCTTGCCAGGATTAGATGTAAAATTGTACATATTTATATATTTTGTGTTGCAGCGGTGAGTACACATACTATGGAATAATGAATGTACAGGTTGTGCAATTATTACAGTTCTAGTCAAACTTGCAAGAGTACATCCATGTACAGTTGAGTAAAGAGATCACATCAATTTGACGGCCTACCTGTCATCACACGGTACAGTATTCCGATGAAATGTCGTGACGCACATACAGTCAACAATATTGTACTGTTGATGACATGCTGTGACGCACTTACACATGGAATTATACTACACGCCATCATATATCTCTTGTGTGTGTGTGATATTATGACGTTGTGTTCACCTTGTACGTCTAACTTTTACTATGGATGTTATCACGGGGGGGATGCAACGTCAATTTATGTCAATTAATGTCAATTAATGTCAATTAATGTCAATTAATGTCAATTAATGTCAATTAATGTCAATGTCAGTTTTGCAAAATTTTGGAATACTGACATTAATTGACACGATATTTTTTGACCAGAGATTATGTAGTTCTACCATATTTTTAGCACTTTAGAACGTTTATATCATCAATTTATTCACTACTATCACATATGGAAATGTGAAATGTGAAAAAAATTCAGATCATTAAACAATAAAACTAAAATAATACGGTTTTCCGAAATTTAATTTTCTTAAATGGGCGTGGCCATCCAAGGGCGTGGTTCTCAACATCATCAGAACTTAAAACCCACATTAAACGAAATGCCTTCATGACATTTATATTTGAATAACGAATCTTAAACAGCTAGCATTACTCCTTCATACTAAAAAAGCCGATTCTAGATATTTTACCTGTATAAGAAACCAATAAAATATGGGCGTGGCCGGTGGGGACCGAAGATGGAAGAGTTTGAAGCTGAAATTTTTTTTGGTGGTCTTTGAACCTAAGGATCAACAGATAAGAACATACTCATAATTATTCAAGGACATTTTGTTTTTTGAACCGGTCTAACTTACATAGACGTGAATATCTTGAATATTTATCGAATAATGATAATCTCAAATTTCAAGACAAATTAACGTCAATTAATGTCAATTAATGTCAATTAATGTCAATTAATGTCAATTAATGTCAATTAATGTCAATGTCAGTTTGGGGTTTTTATGGAATACTGACATTAATTGACGTTGCATCCCCCCGTTATCACTTTCAAGTGTTTAAGAGGTAAAAGTGTTTCTATCCGGTACATGTTGCACGTGGGTGCAGTATGTTTCGTTATCTCTGACAGGAGTTGTGTCCACGGTTTAATCCTGGTTCCACAGAATATGATCCCCTAAATTTCATCCTTAAACGCTTTACTGTCAGTACTATCTCTTAAACGTGACTTTAAACCAGCACCAAAAATGGCAGGGTGAAATATTGCGAGAAATGTCTTAAATTTGTAGTGAGAGCGGTGCTCAATTAATCATTCCATTGAACATATATCGTTTGATCCACTAAATAAAATAAATGCACTATTTAATTACAGTAAGTTGATGAAGCTTCAAGATCTTGCTTACGACAATCAATCGCACAAAAGCGTTTCATTGTTGAGAAATTGATGAAATAGCAGTAATACCAAATGTCAAAGTTGTTTTCATGCTGTAATTTCATTGGTGTAGAGAAAAGCTTTTAGAGGCTCACGACGCAGAGATTTGAAACTAATTACTTTGTTGTCAACTCACATAATGCTGTAATGACATACCCACATCTTCAGAAGTGGACGTTTTCACATAAATATGCGAATTGGGAATCGAACAAGTGCATATTGCATGAAGGTTATGATTATGTCAAGTTTAATTAAGCTTGAAGAATGTAACGTGTGTTGAGTGCAGTGGTGCTATTACATACATGGCGCTGCTATGCGGATAAAATCTTTAAATTACATACAATTATTGAAATGAAAAAGGAAGCTGAAATGAACACTTTTTTCAATTAAAATGTCAGAAATTTTAAAGTTTCCAATTTGTCATACCTGTAAACTATGTCTAGGTTGTGCAAGTACTCGAATGCCAGTACTATTTGAGCAGCATAAAATCGGGAGTGCGCCTCGCTGAAATTGTGCAATGTCAGTGTATTTGCAACACTTTATCTAAAATATTCTAATTTAATATATTCTATAACTCAATTCGTTGGGATCAGATAAGATTCATTTAGAAGAGAAATATTACACGAACCACAAAGTTGGCACGAAGGATAATGGACATAATTAGATTGTATCTTATCTGAATAGAAGGACCGGTTAAGGGTTAAAGTAGGAGGTTGCTAAAAATACCTGAATCTTCCAATTCTTCTGAGGTGTGAGAACATTTCTCCACCAGGCACAAACTCTAATATCATGTACAGGTTCGAGTTGTCCTGGAAATTAGAATATGTAAAAATTATCATTTCAAACGATAACAGATCGGTACAGATCACAGATTAGTATAGACGGTCACAGATCACTACAGAAGAACACATAAAATCATAGTTCACAGTTCAGTACAAATTAACATTATCATAATATGTACAGACAATCATGAATTAGAATTTAACGTAAATTGTGATTGATCTAAAATTTATAGCTCTATTCGTAAAGACGTTGAGACGTCACATGCCCAAGTTGATAATTGATATTTTACATTAAAGTTGAATCATACTTTATTTGGAGTGGAAATCAACGTAGCTTAAGCTACGTTGATTTCTAAGCTAGCTTAGAAATAAAATTTATTCTTGACAATACATAAATTCTCAAGATTGTACTATCATTTATATCACCTTTATCATTTTTCAACTTTCAAATCATAATATGATCAGGAGGGTGCAGTGAAGATTTTGATTATTTTCACTGACAGTTGCATTGTGAACAAATCTCTTCTAACTTGATCATTAATTGATCTATTTTTAAACATTCCACTCCTTGACATGATGTCAATCCTAAAACTATTTTTAGCTATGTTGTTAAGTTGCATCGAAGAAATTACCTTGAAATGGTATTCCAAGTTGACGAGGAAGGGGAATTTAACAGCTTGTAAAATTCTCTTTTCGTTTAACGTATGTTCGACCTGTTTCAGTTTCACAACCTGTAAGGAGAATATCGTGATAAATTGTTTATAATAATATAATGTGACACCACTAATAAGTTACCGAATAGTGGCCGTGAGAATTAAGATTTAGGGCTGTAAATTCTATTGGTTTAACAACATTAGTTGAAAATCATCACATACCCGGTATTCATCTAGATCTTTCCAAAATATTTTAGATTTGAAAATTATAAATAGACTAGAAAGCCCGTTGTCACAGGGAAGGAGCTAGAACTAGTCTATGTGAAAACACACTTAACACAACATAATGAACACAATACCGGTCACAATACCGCTCCATTAAGTTTTGCACGTGCGCATAGGCACCCTGTTACATACTGTGTAACCTTCTAATTCTTACCCAATTTGCACGTGGGCGGTCATACAAAAAGAATCTTTTGAATTATAGTAGAGATGCCTTTTTACTGTCGAAGCACTGATACTTGGAAATAATCATACACACTAATATTATAATACATTTTATACCTTGTCAAAGTAAACAATATCTAAACAATTCTCCACTATGTGACGATTATACACTTGATAATTAGAAGTGTCACGTGACATTCAAGCTGCCATTGCACAAATTGGAGTGAACAAAAGCACATACTTTCTGCTTGTCTAGGATTTTCATGGCGTAGTAATTGGAATCTTTCTTGTTCTGAACAAGCATGACCCGCCCAAAAGAGCCAGTCCCGAGAGTTTTTATCCTGTCAAAGTCGTCCAAGCACGCGGTGTTCTGAAAGAAAGGAGGTTGAAAAATTGATTTGTTTAATTAATTAAATTGTAATGTCCATGATTTGGACAAGCTATAAACTTTTAACGAAACGCACCTTCTTTCCTACTCCAAGCTTTATGCTCCATTTTCTTGACCGTCGCATAGTCAAATAAAATTACGACAAATTTGATAATACAAATTTACGTTAAACAGATATATGATGGATGCAAATCAAGATCACAAATTAGACTATGTTTGGTTTGCTTGTACTAAATGTAGCTGTCTACGTGTTTCCGAAGAAATTGAATCTCATGTAAGCTAAGTGAATTAAATACTTCCAGTTATTATTACTCAAATTAATATCTCAACTAAATTACATTATTGCAGGGATTTATCAAGCAGCATTAGCTTGGATTGACTTGTTTTTGTTTAGTCAAGGGAATGGAAGCAAGACATTTTATTTTGAAGGACATTATTAATCGTAAAATCACTGCTTCTGCAGAATTCTATACAGCTTTGTACTTAACAAGTAAGATTTATGTAATATTATGTGTTATTTGCGTGATTTTACATATTATTATCTTTTAAACCAAATTAATTTTTACAAAAATTCTACAACCAAATTGAATTGATCTTGGGTAAGGGCTGGAACTATTACGTATATTACACGTGATGATCTTGTTAAATGCCTTAGTAAAAGGAGTCTCCAGTAATAATTCCACTTCTAGAAGCGAACAAGTACGTGACAAATTCATATCAAGTTAAATTCCTAGAATAGTGTAGTCACATGGGGATGCAGCTCTATATAATGTGTAGTCGAACCATTGGATAGGAATAATACAGTCTCACTTATACTGCATCATGTCCGAGAACTTTCTGATAATTTATTAATCAGAAACCTGTCGGGCAGATATATTTTATCTACGACTACAGCTAATTTACTTTGGTAACCCCGATCATTAGAAGTCAAGTTCTCTCTCAGTAAAAATCATAATGTGACGTACAGTAAAGTTCGATCACAGAGTGATTATCTTTAAAATATGATTATAAACAGTTAATCTGATTATAAAATGTTTGTCAGTTTAAATGTCAAAGATCACACCTAACCCGCTATACTATTATACCGCTACTAGTGATAAATAATTTAACACTGAAAATATCTCGACTCAGTATCCACACTAGACAGATGATCTGCAAAACGGTTTATTTGTCCCAGGCATATCCGGCATAATAATGTACACCAGCCAATGTACTAAATATATCCAATTAACATGTACTGTGGTGGCCAGTCCGGAAATAAGCTAATTTAAATTCCTATACTGAAGAGAGCCTGGCCTGGCACGAGGCTGTGTTTTTGTCATGAATGTAAGGCAAAAACACGTTCTTACCAGTACGATTATAATTTGATAATTAGAGAGACAATTATCCTTACATTACACGATGTACTGTAGTTAAATGGTCCACGGACTGTGGCATTATTATACTATTATAACACTTATGAAGCTAGAAGTAATTTGATAAGTTTCCAAATTTGTCTTACGATTTAAGAAATTATATTCTTGCCGCGGTCTGAATCGCATTAGAGTAATTTAAAGGTAGATTAATATAATTCTAACTCTATGATCGTAAAATTTATTGTAATATTAATGACAGATTCATACCTTGGTGGGGGCATCCCATCTTTCCTGGAACTCAGACTTGGCATGTGACAAGAATTCTCTCACTGAAACAATAGCGTTACATACAGTGTTAATTTAATTGATAACATTTCAATTGTAAAACAACTTTAATTAGAAAAGCTAACAAGAAGAGAATAAATGATTTGAGTTGGTGAAAATGAGCAAGATCTAACTAGATAGCTTAGAAAGCCATGCCAAAGTGATCAAGGCGAAGCTGCCCAAGTCTCGCAAATACTTTTATAACTCATGCTGTTAGAAAATCAGTCAAATTCAAAACCGAAAACCAGAAGTTCAAAATTGAAGTTCAAAAATTGAAGTTCAAAAATTGAAGTTCAAAAATTTAAGTAGATTTTGAGCACAAGCCAGAACCTACATTTTTCGGGATACTCTGAATTTTGCTTATTTCCTGAGCCCTTCAACAGTTTGTTGAGCATGTCTTAGCTTCCTGAATGAGTGTGTTGTGAGTGAATTGGCTTGTGGCAAATCTTACCGTGTTCTGGATCCCCTTTCTTATTTGGCAACGTGTTTCCCATGGCTGAATTGAGATTCGTTTAAAAATGCCTCAATTCATCAACATTATATATATATAATATGCATTAAACATGTTATGTATGTTTTCAAATACTTGTTTGATATGAGACCCGTAACAGCACATAGAACTTTATTGCTTGCTCAGTGCGATGTTGTTAACTAGTGCATATTTGGTAACAATCAACAGAATTATTAATTTAATGAAGACATCATTTGGAAAGCAAGACATTGCAAAATTTAATAATTATAGGATGTAATCATACATGTCTGAACTAGATAATATATCTACTGAGTAAAAAAGTCATCATAAGAAACAATCTAATATTGCTCAAACTTGAATTAGATAAATAATTTTAAAAGATCAAACACTCAAAAAGTCTACATATAATACACAAGATAAAAGATTCATCCCATATTAACTCAATCAAAACAGCTACTTCTCCTGAATTTGTTAACATTTATTATTAAACCTAATTAAAAATTTGAAAACCTTTCAACCCAAAGAAGAACAACATTAATAAAGATTCAAATTCGTTTGGACTGTGTTGATGGACGATGCCTAAAAAATTTAAACCGTTGTTTAGACAAGGTATATAAATATGGCTCGTTTCTAGATATTTCTGAATAAGAGGGTCAAGAATAATCAACTAAAAAGTATATAAAACAGCAGTCTAAGACAATTAAATTTTCAGTTTTAAATAAAATAAAAATCATTGTGGCATTCAATGTTCTTAAGCCTTCAAATGTTCAAAATATGCTATTAAAAAAAGATGTCGTCAAGCTCTCAAGAAAACCAGTCTTGGCTTTGTCTGCAACATCACGGGCAATGTTGAGTGAATGATGATACACAGAATCAACAATATTCCTTGGCTGTCGAGATTGGTTATTGTGAGGAGAATCATAATCAACATCAAGATCACTCTCAGGGTCGACTATTTCACTTCGGAATGAGCTTAAAGATATGTTTGTTTGTTCGGAAACATTGGTCCTATCACTGTAATGTCTTTGATGCTGACTCTCTAAAAACACTACAACTAAGCATTTATTGCTTTGAGACATTTGGTTTGGAAACTGCAAAACATTAGCTCTAACAAATTTTTCTGGTACATCCAAATCAATTTCAATTATCTCATCATTTGCCTGATTTTTAACCCATTCGTAGTTGGTTCTAATAAGATGAAGGAAGTTTACTTTGCCTTGATACACATGATTATCAATGAACTGAAGTTCATTACCCTCCAGTCTTTCTTGGAGATTTCTTGAGATAACTTGTTGGGCATCCAAATCAGTAACAGCGATGAACATGGGCTTGTGCGGAGTGTATTTCATGTAATCCAATATTTCATATAAAGCTTTACTGTTGTCACCCATGAGCATATGGGTTACTGCTGAATACACAAAGTATTTATGATATTTCGAGCCAGCTTCAGTACTTTGGAAAAATTCTTGACACTTTCCAAAATGTTGCAAGCTCTTTGCTAACTCAGTGCGTTCACTTGATTGCAGCCCTAACTTCCCAAGCATGCAATGGATGTTTTGCTTCAGTTTGGAATTTTCTCCTTGCAACAACAGATTTTCAAAATTCAGGTCATCTAACCCGTAAAGTGCCATTTCATAATTCCAGCCAGTTGTAACAAAATCATTTTGCATGTAATACAAATCTCCCCTTGACATACGCATTTTAGTGCTGATCAGCTGAGGCCTGGCAAGAGGAGTGCATGAAAAAGTATCCCCAAGCATCTCTTCATTCTCGAAATCTAAATCTTCATGCTTAAGAATCTTAAGCTGGGCAAGCCGGATTTTAGACAGAGCAACATTGTCCGTTGAAATGTCCATTTTTTGCTGCATCTTAATCAATTCCAGGAGAATGTTCATTGCATCTTCAAGCATGCCTTCTTGTATTTTGTACTCAATAATCAAGTTGAGCAACTCACAGTGGAGCTCATCTGATGGATTTGAAAGACTCTGGTTGACTCTGTTGATCTTTGAGAATATCATAGAAAGAAGTTCCTTATTCTCTGTTACCTTTTGAAAGTAGAAAAAAAGAGATATGTAATGAATCAAAATGGTTCTTTCCCACAATAGAAGCTTACGAGATTCGCCAGATGAACTATTGAAGTCTTCCATCATAGTTGTGACAGTCTCATATATGTCAACACATTCAATGAAAGTCAAAAATCGAACTTGCCATAAAAGTTTGAGTTTTGAAACTACACTGCAGCGAAGCATGCAGATTGATGAAAATGCTTCATCTGTGACTGGAATGTGATGAGTCAGGGCTTTTATGACAAATCTTTTCACGTTACTCCACTGTTTGCTTAGATTCTTGTCCTCATTCAATGACTCAATTATTATCTCACAATATCTGAGATATTCAACACAGAAGTGAGCTAGCAGCTTATCCCATATGCTGTCTCTGAATTTATCAATAGTCATCAAGGGTTTCAGAAAGTTTGCATAAAGGAAATACCTATCATCGGTTAAAACAAGGAGTTTGCATTCAACAAGATTATCTAAACATTGAGAAATGAGTTCTGTGTCATAATTCAGTTTAGTGAGAATAAAAGTTATGTAGGACTCATAAGCACCTCCAACATCATGATACATTGCAACAGATGCAATGACATGCATTTCATCAAAGTTGTTGCGTACATCTACAATTGCTTTGAGTGTTTGTGTAACAAAGTCTTTTTCATCATCCAAAGTTGGCAACTTCTTGAGAAACTCAAAATGAGATTCTTTAACAGAAATGAATAAAGAACCCATCAGTATAACATGTAAAGGATAATGAGGATACTTTTGAATGCTAGATTTCAAAGACTCATATTTTCCCTCTTTAAAATCAAAATTAGAAGTAAGTATTTCTTCAATTTGATCATTAGCACAGGAAGGCATCTCATACATTTTGGCATCAGGCAGCAAGTCAACAGCTTTGAGTCAATCAAGGTAAAAAATATTAGAATTCCTTTCAGTTTGACCTCATGGTGAATACTACAATCAGAACCGGAGCCATCCTTCAATCTTAACAATGAAATACGGTCACAACTGTCCAGAAATATTGCTTTCTTATCTGTAAAGGTTTTCCTTCCCACAAAGAAATCTAGTTCTCCCAGTATTGAAGAGAATCTCTTGGCTTCAAGATCCAGATGCAGGCACTCATAATTGTGGTTTAAATTCAGGCGATGCTTGATGTCCCTGATTAATGCTGTTTTACCTGATCCCTTTGGACCAGTAATGACAATTTCTTTAATTTGATGACTGAAAATATCAGCTACTATTTCGTTGACCAGATTTGCGTGTATGTGGCTGGTCTGTGACACAATGCTCATTTCACGAGAGAGCAAACCATCTGGAATACTTGTGCAGTCAGATGGAGCTGTGTCCTGTTTCAGTAGAAAATACAAGAATGAATTCACGGAGAGAATCCACAATGAAAGATTGCGCACATTCATCGCTCAGAATCCTACAAATTTCTGCAAATGCATCTGGAACATCTTTTAAAAATATTAGCACAGCAGACACTGATAATGTTACATCTGAAGCTGCATTACCAAGGTAAGATGCATAGTCTGCAAATGATTCTTCTAAATAGAAAAGAATTTCCTCTTTGTTGACATTAGAGTTGATGAGGTTCTGCAAATGAAGGATTGCACCTTGTTCTGCAGCATTCATTCTTTTGATCACATAAACATATTCTAGATGAAAATTTGAAATTGTTAAGGCATGAACATGCAATGAATTTTGAAATCAATTTCAAATAGTTCATCAGAAGGAGAAATTAAGAATCTGATGAAAACAGTACACGATAAGGGTGTATAAAGCCAAATTTGTAAATTTAACTCGTCGAATTTACCATACTTTTGATGTTGCAAGGAAATATTTCCGAAATATTTGCCAGCAATTTGAAGGCAAAATCAAAAGCTGTGGAGTAAAATGTTGCAACTGCACTGGGCAAGTAAATAAAGTCAAAGCTCACCAGTCACCAATGGGACAGATGGCACAAGTATAAGTAGGGCTTGAACCTGCTTCTTTGATTTTTAAGGGCGCTGGTGCAGCCAGGTGGTCCTGTAGCTGTGGTCGCTTGAAGGGACTTCTAATCGGAAGAGACCTGCTTGTGCCATCAATCCCAGAGGGTGCGCTTAACTCCTCTGGTCAGCAGATCCAGCTGATGTTATTGTATTTCATACAGCTCTTTAATGACTACCTCTTTTTCTTCTCCTTAAAAATCTCTATACTTGATTTTCGAATCTGAGCTTTTATTTCAACAAGCTTTCCTAATCTTTGTAGAAAAAACACTCTTGAATTGCTGAAGATTATTTTGTGAGGATTATTTTCCGTGCCTGGCGTGCCAACTGATTCACACTGTTTTTTGAAAACTGGCCACGGACCTAAATATTACATATCAATCAATAACAATTCATTAAAATTACCAATATTAAAAACTGGACTACGAATCTAAGAAAGTATTCTCTAGCCAAAGGGCTCAATATTTAAATCTAAATCTTCAATATTGTCTGGTTTATATCGCATCTTGGGCCCTCTGTCCCTCCTTATCGAAATAAGCAAGTGCTTTCTAACATACAGATTTACACTGTTAGCTGATTTTCTAACCGGCTGAAAATTGCTTTTAATCACAAGCCCACATTGCTGGTTGAGGCGGAATAAATTATTTTCAACATACACAGGAAATGTATTCAAGGAAACTTTGCGTCATGATGAATGTGCTGTCACGAAAGCCCAAATAGCATTTACAGCATTGCGATCTGTTGGGGTATTAACTATCTTTAAAAGGTCTGACGTAAAGCAGCCACGAGAGATAACATAAAAATAAAAAGTCATTCAAACAATATATACATACAATTAAATTAAGTGATGCAATTGGCAGAGCACAATACATTGGTAATATATAATGGAAATGGTCCATTGCTACCTATAAAACTTTAAACAATCAAATATGTACGCACAGATTTTCAAAACACATCAACTACTCCATCATCGGAGCAGGGGTGAGGTTGTACGAGACTGCTGATAGAGGGGTCTCATGTTTGATGTCAATCTTCTTTCCTTTGTACCCACGTGCACGAAGAGCGATAAGAGTTGTTCTGAGCATAGCAAATGTAGTTATCTACAAGAGATAACTACGAATAAGAAATTTTAGGTGCCCGAGCGTAACACAGTGCTTGTTGATGTATCTCTAGAGTACTTTACGGACGATTTCGATTACAGATTAGTATGCAAAATTATTAGGACAATGTATTAAAACAAAACTTGTAGCGTGATGCGCTACTCTGCCGCGCCGAGCTGCGATGAATTGACATCTTCAATTAAAACAAGACGTTAGGGCAAGATTTAAAAAAATATGTATTTCCCGGCCAAATGTAAAAATATGGAATTAAGTATACTCTAGTAAATAGAATTTTATTAATTCACTCGCCAGCGCGCTATCACGTGACTTTAATACCGTGATTTCATTGCATGGTCACCTTCATAATGTGGTGAATTTAATTATTTAAATTTCTGACGATCAGATCGTTGATCTGCAAATTTGCAAAGAAAATATCTGGAAGGGTTGACATCGTCAATCAACCCGAGGCACGAAGGTCCAAATGTCGATTGTCGACGTACGTACAGTAGCGCTCGTTGTGTCAGTCCATTAACAATAGACAATTTTGAGATCGCAGTGGCAATTCACATAGCCATGTGCCTACGCGTACTGCGTGACGCGCTTGTTTCACAAGGTCGCGCGCTACTGCAAGCGAGAGGGCTCTGGTTAGAGCAACAGTGGCAAGCATTTGGCATGGAAAAACCATTTTAGGGCAAATTGAATTATTTCCAACGGGATTCTGTTTTCAAATTTCATCATTTACCGTACCAAGACTGTGCGCCGAGTTGGATTCGTCGACGTGCGACGGCGCGGTTGGCGGTCTGGAACAAATTTTGTATTTTACGAGTCATGCAGAGTATCACCTATTAAGATTCCGAGTGTATTAAATCACTTTGATTCACGATGTCAATTATTCCTAGCTGGGCGGGGCCCAGTGAGGCATCTTGCCGATCTACGGTTGCGAGAATATGCGCGGCGCGGCCCACTAGTGCATCGCGCTACAATAAATCACGCTACAGTCGATCTTCGAAAAATTGTTCTAAAATGTAAAAGGGCCCCCGACAGTTGAAACCAGCTCTTGATTCCTTACCTGAGGACCCCATGCTTTAATGTTGGTAACATGAACAACCGAATAGAGATAAGGCGGAATGACAGGCTGAGCGCGGCCCAGTAATTGATTCCATGTATTTTTGGACGCTGATTCAGAATCACCCCCCATGTAATGCTCCTTGCCGAGAAATTGTCGAAAAACTGTCTTGATCACCAATCACGTGATATGACCGTATAAGGAAGTTGGTCGAATTTCTCGTTAGGGTTTCAGCATATATATGCTTTTATTAGCTGGATTGGGTTGTCATACGTTGTATGACCCGCCGCGCACGAAGTGCGCGGCTCCCCCTGTATCGTCAGTGAAACGACCGTGGGGGTCGCTTAACGTGATACAAGGATTGGGTTAGGGTTAGGGTTAGGATCAGATAAGAGGGTTCCGGTTAGGGTTTCGAATAGTCGTTCAGGGCCAGCTGGAGAACGGGTTGAAAAAGTCACGTGACAGTCGAGTGTAGAGTGATTAATCATCATATCCTTAAGATTCTGTCGAGCAGAACATTCTACAGCAACAGTAACAGTAACAGCCCCAGAAAAACCTACTAGCTTTCACAAGCTTTCCGAGGGCGCGCGCTACTGCAAGCACGAAGGCTGAACAATTGATCAGCTCTTAATAATTGGGCTGCAATCCTTGACAGGCCTATAATTACCCAATTTTAAATGAACGATATCTCATTCTATAGTATGATGAGCCATGAGGGCGTATATACAATATAGAGAATGCTTCCCGGAATCAACACAATGAAGGGAACAAGATTCTGTTGGAATTTTAATTATTCATCTATGATCTAGTGATCCGTAGTCCCTACGATTACGAAGGCTCTTTACTTGTTAGAGCAACTGACTACTGACGTGATCGAATTTGTCTTCAAGGATGATACCCGTAAAGGCGTAAATATTTGTTTCAAATATCAGTCGGTAAATTATAAGCCTACAAAATTTGTCCGTCTGCCAGCGACATCCATTTCAGGTTCAACAGTAAAATGTGAACTAATTACTACACTTCTTTGCGAATTGGTAAAATTAGTTTATACAATACACATCGTACAACTACAATACAACAATCAAAATCCGAATTAACAACTTGTCCAATATTATTATTATCTTTAAATTTTTAATCTGTAAGCACAGAAGCTATCTTGACCTTCATTATGATCGATATCTAGGCGGAGGATGTGAATTCGATTAGCTGCAATATTAACCGCATGTACACTTTTATAATATTAATAACATTTTGTCGTGTTCATGTCAAATGATTAAATAAAACAGTTTTTAACAAACTCCAAGATAAAACAGTCAGGGATTTTACTGTTAGCTAAACTCAAAATTTAGGTGATAAACAAAAACAATTCCTTAAAAATCTAAGCTGAAATCTGGTGATGGACTAATTCCGATTTTTATGACTTAGTGAATAGTGATGTTAATAAATCATATAAATTAAGACTATCATCTATGAGAATTTATCATAAGACAACTTCTTATTTATAATCTTCTCCGATCCTCTCTGTCAGAATTTACTTATCAATAACCGTAACGATTAGTTATGTCTTATGTATTATAAGGAGTAAGATGCAGGATGGTTATGATTTTGAACATAACATTAACAAATTAGTCAAAAAATGAAAAAGGCATCGAGCAAAAACTGGAAGGTGGTTGTTGCCTCAATTAATTGATTACACAACAGTTGAGCGAGGATACATTTTCTTAGTCACAGCAATCTTTAATCACTTTTTTCGCACCACCAAATCACATTAACTCCACACAGACGTATCACGAGCAAATAAATAGCTAAATCAATAAATAAAACAGAGCGCTGATGAGTCAGTCTCCGGGGCCCTTTTTCAGATCCACAGATACAACCCTAAAAAAAGTAGGAGCATCATACACATTATAGTGCAGGTCGTAACCAGTGTGGCTGAAAGTGGCGGGCCCTGACTCTATATTCTCCTCATCGGAGTCAAACGCAAGGTCTAAGGTAGAGAAGCTGTGTTTCATGGCGTCATTTTCAGAGGTGGAACCACCGAGAAGGTTCTTACGTAAGACAGCATTAGTGAGACTCCGTCTGTTTCTTGGAGAGTTCTTGTGGAAGTTCACTCGGAGCGGTACCGGAGTCTTATTGTTCCAGTCCTTCTGGGAACATGGTGTGTCAGCAGCTAAAAGTGGGGCGGCAGCAACATTTAACATCATTTAGAGAGAACACTGAATTCACAAACTGCTCTGGTGAGAAGTAACAAAAAAGAAGAAAACGTACATATTCCAGCTGGATATTTTAGATTGCTGTAACAAGAGGAGAGGTTTTGTCACGGTTAGAGTTCATGACACGACAATCATATAGGATTATTTATTGATTATTTGCTCAATTTGTGCCTTCCGAATTATACTAGACAGCTAGAAAACCCAAATATAATCGGAAGAATTGGTTGCTGCAAAATTAAAAAGGGTATTAGAAATCACCATAATATGATGTTTTTACCATAGTAACGCTACCATATCAGTGGTGTTACCATGGTAACACTGCCATATAAAGTAAAATAAAATTAAAGATATTTGACAGCTCAGCCAAAATTTTCAAAGAATCTGTCCCGCTACAACACAGTTTTGCTGAAAGCAATCATCAGACTCTTTAAATACACATTTCCGCATCTTTACATGACCATATCTTGTGCGAAACTTGAAACAACAGTAACACTCAAATTCAATTTCTGGGCTGCACGATGGGAGACTTTGAAATAAGAACATAAAAAAGATCCCACTTAATTCATCCTATATGATCGTTAACATGTCTTCTCAAATCATCACATCCTTGAGATCCTAGTATCCAGGAACCTGCTCTACGGCGGCCTTATGCTCTGTGTATAAGCTAAGTCCGTTAACGAGAGACAAGAGAAAATATTGTTAGCTAGATCGTCATGGGTTTCAGTGTGAGTGTAAGTTCGAGCCCAGGCATGATCGTTGAAGCTGCGACGGAGGGGAGACTCTCGGGTAAGAGTGCTACCAGGAGACTCGACCGAGTGCTGAAAGTTACAGTACAACTTGTTAACACTCAAAACAAGAGGTTGTTAGCGTAGGAAAAGAATTAGCTGGTAAATTAAATGAATCAGTTTCAGTGCTTAGATAAATGGAACGATTGCAGATTTTGGGCTTTCTCCACTATTGATATTATTAAGAACAGCGTGCTTTTTTATAAGTATCAATACAAATCAGGTGGCTTCTTTAAATCTTTACAGCAAGAAAACTCAGTTGCTTAGTTACAACATGACGTCACGTGATTAACAACATCATAACATGACGTCACGTGATGTCACGTGACTCACCTCGACACTCTCGTTAGAGAGCGCTAAGCCAGTGCTGCTGATGGTCGAGTTGGAGCCGAAGTTGACTGAGGTGGGGAGGCTGACTATCTCCCCGGTGGAAGAACTGTTGTCCCACGTGGACAGGTAGATCAGATCACACTGAAGGGAGGGAGGGGAATTAATTTATTAATTACCGTGTAGTTTACACCTTACCTTATATTTTATGAACATATTATTGTCAAATAAGGAATGATTAAGGTTACATTTTAGCATGTGATGTGTTTGGACTTCGGAGCAGAGGGTGTTCAAAAAGGGTGTTCCAAAAGTCATGTTAGGATAATGTACTTTTTGAATAACTTTTTATCCATTTGTCTAATTTTTATTCTGTAAAAAGGAACTGGTAGTTCTATTCCATACAACCTGGATCCCCAGTTTAAAGCGCAATTAAAAGTCATTTGGTCGATCAGAGAAAAATTACCTAAATTTACCTTGGTTGCTACGGGACCGATTGAGGTTGCTATGGTGGTCACGGTAACGTAAAAGTCATCATTAAACCATAGAACTACCAGTTCCTTTTTACAGAATAAAAGTTACAGTAGGCAAATGGATAAAAAGTTATTCAAAAAGTACATCCTAACAAGACAATCTTTTTAGTAGAGATTAGATACTCACTCTTATTGCTAGATAAGAGACACACGTTACATCTATACTGTGAACCACGTTGCCATTGCTTGCCATTCTTATCTCTATACCTTGTTGTCCTATCGCCATGAAATACGGTAGCGAGCTGTGAATCTGCAATGTTTGGATAGAAACTTGAGTAAGTTAAGTTAGTTAGTAAATAAGTAACCAAGCAAAGGAGAAACTGATGAAGTATTTGTATTTTATTAATATTTGTTTGTAACTTACATGTAAAGGTTTGACGTTCCACTTGATAAGAATAGTAAATATATTGTCAGGATGCAGTGTAAACTGTTCCAAAACTGAGATATCTGAAAAAGAAAAAAATTACTTTAATAACATTAGTTACTCTTATTAGTTAATTTTGTTAAGTTATAAAATTTAAAAAAAGGAAAGTGAAACAGAAAGTGCTTACTATTGTAGGTGAGAAGGACGCCAATAGCCCAGTTGTTTATCTCATCCTTCACTACAGGAGTTATACATAAACTTGTGTTCTCCTGAAACGCAACAAGTTAGCAAGTTTTTTTTTGTATGTCAGCGAGGAAGTAAATCTGTCATAAAAACAGCAGTGATGTATTTTCTTTTCAGAGACGTTCTATAGACTTTTATAAGACATCACCTTGTGTTTTTGAAGACGCTCTATACACTTTCTTTTGTCATTTTCGCCTGCTTCTGCGTCTATAATCAGGAACTCTGAAAGTTTACACTGTAGAAATTAATGGATATACAGTATACAGTATACACTTATAGTACAGCGATAGTAACTAGTACTGTAACTAGTGCTGTATATTGAAAAAATATCTTGTATCACGTTGTGACCCCCACGGTCGTTTCACTATGGTGAGTTTCTACGATACAGGGGGAGCCGCGCACAAGTGCGCGGCGGGTCATACAACGTATGACAAGACAAATCATGAAGGCTGAAGAGTATCATCTAGCTTTTCTCTGTCCTGAAGCAACATTTAAGTTAGGCAAACTTTTGTGCTCACGCATGACTTGCCTGAAACTGCTCTATTTGCGGCAAATGTGCAACAAAATTAGTTGCATATGCGGATAGAGTACGGCGATTATTTGCAAAATGTGCGGCAAGTTTGGGTCGTGGGACTGCTAATAGGCGGGTTTATCTAATAATTTGGGAGGGGGGGTGACATGTCCGCCAACGTCCGCCTATGTCCTGTCCTTTTTGGATTCTATGAGACAACGGACGTGTTTTTTGGAAAATTAGCGGAAATTGACGGACATTGGCGGGCTCGGACGGACATGGGTGGACATTAGCGGGCAAATATTATCAGAATTTTTTACACATAATTTGGACAATTGGAAGGAGCTTACATTAATAAGAAGCCTATTTTCATAACCTATCGATGCATCCCCTTTGCGATTCAATCTCAGAAAGTAGGCCTCCTTTTTCAAACCGAACTCGGAATCGGATTTTCGGCACATGATGATCAGGGTGGCATGAAATTGAAACATGAACTGAAGTAGTTTCCAGAATTAAAACTTTGAAAAATGTCGACTTAGAAAATTTTCTGTCCGAGTCATTCTCGATACGTACCTCTGAAAGCAGAGCTCTCGCTTCCGAGCTTGTATTGCCAAGGAGAGGCCTGCCTTCCGACATCGCATTACAAAGGGGAACCATCGAGTCCAAAATTGGATATCAAAGGGTAGGGTGGACTTCGAAAACCGAAAAAATACAGGGTGGGCCAAAAGTCAGTGGGCATACGTTGGCCTTAATAGCTCCGCCGTGTTTTATATTTGAGAGCTGTTGCTTTGCAGATGGCATACTGGTTCGAGGATTCCGTCGTCAAAATTTGAAAATTCGAATATTTTAGACCACGCCCATTCAATATTAAAACACCTATATTTTTTTCTGAACATGCTGAATGCCTAATTTTTTCAGAAATGGTAGAATATTAAATTTTGCATAGGGGTCGTTCACATATTACGTAATAAATATTTTGGCAATCAAGACCGAACCCCCCCCCCCCTATATAACGTAATCAAGGTTTGACCCCCCCCCCCCCCCCCGTAATCAAGACCCAACCCCCCTCCCAGGGGTGTAGGAAGCGGGGGGGGGGGGGGGCAGGGGGGGCATCGCCCCCCCCCCCGATGAAATCCGGGCAAGGGGCCAAAAAGGGCCAACTTTTTAATTTAGGCTTCTAAAGATTTTAGGGAACATTTTTTTCCCAGAAAATTTTAACATTTAAAGTCAAAATTTCTTTAAGTCAAAAATTTTCTATGACAAAAATTTTCAAAGTTTTTTTGAAAACCACTTTTGTTCATGTTTCATAATACCCTATTCATTATGAGCCAAAAATATTTTTTTCGGTTTTCGAAGTTCGATATCAGATATACGATTTTGGACTCGATGGTTCCCCTTTGTAATGCGATCTCGGAAGGCATGCCTCCCCTTCGCAATACGAGCTCGGAAGCGGGAGCTCTGCTTTCAGAGGTACGTATCGAGATTGACTCGGACCGAAAATTTTCTAAGTCAAAATTTAAAAAAGTTTTCTTGGAAACTACTTTTGTTCATGTTTCATGCTACCCTGATCATTATGAGCGAAAAATATTTTTTCGGTTTTCGAAGTTCGATACACGATTTTGGACTCGAGGGTTCGCCTTCGTGATGCGATCTCGGAAGGCAGGCCTCCCCTTCGCAATACGAGCTCGGAAGCGGGAGCTCTGCTTTCAGAGGTACGTATCGAGAATTTGACTCGGACCGAAAATTTTCTAAGTCAAAATTTTTAAAAGTTTTCTTGGAAACTACTTTTGTTCATGTTTCATGCTACCCTGATCATTATGAGCCAAAAATATTTTTTCGGTTTTCGAAGTTCGATACACGATTTTGGACTCGAGGGTTCGCCTTCGTGATGCAATCTCGGAAGGCAGGCCTCCCCTTCGCAATACGAGCTCGGAAGCGGGAGCTCTGCTTTCAGAGGTACGTATCGAGAATGACTCGGACCGAAAATTTTCTAAGTTACAATTTTTAAAAGTGTTCTTGGAAACTACTTTTGTTCACGTTTCATGCTACCCTGATCATTATGTACTTACTAGTAACCCTGATCATTCTGAGCCGAAAATACATGTTTCGGTTTTTTGAAGTCCGTACCTACATTCGGAAGGTTTTGGATGTAACACTGATTGGTTTCATATTGATATACTAATTATAGAAAACGTGATATTTGGCCCACAGATTTGAAGGAAAATACGCGAATTCGGTCCTCAGATTTAAAGGAAAATGCGCAATTTGACGCGGAGAACTGAAAAAATCGCGATTTGTCGTGAGGCCAGGATCTGAAAAATCGCGACTTGTCGCGGCAAACGTGAAAAATCGCGATACCGCACATGCTGCAATTTCCTTTTGTCCTCGAAATTCAGGCTTTAGCGCCAAAAAATTTAGGCTGTGGCCCCCCCCCCCCCCCCCCCCCCCCCCCCATGAAGAAAATCATTCCTACACCCCTGCCCCCTCCTATATTACGTAATCAAGATTATTACTATCTATTGCATGTTCATGTTAAGCCATTTATTTATTAAAAGCTATCACAACGGATTAATGAATGAAATAATCGCAAAGCACTTTAACTAAACGAAAATTGGTTTAAAAAACGAAAATTTTGATTACATAATTAACGGAAAATTGTCCAATTGGTATTTCGAAAATCGGTAAAAAATTAAAATTTTGATTACGTAATCAACGACCAAACCCCTTCCCCCCCCCCCCCCGTAATCAACCGTAAGCATTTGAAACCCCCGCCCCCCTCGGCTGATTACGTAATATGTGAACGACCCCAGATGATCTGAAAATATGAGGCAAAACGGATTAGAAATGACGAAGTTATCAAGCATTTTCGGCAGTATCGAGATAGCCCGACCACTGTCCGCGGACAACTGTCCGCGGACACCTGTCTACCAGATTATATTACTGCATAATAACAGTATCCCCTGAATCAAGCAGGGTTCATATCATCCTCTGAATCAAGCAGGGTTCACATCATCGAAATAATATGGACAGAATTATCTATCTATGCCAAGGATTTAGTATGCAGTAAGCTGCGTCTAGCAGACTGAGCGAACAATTCCACCACTTCAATAATTCACTAGGTACCAAGTTGCTTAATAAACGAGCTACTTTAAAAACAGCTTTAAACTGTCTTCACTTACAATAGACATGGATTGAGTCTCGTGTTATATAATGAACAGAGTTCAATCTTACCTGGGGACACCAGGCTATTATGTTGATAAACATAAAGATTCGGCAGAATGACAGGCTGGCTGAGCGCCGCCCCGTAAAGTTCTACTTACTTGTACTTGAAAAGGTCTCCTCCTAGTCGTTGGAGTGGCCTGCACCACATAGTAACTCCTTTCTCCGGTGTATTAGACCTCTCCAGTGAACCCTGTCTGTAGCTTGTTGTTCTGCATCTTCTATCGTGATGTTATCGACACCTGTGAAGATTGCTGCATCCTCCCGGACACATGACAACCAGTTTTTCCGAGGTCTACCTCTTGACCTTTCACCATGCTTTGGGATCCAGTGCAGAAGATAGTTGGGTATTCTTTCTTCTGGCATCCTCACCACATGGCCAAACCATCGGAGTCTAGCTGCTCGTACGAAAGTATCAACAGGGGCGATGTTAGCCCGCTTAAGTACATCAGCATTAGATACATGATAAAACCATTTGATTTTCAGGATTCTCCTCAGACATCTGTGATGGAACACCTCAAATCTTTTCATCTGCGTCTGTGTGGTATTCCATACCTCACTTCCATAAAGCAGTATAGTGAGCACAGCCGCTTTGTAAATCCTGATTTTAGTTGGAGTCTTAATGCTGCGACTGTACCATATACTGCTAAGCTGATAGAATGCCCCAGAGGCCTTTTGAATTCGAGCTGATAGTTCTTTGTCAATTGTTCCATTCGCACTGATGATTGCACCCAAGTAAGTGAAATTGCTGACCTGCTGTATTGGGAGACCTTCCACATTGATGTCCATAGTGTCGTCTTTAGAATACGGCCTCTGCGATGCACTTTTGCTGACAACCATGCTCGGTGTTTTGCCAGCATTAATCTTCAGACCCGCATATGCACTGTATTTGCAGAGAAGGTCAGTGGTTTCCTGCAGCCCCTCTTTTGAGTTATCTAACATGGCCATGTCATCAGCGTAATCAGTGTCCAAGAGATGTTTCTCTTCTACCCCGGGGGCTGGCAGCTGTAATAAAGCCCCCTTGCTAATGACTTTGTTTAGTTCCATAAGGTATGCCGAAAATTCAAACAAAAGTTGAAGACTGGTGGTCCCTGTATATCACCTTGCCCAGTTCCCGAGTTGACATCAAACCAGTCTGTAACCTCTCCATTGACCCTAACAGCACTAACTGTGTGAGTGAAGAACGCCTTCATAATTCTAATGTACTTGTCAGGTAAGCCGTAGTGCTGCATACTTCTCCAAATGAACTGCCTGTCAATCGAATCAAAAGCTGCTTTGAAATCAACAAAATTAATATACAGAGGAATATTATACTCAATGCATTGGTGTATAATACAGCGGAGTGAATAAACCTGGTCAATACATGAGCGATTCTGTCTAAAACCACTTTGATTCTCCCGGAGAAATTTTTCCATGCCATTGCTAAGTCTCCGCAGGAGTATCATCTGCAGGAGCTTCGAGGCTGTGGATCTTAACGTAATGCCTCTGTTGTTAGCGCAATGAGAGGTGTCACCTTTCTTTCCAACGATGATAATAACACCTTTGGACCAATCCTCAGGAATCTTCTCATCTTCCCACACTTTCTTGAACAACACAACTAGTTGATCAACCAACCCATGCTGTCCATACTTAAGTTGCTGGTTGGAATTACCATCCACTCCTGGACTTTTGTGATTCTTGAGTTTTTTGAGGGCATCAACAATTTCGTTTCTTGTAGGAGCCTCATCCGAATCGGAAAGGTCGTCAAAACTGGGTTGCGGAGGGATGTTGTCTAGGTCAGAAATATTGGCCTCTTGCGGGGGAGGGTTCAATAGCCTAGAGAAGTGCTCTTTCCACCTTTCTTTCTGGGCATGAGGGTCGGCAATCAACTGGCCAGATACGTCTCTAACTGCAGTTGACTGCTTCTTCTTCTTTCCAGATATGACATTGATCTTCTGCCATACCTCACGTTGCTGACCTTTTCTCGCAGCTTCTTCCAAGTCATTGGCCATTCTACGTGCCCAGTTGTTATCGTCCACCTTGCTACTTTTTTTAAAGAGCTTATTCAATCTAGAATACTCTGACCTGTTAGCGTTCGAATTAGGGTCTTTACGCTTAAATTCCTTACGGTTCTTCAATAATTCTTTTGTCTTCTGAGATTGGTGCCTGTCCTTCTTTTTTCGAGGTCTTTGCCCAAGAATTTCCATGGAAACTTGTTGGACAGTTGTCTTGAAGTTGTCCCACATTGATTCCAGGTCAACCTCAGGTTCCAAACAGTCAAATTTGTTTCTCAGAACAACATTGTATTCGGAAACAAGTGAATGATCACGCAGATGCTCAATAGCAGGAATCTCAAGCTTACGTTCCTGCTTCTTTTTCACTGACATAAGCTTCATTCTCAGTCGTGCTCTTACCAAATAGTGATCAGACCCAATGTCAGCCCCCCTACAAACTTTTACATTTAGCAAAGAGCCTCCAAACTTCTTACTGATACAGATGTGGTCTATTTGGTTTACAGTACGACCATTAGGTGATCTCCACGTACCTTTATGTATATCCTTTTGCTGAAACATAGTGCCACCGATGGTAAGTTGGTAGGCAATGCAAAAGTCCAACAATCGGGTACCATTGTCATTTGATGAGCTGTGAAGCGAGTGCCCACCAATGACACCTGACATAGAACTGCAGTCCGATGTGACCTTAGCATTAAGATCACCGAGCAGTAATTTTAAATCATGTCGGGGTAGCTCATCGAATGCACTTGACAACTGCTGGTAGAATTCATCCTTATCATTATCTGTAGCCCCCTCAGTTGGCGCATATGCCACAACAACAGAGATGTTCAGGTGTTGACTATGCAGCCTTGCACTCAACAAACGGTCAGATATTGGTAGATAGGAAATTAATGAATTTTTAATCTTCTTTGAAAGGGTAAGACCGACACCTCGCCTTCTTATACCGTCCATCCTCCCTGAATAAATAAGTAAGGAGCCATTATCCAGTAGCTCTGATCCTGTACCAGGCATATGGGTCTCAGTTATACCCAGCAAGTCCAACTTATACTCAGAGATATTCTCTGATAGCTGGAACAACTGACTTGAACTACTTGTCAGAGATAATACATTCCATGTCCCAAATGTAAGACCTGTTTTAGAATAATTCGCTGGCTGTTTCTTATTAGAGTCGGAGTCCACATGGGTGATCTGTGGAGAAATAAATCTGCTACAATGACGTGTTCTCCCAACACTCATCTGGCCGTAAAGTTCATTCTATTTTAATGGGCGCTTACCATTGGCATTATATTTACATTATATTTTAGCATACTAAGATTTGTCCCTCGCCTAATCACAATGCCGGCCGGACCCAGAAATGGCCACGATTGTCTTACAGTTGTGCCTCACCTTTGTGAACGGGTGATACTCGTAAAATATTTGTTCCATATATTAGGACCGTCGACGAGTCCAACTCGGCGCACGTCCTGGTAGGTTGTAAACCTACAAGCTTTCTGGAAATATAAATTTACCTCGAACTTTTCCCCAAATTAGAGCAATGTTGTTGCTACTGATTATAATCAGAGAATATGATGATTGATGTTTTCAGTCTTACAGTTACAGTGCGGGAAATTATGAAACTATGAGAGGGAGATTTTAAGAAAACCTTGTCATACGTTGTAGACAGTAGACCTGCTGCGTACGAGTGCGCGGCTGTATCGTGGTTTTTGCCACGATACTTAGTAAAACGACACTGTAATGGGGTTCACGACGTAGTACAAAGAAAAACGTGGATAAAATACACATTTCTGCTCTCTTAATTACTCTCGTATGCTCGGTGACTCGGTCCCCGTGATCACTTTATTTATAGACACTGATCCTTGTTGTAATTATGGGCTTATGTCAATCCTTAATCGCAGCTCAGCGTGGCCCTGCAGTGGTCACTGGTCAGTGCACCTAGTGGTGTGTGGTACAACTCGCCGATCTTGCGAGGCGAGAAGCATTATATTTATTTATATCACGTCGTGACCCCCACGGCCCCACGGTCGTTTGTCTATAGTGTCCTGACGATACAGGGGACGATACAGGCGGGTCATACAACGTATATATATATATATATATAGTGCCAAGGATTTAGTACAGTTTAAGGTGCATCCATCATGAGCAGACTGGGTGATCGCTTTGTATTGGCCAACTGTTCCACCACTTCAATTATTCAAGGTACCAAGTTGCTTAGTAAACAGTAAAGCAGCTCTAAACAATCAACTTGTAGACAGTGAGTCCCATGTAAATGAGCATATAGTTTATACTGTTTTAATGAGCGCATACCATTAGTTTAGCTCATTAATATTTGTGCTCTCGCCCAATATCCTGACCCAAAACTAGCCAACGTCTTGCTTCATCATAATTTGTGTTAGATTTGTACCAAATGCCAAATCCAAGGGGTATTTTGGAGTACTTTGGGGTTATTATGGGCGACTCTATTATGGGGGATTTCCAAAATCCGCTAAGGCATTCCCCAATATACCCCCAAAATACCTGTGCCTTGACTATGTATTTTTACTGTATACAGATAACATTCTATGTTGTTATATACTTGTCTTTGATGGCTACGATCACGTGACAATGAGTTATTAACCGTTTCTCCTCACAATGATGCTGGATTCTGAACCAAATCTGCGATAGAGTAGCACTAGCATACACTGGTTTTGCAGCAGTGGCGTAACTTAGGGCCCCGCAGACCCCGCTGTGCGGGGGGGGGGGGGGGGGGGGGCGCCGTATAAGGGGGGCGCAATTTTCCTGAATTTTAGGCCCTTTCACTGAAAAAACGCCTTGTTTGTGTATTTCCCTGTCCAATTTAGCGTTCGGCCGACGCGAAAAAAATATTTGGGGTACCCTTTTTTGCTTCAGGGGGGCGCAAAAAGCCTTAGGGGGGGGGGGGGGGGGGGGGGGGCGAGAAAAAAAGTACCCGACCTTTTTTTTTTTTTTTAAATTTTTTTTTAGGGACACAAAAAATTTTAGGGGGGGCGCTTTTTGTCACTGAGCGGAGGGGCGCCAACAGGCAAAGTTACGCCACTGTTTTGCAGAGTACCGTATCAAAATGGAACAGCGAGGTTTATTGAAAAAAATCGATCTTTTGTTTACTGTTCCACGTTTCCTAGCTTGTAAAGGTTTGGGTATATTAATATATACATGTATTTTTCTTAAGTCGCACAATACAATGATATTACTCCATTGCATTTTCAATATCCAGGCATGCCCATATTTGGTCCATTTTTGGTTGTGGACAAATTGTCACTCCCAAAAAGCTGGATCCAAGTTCTTGGCTCTTTGCCAAGGTCCTTTCAGTCAGTGTTCTTAGTGAAGAGTACGTTCATTGTAGCTTGTAAACTGTCTGCAGATTTTAAAGACCCGCTTATGTGTGAACCCCTCCCCCTTAAGACTCAGTTCGTGGATGACAAACGAAGAGGTGTACATAAATTTGTACTTAAGTCATTTTTAATACACCATAAACTGTTCGTGGAAGACACCCACTACCCAGGATGCTACGACTAAGCTTTGGCATAAAGCTTAGTCCTGCAACCAAACCGAATTAAAATTCGGTTTGGACGTTTGGAGGGAGTAAAATTACATTATAAATAAATGTGCAAAATCTATAAGTATAAATGAAGTTAGGACGAATACTGTATTCCCTGTATTACAGTCCGCTATGAAGAATGCATATATCCCTGAACAATCGCATATTATCCTCGATAACTCACTTTGTGAGTTTGTGCTAGGGTAAAGATAGGTCAAGAATCAATAGTTCCCACAGTCAGACAACGAATGAGTTTAAAAATTCCAACAAAATCTTTATAACATCATTGGTAAAACATTTTCGGTAAAGATAGGTAACTCTTAATTCTTCGTAGCTTTGCGTCCATCGTTATGATCGTACGATCTTTTATTGAATAAAGTTTACTTTAATTATAATTGGAGGGATTTCGATTGGGCGCAACTGTCGTATCTGATCAAGAAGTTTTTTAATTGGCTTTGACAGGGTGTAGGAAGGGGGGGGGGGGGGGGGGACAGGGGGACCATCGCCCCTCATAAAATCTGGGCAAGGGGCCAAAAAGGGCCAACTTTTAAAAAAAAGTCTTTCTGAAAACCACTTTTCTCCGCATTTCATGCTACCCTGTTCATTATTAGCCGAAAATATTTTTTCAAAGTCCGCACCCACCCCTCGATACACAATTTTGGACTCGAGGCTTGCCCTGGTAATTCGATCTCGGAAGGCAGGCCTCCCCTTTGCAACACGAGCTCGGAAACGGGAGCTCTCGATACGAGAGGTACGCATCGAGAATTACTTAGACCGAACATTTTCCAAGTACAAATTTTGTCAGTTTTTCTAAAAACCACTTTACTCCACGTTTCATGCTACTCTTAAAAGAAATATCCGGCAAAAATCCGGCAAAATGTTTGAAACCGGAACCGGATATTGAAACCGGATATCCGGCCGGATCCGGATTCAGCCGGATATCCGGTCGGTTCCTAGTCTAGATCTTGTAATTGTATCCAAGTACAACAGTCCTCGACATCACACTTCGTGCCACAATATACCTTAAAAACAGGATCTACAGGATGAACCACATAAAATTTGAATTAAAAAAAATCATCACCCGCCTCGTTAGCAAAATTTAACAAAATTTAACAAAATTTGCTGTCCACTTTTGTCTGCTCATTTCCGCCAATGTCCACCAATGTCCGCCAATGTCCGCCAATATCCTGCCCTTTTTGGATTCTTTGAGACAAGGGGACATAGACGAACGTGACACCCCCCCCCCCCCCCCCAGTAATATCTATTTAGCCTTTTCTTAACTTATTGTAAGATACACTTTGAATTGTGATGAAATTGTATTCAAAATTGTGATAATTTCAATTTCTTTAAATTTTCTTTGGCAAGATATCTGTCTTGTTAACATTATGTCTTTAATTTGTTTAAACAGCTTGTCTTTGAAGACATGTCTTTGCTGACGTGTTTATTCTAGAGATCCCTTAAAGGGTCTCTATTGTATAATAACTTCTTATTGACTTCTCGATTGCTCCGTATTTAAATTCTGTTTCATTTTGTAGGTTACTACATTTGGAGCTCTCACTTCTCGACCGATCCTCGACTTATTTGTCGAGCATTTCCTTCCTGATATGATGTTTCGGACAGCAATTTTGACGGCTCTTTGTTTAGCAAGCATCTTTGCTGAAGAGAAACAGATAACCCTTGTTGTGTTCACTGATCTAAACTCAGGCCGCAACAACGAAGCTTATAATAATAAAACTACTCTGACGACATCTAAGGTTGATGACGACCTGGAAGGAATGATGTATGAGGCAGGTATATGGTAAGATTTTAAATCATTAATTTTTGTACTTTAGCGATTAAAATTTAAACGATTAAAACAATTCGACCAAACTTTAAAACCTAAGGTCCTAGCGTTAGAAAAATAATCATGAAAATAATCACGAACTAGCGAATTGCAAACATTATATTATTTACAAATGCTGAAGCTACTTCAAAATCAGGTTCGACTATTCTGGATCGGAGTTACTCGAACTTGAGATGGAAGATGGAACCAGAATAAAGGCAGACTCTGAGCAGAATGAGTACTGGGAGATACTTCTACTAACCGGGGAGAAGAGGGAGCCGTTGGAACTCGGGCTAGATTACGTGCCGGTTAACGGTGATAAAGTGCTCATCAGATTGGAAAATGGGGAAGGTGGAGACGTTTATGCAAGTGGCGCTGTGGTCGCTGATCCAAGGGTTTGGTTCCTCACATTTTCTGTGATGGGTTCCTTAATGGGTTCCTTAACACGCTGGATAAACTAAAAATGATGCTCACGAAATCTCTGGTGTATCTGGACGAGATAGTGTTTATAAAACAAACAAACATTTGTAATTTAAATTAGGAGGAACCTATTTTGATATGGACGATGGACGATATGGACGATGGACATTTATTTCTCTGCGTGCAAAAAAACAATCTTTTTCAAAGGTTTTCTGTGATGGATTTTTTCTGTGATGGGCTTTTCTGTGATGACATTTATTTCTCTGCGTGCACAAAACAATATTTTTTCTATTAAAGTTGAAAATACGAAAATTAAAATACAAAAAGTTTGTATCTTTTGTATTATGAATTTTTATGAAAAGTCGCCTTAAAACTGGCCCAAATTACGGTAATATTATATGTATTCTCCCCTCTGTTAAAGGAACCTAGCTGTAACTAACTAACCTAACTATAACGCTAACCTGTAGAGGTTCCCACACATATCTTTAGCCCGCTGGGTCTACTGAACATACACATCGACTGAACGTCACTGATCTGGAAATCCTGAAAAACGACGATTAATGATCTTCAATCGAGTAGTCAGCGTTGTTGGTTTGAAAAATATCTTATGCTGATCGAATAAAATATATTTCTGGACTTTAAATATTAACATAAATACAAAATTTTATACTTTGGGGGATGACTGAAGAGAAAGTGACAATAAAAGACGAAAATGAAACTAAGATAAAAGTGAAAGTAAATGAAAGTGAAAGTGAAACTAACGTTTTTGCACTGAAACCAGCCCTGTCCTTGTCCAGGTATCCTGATCCACTCATATAGCTGGATCATCTTGTGTTTAACAACGGACATGTAGAGTTTACTAGCAATAGTCAGGTAGCAACACACTAACGAACAGCCTGTGAGAGGTCATTAATTGAGTTAATTGTGTTAATTATGTTATACCGAAGGAAAGAAAATGAATAAATAATAAATTAGACAAGATATTTGTCAGTTTTCGCTCTCTTCAGTGGGTTGATCATGGGTTAACCTGAAGGGATACTCTCATTTCGTCCTTCGTAAAATCAAAATAGTCCGGGGCTAAAATAGTTTACCCTTGGTTGCCTGGATTTTCTCTTGTTTTGTTTTCTTTCTTCCAATGTTTTTAGTGCATTGAGATTTCATCGTAAGAGCTGACAGGTCGAACGTGTATATACAGCCAGTCTTATTTTTACCTGGAAAACAAAAAATGTGAACCAGAAAACAGCTGCAGCAGTAAAAGTTGATATTACGACTAAATAATATAACGACCAACTCTCTCAGCATCTATCATTAAAAACAAGAGTTCACCTTTCTCAGCTCTTACAATAGCAATACTCTTCTCCTCCACAACTAGTATCTGTTTAGGTACAAAGAGACTGTCGTATATCTCAGTCACATCAGCTGTCAGTGTGTTTATTAGAGACAACCCGTTATCTGACCCCATCACCACAAACGTGTCTGAAATTTAATTTCTTATCAACATATCTGAATTATCATAAAAATGTTTACTCTAGCATTAGGAGAATTTAGGAAAACCACGCGATTTAATTTCACGGGAAATTAGGAAACACATAGGAGGAAGATAACCATTGATAGGACCAAAAAAAGATTTGGAAACTTAAACGGTAAACATCTTGCAACAAGTAACTCTCCATTTACGCGGAAGTCAGGAAATATTTATGCGTCAGCTAACTACATACCCCAGAAGTCAGGAAATATTTACAAGTCAGCTAACTACATACCCCAGAAGTCAGGAAATATTTACAAGTCAGCTAACTACATACCCCAGAAGTCAGGAAATATTTACAAGTCAGCTAACTACATACCCCAGAAGTCAGGAAATATTTACAAGTCAGCTAACTACATACCCCAGAAGTCAGGAAATATTTACAAGTCAGCTAACTACATACCCCAGAAGTCAGGAAATATTTACAAGTCAGCTAACTACATACCCCAGAAGTCAGGAAATATTTACAAGTCAGCTAACTACATACCCCAGAAGTCAGGAAATATTTACAAGTCAGCTAACTACATACCCCAGAAGTCAGGAAATATTTACAAGTCAGCTAACTACATACCCCAGAAATCAGGAAATATTTACAAGCCAGCTAACTACATACCCCAGAAATCTGCGCAGTGTATTTTCTGGGGAATATCGCCCAACACGCGGTCACATCTCCAGTTTGAGAAGTGGGCTAGTTTCCTCTGGAGGGATAATGACGTGCAGTTTTTACTGGTGGGGGCGTGTCCTGAGATTATCTTCTGGAACTTCAAGTCCTGAAATGTGGACATCATTTCGGATGGATTATTCTCAACTATGGATGAATTTAGAAACAATAGGTTAATTTCTTTGCTCTAAGCGTTAAAAAGGACCAGTGAATACCACCAAGCGAGCAAAAACAACCATCTCACAAAAAGTGGATATCCACTCTCATGATCTCAACTTGAAAACTAACCTGCCCCTTCTCTGTAAAGCGAGCTGCTTTCTTAAACCGCTTTTTCCTCCCAATACGAGGCGTAGTCTCTATTATACGATCTGTAAGATCTGCGAATGGTCTGAGATGGTGGTCGAGCTCGCCCTGCTCATCACATCTCACGTATCTCTTGTAGATCTCACGAAGTAGCTGGAAATATTACTTTTAAGAAGTTTGCTCTTTCAACTTTGGCAAGAAGTTTATAGTTGTATTAATTTACTTCACATTGGTTGAGCTGCCAGATGCAGACAGATTTATTCCAATGTGAAGAATCTACGTTACCTGATCAATAGTGCGTTCCCTCCTAGCAACAAACTGCGGAGTCTCATACACAGCCTTCTCCCCGTTCATCAGCTTCACCAGTAACACTCTTCTAAAGTGGTCATGGTCCGTGTACTCTCCAGAAATCTCAGGTCCGTAGGGCGGGACCGCCTCCTCGTTAAAAACGCGCAGCAGATAGGCATCTTGTTCCGTCTTGTAGGTTACTGACGCGTAAATGTGACTCATTTGGGAGAGGAAACAGGTAGGGTCGAACTCGTCGTCTTCTTCTTGGAACACGATGTTTACTATGTCGTTACCTATGTGCCTCTTTCTCTCCACCTGTGAAATATCGATTGTTAATTTTGTGTTGGAGTCATAAAAGGAAAGAGTGTTGCGCTTGTAATGACAGAGTGTTGTGATGAAAGGTCTATATGTTGTGTTCAACTATTCGTCAACTGTAACTGTTCATTGTGAAAATGATCGTTGGGATTTCGTATTTAGTATTTACAATCGTAATTGGATATTCAAAACTTCTACTGTGACTTGAGAAAATCGATTACCAAAGCTATCGTTAGCTTTGATTGGAAAAATCATGAGTTTTGAAAAAAGATCGTGCCTGCTGAGGGTTATCTTTAGAGAAAGGGAGCATGTTAGCAACGTGGAACATAATGTGTTTCCCTTCCATCACCGTTCTGTAGGTGTGTGTTCCTGTTGTATCTCCTGAATTGGGGCGTTAGTTTGTTAAGGGAGACAAATATTATGTTTCTAGAATGGTCATATTTTGCTGTAACGATGACAAATTAGTGCGAAGCAGAGTTAGGAATTTAGGAACTAGAAATAATAAACCGCATCAACAGTGACAACACTCAACAAGCGTGTACGTACCAAGAAAATAGTGATTCTATAAGTTTGCGCGCACATGATAGAACGCGCGCACACGATAAAACAACGTGGGGACTACATAAAATTACTTCGCGCGTTCCATTTAAAATCCTGTTCCTCAATTTGGAACGCTTCGTTAATCTTAAATATGTTAAACCGGCTTAACACGGGCGGAAATAGCTACAAACATCCTAAACATTCGCCTCACGTCAATGACATCCCGCTAAACTAAGAAATTACAGGGAGCTGACACGGCGGAACGTCTGAAAGGCAGAGAAGGTATCATTAACTTACAAAGAAAATATTTTCGAATGTAAGCGGACACCTGCTGGACGCAGGTTACACTACAGCACATAATATTATATGTACATGATATCACACTGGCTGCGCTCCAACATAACTACTGCTATGCAACTCCGCAACTTTACCAGTATATTCAACTATCCAATACACTGTGTGTTTAGGCTTCAGGAGTAGTGGATATCGTGTAAATACACACACACACACGTAAACACACACACACACACACACGTACAAAAGACTTTTTAAGAATAATGCAATTATCATACCATGCCTATATTACTGATACAAATGTAGGTGTTATATATATAACTAATGAAGAGAAGGTATGTATGCGATGTTGTTGTAAATGCTAGTTATAACAACACATACAGATGTCCAACTTTGATTAGTTATGCAGAATACTAGAACACCGAAATGTTTTGAGATTTTTTCCTTTTCACCCTTTTGAAAAAAGGCAATAGTGAAAGGTTACGAATGGACGATTTTGCAGAAAAACGTGGATTTTGGAAAACGAGATAGGTGGGTTTAAATATGTCGTGTGTCCTTCCTTCCTTCCGTTCGTTACCATGCAACGAAAAAGTTGGGCGCGCGCGAGGATTGCTTGCGGAGATGTGATGTTTAGATAGCCTGTGATCTATGAATGCGCGGCGCGACTGTGTTTTAATGTATATGATGCATGTAATGTATAATATTACTATTGGGTAATGCGCCCAATTTGTACGTGGCACGCGTAGTGTATTGAGTATAGTTTACCTTTGCTGATAATTTCTTGAATTACAGATACAAGTTAAGTTCTACGGCAATTGAACTGAATTTGAAGTGTTTCCCGTATTTGATGCATAATTTATCAATATTATTACCATGAAGATTGAAGTGAGCTGATTGGAGCTTATACTTAAATTTATAGTAAATGTGAAATGGAAATCTAGCGTCCGCCAAAACGAAACAACGGGCGCAATTCTTGTTCTGGGTTAGACTTGATCGTTGTTTTGAAATTATTGATACAACATTTTAAAACTAATGAAGGGGCAATGCGGTTGTATATGTCTTTGGAAATTTCTCCGTTTTTAATAACCGAAGATCAACAGAAACTGAAATTTTCTAAAAATGTTGAAGCTGACGCAAAATTTGATCACACTTAGAAGTGAAAGCGAAAGTTAAGATAAGTGTGAAAGCGAAAGTGAAAGACATTACCTTTGACGTCTAAACCTCCTCGGTACTCGTTAAAACCTTTAAGAGCCACTTTCTCCCCGATCAAGTTTAGAAACTTCTCGAATGAAGGTGTAATATCGTCTGAAAATTGGAAAACTTCACTTCTTAGAAAAATACGAAAATTACATGATCTATACGAAATATCCCCAGAAAATACGATATCAACACGATACCAGCTTGTGGCAGGTCTAGACGGCTGACTTGCTGCCTAACGGGTAACGGTTGATGACCGAAGTGGGAGTTTCAAACTTTCACAGTAAATAAACAGAACGTTGAAAAAACATGAACCTGAATTGTACTGATACTTGGTAGCAATGTTATTTATGTAGTCCAGTGTAAAGCATGTGACTGTGGTTTTATGTCGGGAAGACTTGGTTACCTCTGAATATTAGAATGAACAACCATAGAGGTCGTTATATTAATGACATTTTCTTTTGTTCTCATTGAATATTTTGTAATATGATTTCTGCTATAATTTATTGGCATTATACCAATCCGCTAGTTGATACTCCCTTGTGGATGGCCGTGAAAAGCCGAAACTATTCGAGTAACAAGCGGGACACCTCGAGAGACATTGTTTTTATGTGTTCGTGAATCGTGATGACCATCAATCTTAAGATTCTATGGTGACTGCGGCTCATATCTCAATACCATTATTACTGACTAAAGGTATCAACAATACTTGATGTGATTTCTTTGTTAGTCTTAATGGAGGCGCCTCCTATATCTTTGTGGTGGCCTACAACTCTTGGTACCACTTATAACTATCTATATTCTATTAGACAGAAGACGTTTCTAGTTTAATTACATAACATTTTCAAAAGTACCACAAAGAATTGTGGTAATATTTGTGTCAGAATAATGTGATTTGCAGGTGATAAATTCTGACGTTATAAATTCAGAACATTTGAACACTACTTATAAGATGTGAGTCGAGTGTACGCTTTAGGAGTGTAGAGTAGTAGAGTTTAGAGTGTAGAGTGTAGAGTGTAGAGTATAAAATAATTGGTTATTATCCGTACATTATTACACGTATAATAAACAAAATAACACGAATATCAAACATGTTAAAGTGTTAATTCTATTACTCACTCTAATCCTCAACTTTACACTCTAGAGCGCGTGTGTAAGCAGTTAGTTAGTCAGTTAGACCAACACAGCCTGTAATTATACGTACTAGCTGCTTTGCGCCTAATTTTCAGTCCACGCACCTGTCACGTGGTGTAGAGACTGGCTTGTGATTGGCTGTTGCCATGGTCACGTGCTGGCTGACAGCCAATAAAACCACCTTGTTTGCTAGTCAGTATGTCAGCAAGACATCACGTGATACCGTGCTGCAAATTGTTTTTTCCTCAACGCAACAATTTCAAAACCAAGACCGCAGCTAACAAGGTTGGTTGAAACCCTTTAGCCCCCACCCCCCCCAAACGGCAAAAAGCGGGCATTTTTTATATACCCTTTTAAATTAAATCATCTTTTATTACATAAAATTTTTAAACCAAAACATCAAACCAAAAAATTTACAAATTAAAACACCACCAAAACCAAAAAATTTTTCATTAAAAATCAAAATTAAAAAAAATTTCCCCTTTTAAAAAAAAATTAAATTTTTTATTTTTTAAAACAACTTAAACACCACCACAAACCTTTTAAAAAAAAAATTTTTAAATTTTTTCTAAAAAAATCCACTTAAAACAAAAAATTCTTAAATTAAAATTACAAAAATTTTAAATTTTTTTTGGGCCCCCTTTGCAGGAAGTACAAAACATTGGTAAGGGTTTTGTTAGACAACTGGGCTGTAAAATTTTTAAAAAACCGATTTCTTTTTTATTGTCAAAACCCCATAACCCTGTGTTGGAGACTGATAGTATATATTAGTTAAAATTATTTTAAATTATAATTATTAATTAATTAATTAGAAGAAACTTTTTTATTTGACGGGGTTAGTTTTTTAGATTCAGAAACTTTGTAATGTGGAAACCGGAAACCAAACCGTGAGGTCTAAACTAAATAAAATTTGGGAAAGTTATGTACCTTGGTTTAGAAAACCACCACCAAATTTAAAAGATTTTTATTTTTTCCATAGGGAGGTAAAAAAAGGAAAAAAAATTAAAAAAACCGTTTTAATTAATTCCTTTTCTGACAATGAGTAAAAAACTCAAAGTGATAATGGAACAAATACACGCCACTTACACAATAAGTTATCCTTATTTTTCTCCCCTTGTGCCCCTCACACACATTAGATGGATAACATTTCACTGGGTTTACTGTAACATATTATCCCCTCCAAACATTACATTCTTGCATGCGACCACCGAAACGCAAAAATTCGCTAATTCTGTATTTCAGCCATCATGTAGTGCCAAAGCACAAGTTTTGGCAACCCGTTTCAAGTGGGTCCAACCCCAAAACCTGACAGATGGTTATATCAAGTTCCATATGATCAAAAACATTTTCATTTTAATCAAATTCGTTTTAATTTAAAACACTACCCGCCATGAGAAAAGGGTTGATAATTCCTAAATTCCTTAAACCAATTTTTCATGCCTGATTGATGCTCCTTGCAAATTGAGATTGTAAGTCCCAAAATTGTTCTATTTTTTAATAGGATTACAAATAAGGGGTGCGGGTAGAAATTTATTGAGTGTTCTCTACTCCCACCGTAACATACACAAAATGAGCTGCATTTTTATACCTTCAAGGAAGCAAAAACAAAACAGAGAGGGGTAGTAGAAACAGCTCCCCATGCCATAAGTCTAAATGTTTTTCAGAGATTCAAATAAAGGAGATATCTGTACGAAAGACCGCTGAACTTTTACTAACCCCCCCCCCCCCCCCCCGGGCCCCCCCTTTCCCCTCCCCCCCCTTACTATTTTTTAGTGGAAAGGGGGGGTTTGATAATTGCGATAGCAAAGGTTAAGGGAGTACCACATTGTTACTACTACTACTAAAATGGAAAAAGGGGAATGTTGGTTATTTTCGAAGGAGGGGATTTTGGGGGGTACCCGGTTATCTTATTTAGTCCCTGCTAATTTGCCTCGTTACATAAAAGACTGTTTTGAACCCCCCCCCTGGGGCGGTACCCGTGTTTACCACTGTTTACCACTTAAACCCACGGGGGACGGATAGAAATTAAATTATTTATTGAAAGTAAATTTAAGCGAGTATGTAAATCTTATTTTCTTCCAAAATCTCTGTTTACCCTGGTCAAAAAATTTGCACATAATGTGCACTATATTCCCTTATGCACAAGTACACAGTAAAGGGGCTGCTCCAGGGGGGGCCCTGATCCATTTATTTTTTAACTACAGACTTTTATTTTATTACTGGGGGTTTTTTGAATGGACTCCCAATATGCGTATAAAATCAGGGATTCATGCTTTTAAAATTAGGGATCTATTAACTCCTCTATTAAATAGTGGTAAGAGCACAAAGGAGGAGTAGGAGGCACCAAGAAGGAGGAGAAGGGAGAGGTTTAGCTAATAATAATAATAACCACTAAAACCTTTGAAGCAAGATTACAACATTTCCCCTGAGATTGTCAACATTGAACACAGTGTTATCATGGTTATTCAGACTCCTCTTCAGAGAAAGCTAGATTACTGTTGTAACCAGATTCCAGAATGTCCCTCACACGGATCTTCCAACAAAAAAACATGGCTTTGTGAATTAAGGCTTAATAGTGTGGAAATACAGAAGAGGAATTGAAGATTCACCGTTCACATGCCAACTAAAACTAAGTATTAGTTTTCCTATTTTTAGTTCTCACTTGTATATTGGTTTTTTTCCTATTTAAAAAAAAAAGTTCTCACTTGTATATTCGTTTTTTTCTTCTTTTTTCCACTACTCTAATATTGATAGGTGTCATTATATTAGCGACGTGTCATTATATTATATGTATGTGTTATTCAGTAATTCAGAGACAAAAAACATAACATTTTCATCATTTATTACTTATAACCTTTATACAGTTTTGCAGAGAAGGATAGTAAAGATCAACATGTACAATAGATATAATTGTAAGAAGTTACAGGTAACAAAAGAGCGTTTAATTCCCTTCCCTCCGGAAGAAACACACACAACACACGTTTTCTCTTCTCTTCACAACACAGATTGTGTGTAATGTGTGATAAAAATTACTCCTTCATAATACATATCTTTAGCTGAGTATGTTTGTAGCGGGGGATGCAGTGTGTTATGAGCTACACAAACTGTAAGTATAGTAGAAGAACCGTCAGTCACCCTGTATCACGCTTATATTACCATGTGTTGTTTTTACACTCATATCTTGTTCATACTATCCTATATTGGGATCGGCACATGGTTCTGCAGGGGCATCCTAAACGTGCTTTTTTGGGTTGCTACTCAAAAAGAGGGAGTAGGACAAATACATTAGCCAAAATACATAGTACATACAGGTTTTGGATGAGGAAGGATGGGAATTAAACGTTGTGAAGCGAAATCAGGTGAGAAGTTGAGCTGTTCTCTGGATCAGTGGACTTACATTTAATAGATATTTACATATTTGGATATGGCTCAATATTTAAATATGCTAATAATTAGATATGCTAAACAGACTTGTATCATGCAATTAAAGTTGTATGTAAGCAGCCTGTGTGTTAGACTGATAATTAATACTTTAGACCGCACCTAATTTAACTAACTGACACGTTTCCGGTAAGTTTAAGATTACAGATAGCTTTCATCAGCTCCGAGCGTAGTACACACCAATTTGGTACACCCACATTTTGGGTGGTTAGTAGAAGGACATCATGTTCAAATTTGTAATCTTCAGGAGATGCTAGGTTAATGAATCTAGGAATTTCGACGTTTCTTGGAAAATATTTCAATTTTAAAACTGTTGACATATGCAATATACAGTGTATAGACTTGGACACTGTAAGGGGGAGGTAGCCAGATTTTTTCTGACACGTGACAGCCATTAACAAATCAGCTTCCAGCAGTGACCAATCAAATCTTTGAATTACTGTCATGTGTCAAAACAAATATTGAAACCCCTCCCCAAACCCGGGTTTCCAATTCTACATTAATTAAAGTAGTTTAAAAATTTCCCTGGGAAATGGAATACAATTTTCATTTTACTTACACTTACAGAAGACTACAGAAAACAAAAGGTTTACATCTTTTCGGAGTATATTTTTGGTTGCGGTTTTGGAGAGTGAAGGGGAAAAGGAGGTTGAAATCATCTCTACCCCATTCACTGGGGCATTTTATCGGGGCAGTTATTGGGACAGGAACTGGGGCTTTATCGGGGCGGGTTTCTGGGACGTTTATCGGCGGTTATCTGGGACATTTATCAAAACAGGAAATCGGGGGCATTACGGGGGAGGTTCTGGGGCAGGTTTTTGGGGGTAGGTTATCGGGGGCAGGTTATCGGGGAGGTTACGGGGGCAGTTCTGGCAGGTTTTATCAGGAAAGGGTTATAACTATTTTTTTGGAAAATCCTCACCCTTATACAACAAATGACTTTTTTTTTCACCTACATTCATACGAATGTTCAGATTAACAATTAACATGTATTGTATTGAAGTGTGCACAGTGAACAGTGTATTGTCTCGTATCATGTGGACCGTATCTCTGTTTAGCTAATTTATTCGTTACGTTATATTTTCTAGGAGCCGCCAAAGCTCCAAAGGAAAATTTAGCAAAGAAATATTTCATTTTTTGTTACCATCTAAATTAGTACAGAAGAGCAACACTAATTTGAATACCAATCACAAAAGTGAGGCGCTGTTCCTCCAACTCTTCTTGTACAAATATAATTGTATCAGCTGGTTTGTTACTTATTACTTTATTACAACTACTGGGTATTTTATTTACTGCTCCTTATAAGGACAGTTTTACAGGGAGCCTGCTAACACTTTGAATTTACTTCAGATTATTCAGAATAATGAACAAATAGAATATCTGCTAAGAAAGCACAGAGAATTACTAAGAAAACAATATGATTGAATTATTATTATGAAAAGTAACGCCGTAACAGAGAGGCAAAATCATGACACAGATTATATAACATATAATATTATGATAAAATGTTTTAATACCATTTAGATGACCACCTCACTCTTTAACATACGTATTACGTTCGACAACTAAACTAGTTACATAACATAATTATGTCTAGAAGTTTCCAGAGAAACCACTTTTCTCTCAAATTTTTAAAATTTCTACATTTTCAGTTCCCCAGCTCATTAAAAGTTCAACACGGAATCTCGGAATTTTAAAGATTTTCAGTAATTAACACTTATCAAGAGTAAAGTGATATGAGTGCTGTGTGAATATTATCATAACTGAAAATATGTAAGTAAATTTATACACATTATACTAGGGGATGAGGTTTCGTTAACCTAAAGCTCGTGATGCAGGTGAAATATAAGAGTAATCGCTGAAAAAGAAGAAGAGATCTGAACCGTATAAGTACACGGGCTCATTCTTCACATCAAATGTTTACAGTTTCACATCGGGCAGTGCAACCTTCACATTTGTAAGCTCTAATATTTTGATGATCTTTAAACACTGGCCTCTGAACAATAAATTATCAATGATGTATATTCTGAAGTCTGAACCTTTCAAATAGCCATTACAATCTGAAGTCTGAACCTTTCAAATAGCCATTACAATCTGAAGTCTAAACCTTTCAAATAGCCATTACAATTGAGAGCTATTTTTAAATATTTCCCGCGTACCCCTTCTAAATTTAATTTCTTCAACATCCCTTGTTTTTCAACTGTTCAAGGGGTTTTTAAACATGGAAACATTTAAACACCCCTTGATCCTGTCTACCCCTTTCCCCCAAATACAACCCGTCTCTATTTAAACTGTCGTCAGCTATCGAAAAAGTGGGCAAATTACATACCGCTTAACTTCCTTCATGTTATAAGCAGCAATTGGCCATTTGGAACTTTTCAATTATTTAATTCTTTTTCATTGTCTAGGATTAAGGGGGCGAATTACAAAATGTATAACTTATTTCTTTAGGCATAAAAAAAAGGTTTGTCCCCTCATTTGCGTATGCTATCCGCTGAAACGATTTGTAATAGCACAATTTAAACAAGTCGCTCCTAAATAAGGAGTGGGATGGTGCTACCGGCTTAGTCATCCCTCAACTTCCCGTGTACTTATAAGGAGCCGGAAGTGCTACCCCGCCCCCAAATATTAAGGGTTAGAGTGCTAGATTCACCCCAAGTATTGCATAAGTTGTCGTGGAACTCGTGAGAATGAAACTGGTGAGTCTGTGAAACTGGTGGGTCTGTGGAGCTGGTGAGTCTGTGAAACTGGTGAGTCTGTGAAACTGGTGAGTCTGTGAACTGGTGAGTCTGTGAAACTGGTGAGTCTGTGAAACTGGTGAGTCTGTGAAACTGGTGAGTCTGTGAACTGGTGAGTCTGTGAAACTGGTGAGTCTGTGAAACTGGTGAGTCTGTGAAACTGGTGGGTCTGTGGAACTGGTGAGTCTGTGAAAAATCTTTAAACCGGACTATAATACTCTAACAGGTAGCAGATCTATTTAAATTTTAATAATAATGAAATAATTATACGGTACTTTTATAATGCTCATTAAATCTACGTAGGTCAGTTGTTAACTTTCAGGCGGCAGTGTCAGAGGGAATTTGAAGTGACATACGACACATCCCCTCTCTAAAAATAGAACACTTAAAACAGCAGTTTTAACCTTAAACGATGTGTGCTAATTCCTAACTTCCTTAGTTACAACTCACTGTTGCAGAGTATTTCGTTATCTGTGCTTTGTCCCTTCTTTCTGTACAGCACCCCAAACTTGAAGTTGATAGCTCCCTGTGAGATTTTAAGATTTGATATTACAAAATATTTGGTAGCTAATCATCAGCTCTTTTCTTTGAAGATGTTATTTTTAAATGTTATTTCTGTTGCTTCGTTAGTATTGGCAATCGAATTTCGTGCAGTGCAGTTCGATGAGTCTTAATATTATCAATTTCATTTCGAGGATCCAACACCTTTATTTGCAAGCCAAGTTTCTTTTAGATGCCAGAAAGTGCTATTAACACCTTTTTAACTACTAAACAAACTATTCCCCAAATGCCGACATCAACAGTAAAAAAGTTCGAAGTACATAACCACACAAATACCACACAAATACCAGCCCTCAAACGAACCTCTTGCTCCTCGATGTAGAGCAGATCTCTTTGTATCTCTGCTTCTTTGATCTCACGGGGGGCCCGCACCACGTTTATATCACCAAACTCTCTGTAAAACACTTGATTTAGTTTACTCGAAATCTTAATGCGAGGAGGCTGTTTGATTTAATACAACAGTCACAGTCATTGTCTTTTAATTAAATTTATATTATACGTGAAGATTCTCTTTTGTAACTCATTATAATGTGACACATTAGGGTAACACATTGAATCAAACACAGGGTAGGTTTCTAATTGCATCTCCTCACTTACTGGCATATTGACTGGGGACTCCGGGTTTTCTGCAAGTTTACGGGCAAATAAATTCTTTGTAGCCCCTGTTGAAATGTTTTGTAAAGGAGTAGCATGACATTCATTAATATTATATAAGCTCTGTTTTATAGGGAGTTAATATAATTGCAGAAGTGAAACAATTTGAATTTCACACAATTTTACAAATAGGTATATTAAATATTTGCCAGTTCATGCCAAGAAAGGGTAAATGATCATCCCACAGAGATCTGATATCTGCTTTTGATAGTGTATTAATGGCTAATGCACCAACTAAAGAGCAGTGTTTAAAACATTATCGAGTAAACTTCTGCAGAACATACAGTTTTAGCCCAGAGAATTGCTCTGTAGTGTTCATCTGATTTTACAACAGATAGAATGAACATGTTCTTCTCTGCTGTCTTGCCATAGTAGTTCTGATGAGCTGAAAAGTTACTTTCTTATTATAAGATTAGCAAAAGTTTCATGCATTACATAGAAACTCAACTAATGATTATCATAATAAGTGGAAGCTCAAGTATACTGCAAGTAAAGGATATAAGGATAGAAATGAAGTAATCACCTGTTCCAAGAAAATACTTGAAGTACCATCGGAGATGTGATTCTGGATTCTCAAGATGTATGGCACTGTGAGTTGACCCAACACTTCCTCGCCCACTAGCCTGGTAATATTGTATACATAATAAATATATGATTAGTAAACCCTGTCATTAATCAGATATATAACTCTTTAAAAGCAAGGATAAACCACATAAACCTGAAAGAAAAATATGAAAGAATCTCACCCTTCCGTTTTCTTCCCAAAACTTCATAATTCAACTTCATCACCAAACTAAGTACTTCACATTCTAAAATGATAAAAGCTTGTTGTTAAAAAAGAATATTTAGGTCTAATAAGGTACTAGTAGACCATGGATTTTTTAGCCAAACCTCTTCTTTACTTAGCAACGTTTGTTACTGTGAGGGTCTCACCCACATCCAAAAAGTTTTCCTCCCAGTCAAATATCTACCCCTGTAGCCAGACTGCCGGACTGCCGTGTTTCTGGATGTGGATTGTGGGGTTTCAAGGCTACAGATCTTCTTGAATCTTGATTGATGATCCAGTCAATGAGAACATGGGCAAATATAAATTTTCACTCCAAAAGTGTCTTAGGAACAATTCACAGGAAAGAGCGACCAATCGAAATGAGCTTATAATGTGCTGTTGCATTTCTGCAATGCTACAAACCAGCAATTCATGACCAAAGACCATTATCTCGGCAGATTACCACGTCTTGCAACAACAACAACAAGTTATCACATGCCAGACAGACATCTTGACTTAAAACAATGAGATAAGATCTACATTCCCATAACTATGGTTAGGGTCAAACGTTTTACATAACTTAACATAAATTACAATATTTAAAACTATAATTACTTTTTTAAATCAGGAAAAACATACGTAGAACAATTGCTCTTCCTAACAAGAAATGCGGCCGCTTTTCTTTTGTGGATGGCCGCTCAATTTCCCGATCCGTGATGGCGTATTTATCATATTCCATACAACCTGGGGACGGCCCAGTCTTTACTGTTTATATAAAACATGCAAATATGGCGAAGTGACATGCCGACTGCCGAGCGCCGCCCAGTTAATATAATTCTATATTGAATTTGAAATCGTGTATACTTCTAAGCTCTGTAACCATATGTTTATTGTTTATGCAACCTGACACGGATCTGTGCAAAATAGTAATACTAACTCAAATAATAATAATATGCTATCAATTAGTGCCTAGTGGGATACGTACATGATGAAATTAATATGTACTTGGTTGGTTCGGCGCCGCGCGCCAACAATTATATAATTCAGATTATCACGCAAATAAACTTTGCGCAGGTAGTCACTACGTGGGCGATAACGAGCTCGCAGGCACGTACGCACGCACGCACGCTCGCAGGGCACGGTCGCAAAGCTACCATATATCAAAAAAAAAAACCTCGATCGCTAACCCTTGGTCCTTGACTCTTTTGTGCCTTCGGCACGAGTCATGGATCGGGAAAAAATATTTTCAGAAAGTTCTTTATCATTATTATCAGAAGGCAAGTTGATAATGCATTGACTTTTAATACTATCGATAATTGATAAATAACATAAGAGGGTGAATCTTGGCAAATGAATAAATTGTTAAGCTGGATTACAATCCCTCAACAGATTGAGATCACTCAACAGATTGAGTCACTTTAGTCACATTCATGTAGTATGCGGATTGTGGATTGTGGATAGGAACATTATTATTGAGTCTCATTGTTGTAGCATTTTAATTTCACTGCCATGATGCAATGCCGAACTTACATCAGCCGCGCAAAACTTGTTATCTATTATTATTAAACAGTAATTAGCATGTTTACAAATTGCGACTCCTATCAGTTTTGCAGACCGTTAGTTATATAGTACTTTTAGTACTGGCATTTATTATAATATATTTTATTTTACATTATTATATTTTAGTGTGACTTCTATAATTTCATTTATCATGTAATTACCATTGATTAATAAATTGCGGCACACGCCAGCCTCCACCGTGGGGTTTCAAAACAAAACAAAGGTTAGTCGCGTATGTACACACAAGGTTTTGGAGATTAAAAAGTTATAATATTGAATAGTCTTCTTCAATTATGCTCATCAACAGCTATCCCCAGCCATCCTGCCCATCTAATTGTAAACTTTCTATGAGGATAATTCTAGGTTTGTACATTTTGAATTATCTTCGTATGCATCTTCTCGCAACCATGTATATGCGAAGGATTGACATCGTGAATCAAATGTTATATCAGGTGTAGAGTTTAACTTACAAATTTGAAATTTTTGACGGCTGACGATGGTGAGTCGCTACATTTAATTTAGGACTCTCATAGTCTTGAGTGTCGGCGCTCAAAACCACCGCCCCGCCTTACATAACTTCGTGGTTGCGGGGCGGAGCCTGTGCCGTTTGTTTCGGCCTCGAATGACGAGTGCTTGCCCATCAAATACACGATTGAAACACTAATTATTTATTGACATTCTACAGTTCCAAAATGAAGTAAATTAACTTTGAGCTTTGTTTTGGCGACTGCTTCATCGATGGGCGGGTAGGTATTTGTTTGTTTAGCAGTGTTGAAGATTAAAGCAATTATATAATGTATATCTCCATCATAATATATGCTAGTGTAAACATATTATATAATCAATAATACAAACAAATAATATGAGTGATTAGTAAGTCGCTAGATCATAGATGTGATTTAAGCACATGGTTACGTCAATTATTATTAAAAATTAATTGCTCTAACCAGAGCCCTCTCGCTTGCAGTAGCGCGACCGCTTGTGAAACAAGCGTGCACGCAAAACACGTATACACATGGCTATGTGAAAAAATTAATGCACTTTTTGCTTTAAAACAATTAAATGTCACATCATTGTGATTGTAAATAAAAGATTTAGTTTATACTCTAGTACAGGCATAGTTGAGGGGTGCACTTTGTTATACGATTTTGGGCAACAAGGGGGTTTTTTGTTAGGTCATTCTAAACCAAATCTTTGGGACAAATTTTTTTCGCTAGAACAACCCCATAGGGGGAAATTTCTAAATACCCCCTCGGTATCGAGATTTTCGTTTTTCGGGGTCCCGAAGGTCATAAGACTTCATTTTTTTTTGGGGTTAAAAATACCGCAGTGGGCCACATTTATAACAACTTAATTAATAAAAGTATGGTCAAAATTTTTTGTTCCCCAATATCTGCAAAAAATTAATTTAACTCAGGCGTAGGCCAAATTTCTTAAATTTGTATCCGTTCTGAAAGGCTTAGAGCCAAAAACTTTTTTTCTTAAAAAAAGCCGCAATACATGTTTTATTGAATATAAAAGTCATAAAGGTCCAGAATGCTTGCTTTTGGAAAAAAATCCAGAAAAAGTTTTTCCCTTGGGGATGAAAAAAATCTACTCTAGAAGCTAATTGATATCGAGTGGTGCAGTTTGGTGTCTACAAATTTTCTAGAAAACCAGGTCCTTTGTAAGGTCATTCTGGATCAGAATTGATAAGGTACGCAATTTCTATCAGTAGTTCCAACCCTAGGGGGGAATTTTCTAAATTACCCTCTGGAGCAAATATATGACTTTTGTATCTCGCCTTCAGAACGTTGTAGGGGCCTCTCTTTTAGCTCAAACTAACTGCAAAAGCCACATTTACATACAAGCAATAAAGCAACATAGGGTTTATAGTGCTTAGCTTTGGAGATATTCATTAAAAACTGTTTTAAACTTTCGTGCATCCTAAAATAGTAACATCAAACATGTAATAATTTTGGTATCCTGGGCTAAAAAAAGTCTTACAGACCACTTTACTTGCAGTACAAGCAAAATGTTCAGCATGAACACATTCAGATAATATTTATGGAGCAACACAATTCAGTTTCAGAAGCTCCTTCCAGCTATCTTATCTTATCCCCAAATGTATACATCTAATCATCTCTCTGGCTACTTCAAACTACTTCAATCCCCAAATTTATACATGAACATCTAACTATCTCGTTATAAAGCAATGAAAGGCATTAGTTTGGTCAAATCAAATAGCTACTACAAGTTGGGCTCTCTCCAGTACTGTTTGACTATCATGGCTAATCAACTTCAATCCCACCTCATGAAGTAGAATCTACTTTCTAGCTACCTTTAATTCTGCTACCCCTCCATGCCATGCCTATTCTACCCAGCTACCACCCAGCACGTTTAATTTTAGCTCTTTCTAGCAACCTCTGAATGCTACCTCCTGCTCTATACAGGTACCACCAGTGGGCAGAAACCACCAATTCCAGCTCTTTTCCACCTACTTCGGCTACTCTATTTAGCTACTACTGCAAGGCCCCCTAGCCCCTCCAACCTCTGCTCTTTCTAGCAAACTTAACTTAAGCTACCTCTTGCCTTTTATAGCACCGCCAGCAACAATTTATTCTGGCTCTTTCCGGCTGCCTCAGCTGCATTCAACAATTCCCAGCTCATTGAGGAGAGGAAACCAGCTATTTCTAGCAACCTCTGAATGCTACTTCCTGCTCTATCTAGCTTCCACCAGCATCCACTTATTGGTGTTAAGCTACCACTAGCACCTGCAAATTCTAGTTCTATCCAGCAAACTCAGAATACCTTATGCTATATCCAGATAGCACAAGCACCCCTCAAATTCTAGCTGGAGCCTGGAGGTAGCATGAATTTATGTAAAAACAGATAGAATTTGAGAGTGCTCAACCAACTGAATATGGATGGATGTAGCCCGAAGTAGCTAGAAGAAGCTAAAATTTGTGGGTACCGTTTGCTAGTGTTAACTGGATAGAGCAGAAAGTAGTCTGAGGTTGCTTAATAGGGCTAGAATTTGCAAGTGCTGGCAATAGCTGAACAGAGTAGGAGTACGTCTGAGGTTGCTGGATAGGGCTACAATTTGCAGGTGCTAGTGGTAACCATTTAAACAACAATTATTGGTGTTGGTGGAAGCTAGATAAAGCAGGAAATAGCATTCAGAGATTGCTAGAAGGAGCTAGAGTGGAGGTAGCAGAATTGAAGGAAACTAGAAGTAGATTCTACTACATGAGGTTGGATTGGAGTTGATTAGCCATAATAGCCAAACAGTACTGGAGAGAGACCAACTTGTGTAAGACCCGGGATCCCGGCTTAATCCCGATCCCTAATCCCGGTCTTAATCCCGGTCCTGGCCACTTTTTCCCAATCCAGTCCCGGCCAAACAAGCGGTTCCGGTCGAGCCTTGGCTTTAACGAAATGGAAGCAACCAGGAAGATGGTCAGATGTATAAATTTGGGGATTGAAGTGGTTTGAAGTAGCCAGAGAGATGATTAGATGTATACATTTGGGGATAAGATAAGATAGCTGGAAGGAGCTTCTGAAACTGAATTGTGTTGCTCCATAAATATTATCTGAATGTGTTCATGCTGAACATTTTGCTGTTCTGCAAGTAAAGTGTCTGTAAGACTTTTTTAGCCCAGGATACCAAAATTAAGTACATGTATGATGTTACTATTTTAGGATGCACGAAAGTTAAAACAGTTTTTAATGAATATCTCCAAAGCTAAGCACTATAAACCCTATGTTGCTTTATTGCTTGTATGTAAATGTGGCTTTTGCAGTTAGTTTGAGCTAAAAGAGAGGCCCCTACATCGTTCTGAAGCCGAGATACAAAAGTCATATATTTGCTCCAGAGGGTAATTTAGAAATTTCCCCCCTAGGATTGGAACTACTGATAGAAATTGCGTACCCTTATCAATTCTGATCCAGAATGACCTTACAAAGGACCTGGTTTCTAGAAATTTGTAGACACCAAACTGCACACTCGACTTCAATTAGCTTCTAGAGTAGATTTTTTTCACTCGCCCAAGTGAAAATCAGTTTTTCTGGATTTTTTCCAAAAGCAAGCATTCTGGACCTTTATGACCTTTATAGTGTCAATATAAACATGTGCATTGCGGTCATTTTAAGCCAAAGTTTGAGTCTCTAAGACCTTCAGAAGCTGAGATACAAATTTAATGAAATTTGTGCCTACGCCTGAGCTTAAATTAGTTTTTTGCAGATATCTCGGGAACAAACAATTTTAGACCATACATTGATTAATAAGTTGTATATAAATGTGGCCACTGCGGTATTTTTACGCCAAAAAATGAAGTCTCTATGACCTTCAGGAGCCGAAATACGAAAATCCTGTATACGCGACTGAGGGTAATTTAGAAAATTTGCCCTATAGGGTTGTCTCTAGCGAAACAAATTGTCCACCTAAACGATTCTGGTTTAGAATGACCTAACAAACAACCCTGTGTTGTCAGAAATCGTATACATCGAAGTGCACACTCAACTATGCCCTGCTACTAGAGTATTAAGTAATTTCAAAGATTTAGTGTACAAAGCTCATGATAGAAGTTTATGGAGAAGCTATGGGTGAGTCGAGACTACTCGGCCACTTGATCTTATGATTTATTTTCTATTATCTTGTGTTTGCTGTATATAGTTGATTAATAACATGTCACATAGTTGGGTAGTTGAATGAAACTTGTGCTACAACTGTCTACGCAGAACTGCGTACTGCTTAGTACTTCATACTTGAGCAGTACTGATTTTCACAGAGGTGCGTGCTCAATCACAAATAAGCGCATGGTTTTTAGAATCTCTCCATTATTTAATTGGATCGTAGTGTTCACGGCTTGTACTGCGCGAACGACAGAAATTTCCTTTAAATTATTTTGCTTCTGAAATTTTGGCTCTAGTAATTAAGAAATGTGACATGTAATTGTAAGATAACAATTAATGAGTAAATAGATCCTGTGCGTGGCGCTTATAGCTGCACCTAAGAATTTCCTAACAATGTGTGGCTGTGTGTGCGCCGTGCTGTATATGTGGTTGAAATTGAAATTTGAATTTATTTATTGTTTATGAATATAACATTATGTATTGATTGTTTTGTGGTAAATACAAATTTTGTCTTTCTTTAAATTTTGTCTTTCTTTATCAGGAAACTCAGTGTAAGACATTAAGTAAGACATCTTGTACTGACAATGAAATTACATAAACATCTTAGTTTTCCAAACATTTGGGTCAAAACTTTCAACAAAAAATAATAATTTCAGGAACATTTTATTTTTAAATTTCTGTTTGAACATCCGGCAAAATTTTTGGAAACTGGAACCGGCACCAGATCCAAATATTAAAGCCGAATATAATATCCGGTCGGAAACAGGTTCCAAACGAACACCGGCCGTTCTAAAATATAATAGCCCGCTTTATTTGATAGCCATGTGGCTATTTCACAAAAGCATTCTCAACTCTTATTAGGAAACTGATATCGCTAAAATATAGGAAATACTTTTTGGATGGGAGCTGTCAGGAGGCCTACATTTAGATTGTCAATTGGGTAAAAATGTTTTTCAGCAAGACTTTGACAGACTGGTTCAGATACAAAAAAGGGACTCAACTTTTGTGTGCACCCTAAAGAAACTTGTCATACGTTGTATGACCCGCCGCGCACGAGTGCGCGGCTCCCCCGGCCCTGTATCGTTGAAACTCTACAGGGGTGTAACAATATAAATTCCACTATAGTGAAACGACCGTGGGGGTCACGATGTGATACAAAAAGGAACGAATTTTAAATTCTATCCTTTATTTACAATCAAGAGAAACAAATTATAGTGAAACGAATTTAAAATTTTACCCTTTATTTTACAATAATAATATAATAATATTTTTGACATACGTTGCATGCCACTTTTCGCGCGCGAAGCGCGCGCCGCCGTTTTGAAAGTTTTAAATTTTAATATATTCACATTTCTATTTAAAAGTCAATATTAACTGGCCGCCAAAGCCGCGCATTCTTGAAAACAGGATTAACTTGTTTTTAGTTATATTCACATAGCCATGATTTTCACATAGCCATGATTTTTAGACTCGATTTTCAGGGCGCGCGATTGAAAATCGCTCGCGCAATACAATTACACATGAGCGCTGACCTTTGACCGGCAATAATTTCGACTAGGAACAATGTTTTTCCACGGGACCAAAAGTAGCAAATAGATATTACTCCCCTCTAATAGAAACAACTATAAAATCAACTTTGAGAGAAATTTCATAAAGACCCCCTGCCCCCTTAATAGGTCAGTTCGTTTCATCTATAACATAGAAAACAGAACCACGGACTTGGTTCCCTTCTATAAGAAGGCCCACATACTCCCTATAGACCAGCGAATCATCTTTAGAGTTTGTCTATTAACCCATAAATCAGTTCTGTAGTGGATACAGAACTTTCTAACGCCATGACCAGGTCGAAGAGACCGCGCGGGTGACCATCTCATGCTCAAGATACCAAAGAATAAAAAGTCCAAAGTTGATGACAGACGTTTCTCAAACCAAGCACTGGCTGCATGGAACTCTCTTCCACTGATGTTGAGATGTATTACTGAATACTGATACCAACTGCTTCAAGCGAATATTGACTTACTTGACTTAAGGCGGCTTCAGCGTCCGAGTATTGATGCGCTGTCTCCATAAAACTCTATCCGCCATAAGTCCGCCCATTTCTCCAGTGTCGTTGAGACCCGTGTCAGCTCGTAGGCTATCAACATAGGTCATGGCTGGTCTCCCCCTACTCCGCACCCCATGAGTTGGTTCCCAGAGTAACAAGCGGTTTGCGACTAAGTTCTGGGTGCCGGTGGATATGGCCTGCTAGTCGCATCCTGCGCTCTTGGATCTTCATGGTTGCTCTCGGTAGGTTGCCATAGACTTCTTTGTTGGTTTTTCGCTGCTTCCAATCCACATTAAGTGCCATCCTTAGCATTCTAGTGTAGCAGCCATCATTGCGTTTCTTCAGTTGCTCTGTCAACGTCCACGTTTCAGAACCATAAAGAAGTATTGACTCCACAGTAGCAACAAATAGACGGATCTTTAGTCCTCTTCTAAGGTCAGACTTCCACATCTTCTCTAGCTTGTGGCAGGCTGCCCAAGCCTTAGCTTTTCTGACCCGCAGGTCCCTCTCTGTTGTTGCTATCCAAGCTCCAAGGTAAACAAAGTCTGTGACCTTTTCCAGCTGGTTTCCAGAACAGCTATTAAGACTACTCGCCTCCTCTGTCATGTTCAGAGTCATGAACTTAGTTTTAGTGCCGTTCATGGCTAGCCCAACACTCAGTGCTGCTTTCTCAAGCCTGTCCAGGAGTAGTTTTGCCCCTTCAATGGTATCAGTGATAAGGGCAACATCATCTACAAACTCGACGTCTGCGATCTTCTCGGCACCAATCCTTCTACTCCGTGCAGGCCTGAGAGCGAATATTAAATAACCATTTATATAATCAGTTTTGATATTTTTTCTTTCCATTTGTCTTCATTTTGCAAGACACCTTGCCTTTTATTTTTTACCGCACTCCATTTTATGTCTTGATCTCTATCTTTCTAGGATCTGTTTCTCTTTTGGTTGATTGAGTCACTGTACTCAGTAAAACAAAAATTTCAGCTAAACAAAAATTGTACTAACCTTTATTATACCTACATGTATTGTATGATTTCTGCTTCTATAAAGTTTAATGGGGTTTACAATAAAAGATGTTTTAATTTTGTCTTAGCCTTATAATGAGTTATAATTTAGTTCAATTTTACACATTTGCTCACATCACTCACAGTCAGCCGCTCTGACATGGCCTGGTTAACCACGTTCCTTGTGTTGTTGGTTAATCATATGAGTGGGATATACATACCTCATTTCATTTTATTTTATTTTATTCTATTTTATTTTATTTTATTTTATTTCATTAGTGTAATATGGTAAGCTGGTGGTTTAGTGTAGAAGAGCCGTTGGATTTAGTGTAAGATTATGTAGGATTAGTGTAATAGATTATGGATGGTTTTGCGGAGGAAGACACGTGTTAGTCAGGTTAGTTAGTTAGGTTAAGTTATTGGATGTAGAAAGGGTACAAGTACTGTAAGAATGGGAATTGCGAGGGCCAGGGTAAGATAATTTGTACCGTACACAAATAGATTCACAAACCTCTACAAGCAATCCGTGCTGTGATACGTATAATACGATAACACAAGTATCGCTAACTAATCTAACTCTTGTAAACAATTAGGTACAATATTACTACCAGCACTTTGTAGGTTTACAACCTACAAGGACGCGCGCCGAGTTGGACTCGTCGACGGTCCAATATATGGAACAGATATTTTACGAGTATCACCCGTTAACCATATATTGGAGTTGGAGTCCAACTCGGCGCACGTCCTGGTAGGTTGTAAACCTACAACCAGCACTGCGTCACGTGGCATCACATGGCGAACCAGGTGACACCGTGCGGCCCAGTCATTTGACTAAATTTATGAAAGACTTAATTTGTCGTTTTAAAGGTATTTGATAGCTTGGATAGTCTATCAAATACCTTTATTAAGTTGTGTGTGGCCATTCGAATTACGTTTCTCCTGAAAAATGAGAATTGTAGCTTCTCAGATGACCAAGATACAAAGCATGACGAGTTTATTCATTACGTGTGATCAGGTAATTAATTTACTGCTAATCACATTAGCAGTATCCCAGAGGGGTTTATAGCAACATGTCTTGGACAGGGACAGGGAAACTAGTCACAGTATAAGTTTATCGAATTAAAAGAACAGGTCTAAAGGTATGAAAAATTGATCAAATCAAAATGTAATTTCAAAGATATCTAAAATCTCATATGTATGTGTTTTCAATCGGTCTTCTTTGTCATACGTTGTATGACCCGCCGCGCACAAGTGCGCGGCTCCCCCTGTATAGTTAACGGGTGATACTTGTAAAATATCTGTTCCATATATTGGACCGTCGACGAGTCCAACTCGGCGCGCGTCCTGGTAGGTTGTAAACCTACAACCTGTATCGTCGAAACTCTACAGGGGTAGTAGTGAAGCGACAGTGGGGGTCACCACGTGATACAAGGTCTTCTAATCTTCTAATCTTCTAATCTAAATTTTTTCTTGTCCTCACACGCTCCAGATATCTTCATTATATATGTCTCTATTCACCTGAGTTATTTTCATGTTTGATATATTATATTTTAATTTATCTATCTGCAACAAATTCGATTATTTTTTTACTAAAACTGTAAAACATGAGCACTATATAATACTGCTTCTTCTACGACTAAAATAATTTTACACAATTTGAATTAGTCAGTTTTTAAAAAAATCATTATGGTATATCACTGATACCACTGATTCTTAAAATCGATTTGATTATTCCAAAATCACCCACCTGAGTTACACAAGTTCTCCTTGCACGTTTCAATTCCACAGGCAAAATCCTTCACATTGTCGAGATTCTCGTGATATCTAGGTTCAATACCCTTACATTCAGCCAATTTTGAGTTCACATCTGCCTCGTTCACACAAAGATAATCTGTCATATAGCTGGACCTGTCATCCTCGCCTTCAGTCAAAGTTATGGAAAGAGATGCGCATGTGAATGTTTGTATTTCCATTAACATAGTTTAATACTTTCAATTACTACTATATAACTGTTTCAGGAGATATGTTCCCTGTTTATGTGTCTTAGGCTAGTGGAGCCTTGTTTGATATCCCTTCCCTTATACCCTTGGTGTTTCATTGCTTTCACTGGTACTTGCCATTTCACATTGGTAGCAAGGAAGTGAACCTGCTGATTTGAGATCTACCGTGATGACAGGTGAAAACTCAGAGGAGACACCTGCACCAAGCTTGGGTAACAATAGGACTGGATACAAGGCTCCACCGGCTTACAAGGAAGGTCGCTGCTATGAAGACTGGAGGTTGGACATTGATCTGTGGAGTGAGTTTACAGCTCTTCCCAAGAAGAGGAGGGCAACTGCGTTTCTTTTGGAGCTGAATGAAGGAAAAGTCAAGAACCATGTTAGATCCTTGGGCAAGGAAGTGCTCATAGCTGAGGATGGCTTGGAGCAGATAATAGCTCGATTAGATAAGATCTACAAGGAAGACTCGTCACATATAGCATATAAAATATACTGTAAGTTCGAACAGTATGAAAGGCGCGATGAAATGAATCTGCAGAGTTATATATCTGAGTTCGAGAAGTTGTACGACGATCTGAAAAAGCACAAGATCGAGCTGCCAGAAGAAGTACTTGCATATAGAGTATTGAACAGTGCCAAGCTGGCACCAGAGAAAGTTGATCTTGCATTGGCAACTGTGAAGAGTATGACCTATGCAGAGATGGCAAAAACGATAGGGAAAATCTTCACACGACTCCCAAACACCGACAGTCAGCAACACGGAAGTGAAACTACTGTGATAAAGAGTGAGCCAGAAGAGTGTAACTTTACCTACAACAACAACTGGAGACGAGACTCTAGAGGAGGTTCAAGAGGTTCAGGGAGTTACAGTGGTCCGTACAGAAATAACCGAGGAACCAACAGAGGAACTTCATTTCCATATAATTCAGGAGATGCTAGAACCAGGTTCAATAGCGGCTGTTTTGAGTGTGGAGAAAAGGGCCATATTGTTCGTTTTTGTCCAAAGAAAGCAAGAGGTGCTCAGTACTTCGCGGAGGAAGAAATGGAATCAGAGAACTCTGGAAGCGCCTACGTGACTCTGATGGTAGAAGAAACCACCTGCACCCTCATTCAGGAGAAGCCCGATTTCAGCTCCCTAGTGTTCGAGACACTATCGTGTGCAGTCATTGATTCTGGCTGCACAAAGACTGTGGTTGGAAGAAACTGGGTTGAACAGTATGCAGAAACATTGGGAGAAGAAGAAAGACGGATGATGACTCCAACTGAATGTGCAACCCCTTTCAAGTTCGGAGATGGTAAGAAGGTGACCTCAGTTGAAAAGATAAAGATACCAGGGAGGATAGGGACGCAGAAAATACTCATCGATGCAAATGTTGTGAGTTGTGACTTACCCCTACTATTGAGCAAACCCTCTTTGAAGAAGGCAGGAGCAGTAATTGACTTAACCAAAGACATAATGATGTTTAACGGAGAACAGGTCAAATTGCTTGAGTGTAAGTCAGGACATTACTGTGTACCCCTGTGCAACAGAAGGAGATGTCTCAGCGACTCAAGTGTGCAGTTGGTATTGACAGTTACTGAAGATACTATGGGTGGCACAGATGAAAAAGAAATGAAAAAGAAAGCCTTGAAACTGCATAGGCAGTTTGCTCATACTCCAGCAAACAAGCTGCAGAGTATGTTGAGGAATGCAGGCTTCACTAAGAAAGAGTTTATGAAGGCTCTAGAGATAGTATGCAGTAACTGCGAAGTGTGCCAAAGATATTGTAAGACAAAACCAAGACCGGTTGTCGGGCTGCCAAGGGGAACTGTCTTCAATGATTGTGTGGCAATGGACTTGAAAACTGTGCAAGGACAGATGTCAGGAGGATATTCCCCGTACCAGCTTGTCGTGGGAAAGAACCCGCCATTGCCAAATGTGGTAGATAATCATCTTCCTGCCTTGGAGGAGAAAGTTGCCAGTAGACATCTGGAAGACAATCTAAGAGCAATGAGGACTGCACGTGAGGAGTTCATAAAAGCAGAGAATAGTGCTAAAATCAAACGTGTCTTGCGGTCACAGGTTTGTACCTGTCAAGACACTGTGCTGGAGATGGGTGAAAAGGTTTTCTATAAGAGAAACAATTCTGACAGATGGAGTGGACCTGGTGTTGTGATAGGACGTGAGAAGACGACCCAAGATCAAGAGAAGCATCAATTTGTTTCACCCGAAAGTAATGATGGTACAGAAAAAAGGATGGTTGACGAAGATCAGACTCCAAGATACTTTTCTGAAGAAGTTTCACTTGAGCAGAGAGCTTCTAGAGAGAAAGAGTTGAGAATTCCTGCGACAAGCACGGTAGTAACTGCTGACACCCGAGAGTTGGTAACTCAAGTCATAGTGCCTACGGCAAGTAGACAACAAGAGTCTGTAGAAAAGATAGAGCTCTATCACAGTAGGGCAGGAAAAGCCTCTGGAAAATATGCTAAGTGTCTGAACATTCAGCTCGATGGGGAAAGCACTACCCAATGTGTGGACTGGTCTGAGCTTGCTTCCGAGTGGCACGCTGATCCAGAACAAGAGCAAGAACAAGAGCATGAAGTCATGTTCACCAATGGAGAGATGTTTGAGGCAACGTTTTAACCTACGTGGGACTATTGAGGATGGGAAACTTCCCAAAGCTGTATCAGCTTTATTGTTCAATGGAATTTAGAACGCTTATTTGTTGGTTCCAAAAACAATTGAATTATTAAATGAATTTTATGTGTGATGTATTAGTTCGTATTCGAACGTTTTTTAAGAGTTTTTAAAGAGTTGAATAAAGGTATATATTTATTATTTTTATCATAATTACAATTTATTGGTCTCATTCGAGCACGAGCATTTTTATCTATTTAAGTGTTTATTAAAGAGAAAGAAAGGGGAGATTGTGAATGTTTGTATTTCCATTAACATAGTTTAATACTTTCAATTACTACTATATAACTGTTTCAGGAGATATGTTCCCTGTTTATGTGTCTTAGGCTAGTGGAGCCTTGTTTGATATCCCTTCCCTTATACCCTTGGTGTTTCATTGCTTTCACTGGTACTTGCCATTTCACAGCGCACACCTCTCCCTCCTGACACTGAGAAAAACAATTTTATTATTTATCACCAATTTATCACACAATCAATCAATAAATATACATTCGAATAAATAATGCCCAACTAAATTTTGGCCCTAGATGATAACATACTAGATTATAAATAGACTTGAGTGGAATTAATGTGTACACTAGCAGCTAGCTGGTTTTACCTCTCGAACGCTGTCTGATTCACAATCATTTCGCTGATGTACAGAAATATTTACGTCTTTGCAATCGTAACAAGTAAGTGATTGAGCTCGTGCCACCATTGCCAATATTACAACTATTGCTATATTCATTTTAGCTTCTTTACTTTAGGCTACTGTACATAAATTGTTAATAAATATCAGTTTTGATAAATGCTGACTATGGGAGATGTTTAAAAAAACAGGATTCTAAAAATCAGGTGACAGAAATATTCATCCCGGCCTATGATAGATCCGATGAAATGTAACTCAACGTAATGAAAACAACCGACGATAATGAGGACTTGCACGTGCAGATAAAGACGAAGTATCACTTAACAAACCAAACTGGGTTAAGTGAATAAGGAGTAGCATTGTTAAAACTTACTGCTTTTCTAATCACGAATTTATAATCATAATTCGTTAACTCCTCTCGTGCCTGACAATACTTCGCTATGACAGGGTACCAATTGGTTTGAGAAGGATCAATCCTTGACAATCCATTCCTTGTGAAGCTTGATCTGTAAATCTATCAAATGTGTGAAAAAAATTAGAACACGTGATATTCACATGTTCCAATATCATGTACCATATAATGCAAAGCAAGAACTACCTTAGGGCCAACAAATTTGGGTCACGATAAATTTGGTTACTATAATTTTGGTTACCATAATTTTAGGCACAAATTTCGCAAATTTTTAGTCTACAACAATTTTAGTCGAATTTTTTGACTTTTCAAGACCATTTTCCATTCCATTTATTTGATTTTTCCATTATTAAGCTATATTAGTTTTTTCTCAATTTCGCATATAACATACTTTATAGTGAACTAAGTACAGACAACGGAACACATGTATCAGAAATTTCCCATGGGCCCACGTGCACACTGCGCGCCAAACGGTTACTTGGACAAATTATCAACCTCGTGATCCTGTAACTTATACCATACGCGCTTATTTTGGTAAGGAGGAGTATTCTCGATCTGGGAATTCAACGGCGAGCCAACATGTTACACACATTAGTTAAGTTTGGAGTCCCACAGGGCTCTGTGCTGGGTCCGGTCCTGTTCAACATCTACATTCGCTCTTTGTACTCAGCAGCACATGATTTGAACTTCTCCATCCAGGGTTACGCCGACGATCATCAGCTGTATAAAAGTTTCAAGCCAAACGAGGAGCCCACCGTCCTTATCAACGATGTTCCCAAATGTTTCCAAGAAATTAATGACTGGATGAAAAAACATTATCTACAGCTCAATGCAGGAAAAACTGAGATTCTTGTTTTTGGGACACCGCTTGTTCTCCAGCAGCTGTCTATAGGGGGCGTGTTTGTTAACTCTGAGACGTGTGTCAGGCTGTCACCTGTTGCAAAGAACCTCGGATTTCGTCTCGACTCTCAACTAAACTTTGGTGAGCAAATCAAGCAACTTAAAACATCGTGTTTTCTGAAACTAAGAGACCTTGCTAAGATGAAAACATTCCTTACAACCAAACAGATGGGAACACTGACTCAAGCAATTGTTATCTCATCGCTAGACTACTGCAATGCGCTTTACTATGGTTGTAGTCAAGCCTCAATTACGCAGCTGCAGAACATTCAGAACCGAGCATGCCGTCTGGTTTTTGGATTAAAGAAGAGAGACACAGTCGAGGAGAAGCTCAAATCCCTTCATTGGCTCAAGGTGAAGGAAAGGATTGAGTTTAAGTTATGTTTACTGATTTTCAAAGCAGTCAATGGTGTTGCTCCTGCATATCTGTGTGATCTAGTAACATTTGTTAGTTCGATTAGCAGAAGAACTTCCTCCTTACACCTACCTGTCGGATCTACAAGATCGCACCCAAGAGCGTTTCAGACTGTTGCTCCGAAAATCTGGAACCAACTACCAATTGAAATTAAGACTTGTTCTGATGTTGATCTGTTCAAAACATTATTAAAAACTCACCTGTTTAAGAAAAGTTATGGCATGAGCGATTAATTGACAATATAACTTTATGTTATTTGCTTAAACTGTTTAGGATGCAACCTAATGTCATGATCTTTTTGAACTTATTAGCAATTAGACTGTTAGCTCGCTTCATAAGCATGTCATCTTCGTTCCAAAACTTTTTATGTCCTATGCATACACTCCTTGATAGTTATCTTGATCTAGTATCTTTGTTTCACACAATAGAGCATAAGTTTTGTGGTTTATCCACTGGGCTTAGAGTTTGTGTTTAAGCTACCAAATTTTATTATTATTATTATTATATCATAGCATACAATTTCTGATTACACGCAGTAGGGACCTGTAGCTGTTATGTGTACAATTAGCGATATTTAACTTTTTATAATAAACATATGATAAAGAATGTGAGCTCAATAAAATTTAATTCGTATTATATGCTCTACTAAAATTTTGGTCTACTTCAAAATTAGTCGCCGAAAAATTTTGTCACATGAAAACAATTTTAGTCAAAAGTTTGACTAAATTTATAATAGACTAAATTTGTCGTTCTTAAGGTAAGTTTAATTTCTAAAAGTTTACTATCATTAGATTGCTAAATACATACGTGTGATTATCTCAAATATCACATCTATAGATTTGAGGTAGGGCCTGTCGTGATATCATGATTCATGGATCACTTAGGTTCCACCAGGATCTGGTAGTCCTCATAATTCTGTGGCCTCTATGTACTGTCATATCACACAACTCCTTAAATAATTTACACAATACAGTGTCCATGTCTGAGTGGCTGTCAAAAACCTTTCTCTCCTCTTCGGAGCAGAAGGTTTAAAACAAACACAGGTCTCACAAAGTCAAAAATTACTGTTTTCAAACGCTTGCGGAAGACAATATTCAAACTTCGATAAAGTATAACAAGTGGGTACTTCTCGGAAAGGGAAAACTATTTTTGAGTTGTTTTAATATAATTACTGCAAAACAAATTTCCAAATTTAAGCAAAAAAGAGCAAATGTTCACCTTGTTAGTTGAAGTATATTCGTTCATTTCCTGTCCAAGAAACTCATGGGACAGTGTCTCATGGACAGGGGAATAGACAGTATCTCATGCTGTACAACTATGTGTACAACCTGATTGAGACAATTGATCACTACAAGTTGGTGTGTAGCTGACCAAAGAGGCAATTGCCAGTTATAGTTAGTCATTAGCACAATTGTTGATTAAGCGGGCAGATTGGATACTATAGCTCTACAGTGCTGCCCCTGGTAACTCGTACTGCGTTTTATAGATCTAGATCGTAGAGTACGTTATATTGACCACAGACCACATTTGGGTTAGTCACATACTACTACAAAAATACTGCTAGGAACCGAGTACCGGTTTATGGATTTGGCTGCTGAACCGGTAACGGTCGGATATCATTTTATTCTCCTGTAGGAAACAGGAAATTACAATTTTATTGAAAAAGGTTAAAATTTCCGGCCGCTGGTTGCTATAGTACAAAATTATGAGATGTATCCCAAAAGTTTTGAAATCTCCGATTTTGTGCATCTCATGCGACGGTATCAGATCTCAGGACATGCTTTCAGGTGGATGATGATTAATCACTCTACACTCGACTGTCACATGACTTTTTAACACGGCCTCACGGTGGCCCTGAATGACTATTCGAAACCCTAACCCTCTAATCTGATCCCAACCCTAACCCAATCACTTATTGAAGCATATGCTGAAACCCTAACCCTAAGGATCAAGACAGTTTTTCGCCGATATCTCGTCAGGGGAGCATTTTAACCCTATGTCATGGGCCGCAGCCGGGTGATTCAGAATCAGCGTTCAAAAATACATCCATTCAGGTTGATTTCAACTGTCAGGGGCCCTTTTAGAAAAATCACGAAGATCAAGTGTAAAGTGATTTAACATGCTTTCAGGTCTCGAGATCAGACACGACTATCTGAGTAGGATTTTAATGGTTTTCGGTTGAATACCTTCAAGCGGGCTTGAAGTGTTCATTCTAATGTCCGTCCAAAATTATTATGTTGTATGTGATTTTTGTCGAATTTAATTGTGGTATGTGGTCAATATAGCTTACGCAACGATGTAGATCTATAAAACGGAGTACGAGTTACCCATTACCGGGGCACTATGAAAGCCTCTTGTTTCTCCACATATGTTTCATTTGTGCCAACTTACTACGATTTTACAATATAATGACTACAGATGAGAAATAAAATGTGCACCTTGTTAGTTGAAGTTTATTCGTTCATTTCCTTTCCAAGAAACCCAATGGGAAATTTGCTCACATCACTCACAGTCAGCCGCTCTGACATGGTTAACCACGTTCCTTGTGTTGTTGGTTAATTATATGAGTGGGATATACATACTTCATTTCATTTCATTTCATTTCATTTCATTTCATTTCATTTCATTTCATTTCATTTCATTTCATTTCATTTCATTTCATTTGTGTAATATGGTAAGCTGGTAGTTTAGTGTAGAATAGCCGTTGGATTTAGTGTAAGATTAGGTAGGATTAGTACATAATGGATTATGGATGGTTTTGCGGAGGAAGACACGTGTTAGTCAGGTTAGTTAGTTAGACTAGCAGGAACCCGTATAATATAACCCTAAACGGCGCGGTGTCAAGACTCAAGAGACTAAAATAATTATTACCTATTTAATTGGCGTTTTTGACACCACTTGGGGGTCCAAATTTTGGGCTCTAAAATCATTATTCCCTGGCCAATTGTTTATTTTTTACATGCTGATTTGAAGGCCATTAAAGCATTTGACCCAGTCAAAAAGGTTTCAGTTGTATATCTTTTACAGGTTTTGCAGAAAGTTGCGTTAAAGTTGATGCTTTGATGCCGTGGTGTCAGTAAAATGGCACAGATATATATCGTCTCGCTTTATATATAGTAAGATTAAGTTATTGGACAGACTGGGCCGCGCGGTGTCACGTGGCTTCTTAAATTCTTTATTATTATTTATTCTTATTGTATTTATTCTTATTGTATTGCTGTGTAAATTTGATTCTAATTCTAACGTGGTTCGCCATGTGATGCCACGTGACGCAGTGCTGGTAGTGCTCGCCTGCCCCACTAGAGTTAGTTCTTCGATTAGCATTTTAGGATCAGTTATAAAAAGTTACTGCTGCCGAGAACACTGTCGCGTGGCCGACGAGCCCCTAGTTTAGTTTATTGAACAAAATTATATATTTCACTTCCAGACTTATTGTTTGAATACTCTGTTTCCTTTGTACTTCCCTTACTTAGTATTCAAGTCACAGTCACTCGATCGAATTGAAAGTAATATTGTACCTAATTGTGTACAAGAGTTAGATTAGTTAGCGATACTTGTGTTATCGTATTATACGTCCAATCACAGCACGGATTGCTTGTAGAGGTTTGTGAATCTATTTGTGTACGGTACAAATTATCGTACATTCGTTATTCCCATTCGTACAATACTTGATACTTTCTACAACAATTTTAGTCAACATTTTGACTTAATTTATGATAGACTTAATTTGTCGTTTTTAAGGCATTTGACAGCTTGGATAGTCGGATCACGCCAAATTTTATTAAATTGTGTGTGGCCATTCGAATTACGTTTCTCCTGAAAAAAATGATAGTTGTAGCTTCTCAGATAACCGAGATACGAAGCATGACAAGTTTATTCATTATGTGTGATCAGGTAATTGGCTTACCTAATCAAGTGATAAGGTGACCCCGTTAGCAACCCTGTTAAACACTATGGGAATCGTTAAGGCTGCCCAATTAGGGTGTCATGTCATGGTGGACTCACATAATCACATTAGCAGTATCCCAGAGGGGTTTATAGCAGCATATCTGGAACAGGGACAGGGAAACTAGTCACAGTATAAGTTTATCGAATGAAAAGAACAGGACTAAAGGAATGAAAAATTGATCAAATCAAAATATAATTTCAAAGATATCTAAAATCTCATATGTATGTGTCTTCAGTTGGTCCCCTAATCTTCTAATCTTCTAATCTTCTAATCTAAATGTTTTCTTGTCCTCACACGCTCCAGACTTTATATATGTCTCTATTCACCTGAGTTATATTATATTTTGATTTATCTATGTGCAACGAATTCGATAATTTTTCACTAAAACTGTACAACATTATATTAATACAGCACTATATTAATACTGCTTCTTCTACGATTAAAGTAATTTTACACAATTTTAATTATGCTCGTAGCCAGTTTTTGAAAAAACTCGTTATGGTATATCACTGATACCACTGATTCTTAAAATCGATTTGATTATTCAAAAATCACCCACCTGAGTTACACAAGTTCTCCTTGCACGTTTCAATTTCACAGGCAAAATCCTTCACATTGTCGAGATACTCGTGAAATCTAGATTCTTTACCCTTACATTCAACCAAGTTTGAGTCCACATCTGCCTCGTTCATACAATAATAATCTTTCAAATAGCTGGACCTGTCATTCTCACCTTCAGTGAAGGTTATGGTATAAGATGAGCAAGCTTCCCCCTCCGGACACTGAGAAAGGACAATTTCATTATTTATCACCAATTTATCACACAATCAATCAGTAAATATACATTCGAATAAATAATGCCCATCTAAATTTTAGCCCCTAGATGGTAACATACTATTATAAATAGATTCGAGTGGAATAAATGCGTACGCTAACAGCTAGCTGGTTATACCTCTTGAACGCTGTCTGATTCACATTCATTTCGCTGATGTACAGAAATATTTATGTCTTTGCAATCGTAACAATTAAGTGATTGAGCTCGTGCCACCATTGCCAATATTATAACTGTTGCTATATTCATTTTAGCTTCTTCACTTTAGGCTACTGTAGATACATGGTTAATAAATATCAGTTTTGACAAATGCTGACTATGGGAGATGTGAAAAAAAACAGGATTAAAATTATAAAAATCAGGTGACAAAAATATTCTTCCCTACCTAAGATACAACCGATATATAACTTGGTACGTAACAAAATATGTTCGGCTCACAATGAATACGGAGGAGAAATAAAATGTGCACCTTGTTAGTTGAAGTATATTCGTTCATTTTCTTTCCAAGAAACTCATGGGACGGTGTCAAAAGACAGGGGAATAGGCAGTGTCTCATGCTGTACAACTATGTGTACAACCTGATTGAGACAATTGGTTACTACAAGTTGGTGTGTAGCTGACCAAAGATTCAATTGCCAGTTATAGTTAGTCATTAGCATAATTGTTGTGATTTGTACATACCAAAAATTTGCAAACAGTAACTTCAGGAAACTTAATTAATACCATAAGAAGTATTAAGCCATAGAATATCATATGGAATTGTGAGTTCAACGTTGCATTTTATCGACAAATTTCAGGGAAACTCTTAAATCGGTCAAATGTTTTGCACCTGAATTCGAAAATGTATGATTTAAGGTAAGGAGTGGCCTTCCCTCGTTTTCAAAGATATGTAACCGGTGTACGGAGCCCCATCTAAGTTGGGAAATTTCTCCCTAATTTTTGACACTAGTAGTTAGTACACAAGCTGGTAGTATGTATCTGACATTCCTGTTGAGTGTTGATGTCTGAACACGATATCATGTTGATGAACATTCTATAAGCACAGAATCTGTAATTCTTGTTTGTCAATTTCTTCTTCAAGAAATTCTCCTTTTTTACTGGATCGGGAATATTCATCGAATACAAGTATCTACCAAAATCCAGTCCTTCTTTGCTTACTACATTAAGGCCACAGGGGGGGGGTCCGAGGTCGATTTTGAGATTTTGAGATATGTTGTAGAGCTCGATCTAAATTTTCAAATGCTTTTGTCCTTACCGAAAACAAAGTTTCCTATTTGAAGATATCGCGCGTTGAATTTTGAGGTTTACCTGTAATTCTATTGTAAATGAAAACTTTAAATGAAATCGTGTTCAAAATCTATCTTCTTTTTCAGTTTATGACTTAGAACCTTGTAACTTGGCAACAATGTTCTTCAAGGTATTTTGAGTTTTTGTTATGTAACGATTTATGATATCTTGCTCCAAAGCTGAGATATGAGGTTAACCATGAGTGCGGGTTACAAAATTTAAAATGGTTAACCTCATAAAAAGAGTTAGGAGCAAAATTACAACAATCGTTACATAACAAACTTTTAAATTTATGTCAGGAACATAAGTTCCAAATTTGAGGTGAAATGGATAAAAACTCTAGGAGAAGATAGATTTTGAAGTCAAAAATTCGAGGTTTTCAGGAGAGGCAAAAAACTGTTTTTTATGTTATGTGATTTTTGAGAATTTTGCCTTTATTTGTATATTTTTCAAAGTTTAACTGCTGAAATAACACAAAAACAATAAAAACAAAGCTTATCGTAGTTTTCAGTTGTAATGGCATCAATATTTCTGCCCTCCATTATCGATTTATCAAAAAAATGAGGTTAAATGAGAATTGGTTAACCTCATTTATAAAAAAAAGTAAAATAGCTACAGACAAATGAGTGGTGGCAAAGTATCCACCACAAAAATATATATTGATTCAAAGCATAATGTTTTTTTGCATTTTTTGAGGCCTCGACCCCCCCCTGTGGCCTTAACGGTGAACATTTCAACAAGAATGATACATTTTTTCTCTCCCCTGTGAGGTGTTATGAAATGTGACTCGTGGCAGCAAACACTTTCCTGTTCTGAGGCCATTGTCACACAGCCACCACATGAACACCACTCATTGACGGGTTTGTTCAGTCGGTCCTGGTTGATGTTAGCGTAGAAAGTGTGGTGTAGCTCCTCTTGTTCTTCATCGTCATCACTTGAACGTATCCTGGAGGAATGAGGATCCACCCACTCCTCATCGCTCTCGAGATCTGATCCAGGTTTTAGGAATTAGGATAGGGTTGAAATGATCGGAGATCTCCTGGCGAGTATCGGAAGTAGTCTGAACAAATGAGCCACTATCTGAGTCACTGCTGGAGGTTAAATGTACAGTTTGCACCTCTACCTTTCTGATAATCATCATCAGGATCATAATCAGAGCCATGAGCCATCACTTGCACTACAGTCATCAGAGTCAGACTCAAAATCTGACTCATATAAGTCAGGGTACCAATGATCAGATGAATCCGAGCTGAGTGTGGTTCATTGATTATTTCGCTGCTTAATGAAGCTGTTACAATATCATCCTTCATAACGGCTTCAGGTGCATCAATTACGGGCGACTCAACTGATTCCATCGATGTGCTGGGAGCATACAAATCGTCAGTTTGCAATTCTGGGGCAGTATAAGGAAATGCAGCAGTGTCAATTGATGAGCTAAATTCATCCATCTCATTAAGTACCCGCCTAGTTAATCGTGCTCTCTTACTTCGGGCTGGATGTGAAGGTACCTCTCCTTCGTGAACCTGACCATTGAGATAGAGCTGCAATTCATCTTTGTCGGAATGTGTGTTTGGAATTGCTTCAGGCTTCAGACGCATCTTCATTCTTTTTTATACCCGAGCAATTTCATCACATTGAAATCACTTGGGTCATAATCAGAATCGTGGAAGTGATCAGAGCAAACATAGTAAGTACTCATTTTGCTTTCGCACACGTGACTCGGCTGTCTGTTGACCCGAACATCCCATTTTTGCCTGGTTTGCTTATCTCTTGGTGCCTTGTGCATGATCAGAAACTGTCTGTCAGGCCGTTGAGAGGCTTGTCCAACCTGGTGAGTACACCCTCCCACTACACATGACGATGGCATAGTGTCCAATTACGCAGTAAATAAGGCGGTCGTCGACGTTCACTTACAAACTTAGCTTTAGATAAGATGTGAGAAATCGTGTAATTGAAGCAACTTACAATTCAAAGTTACTGAATCAGTGTAATTGAGTAATGGAGCTTTTGAAAATGACAAATTTCATTTCAATTCTGGAGAAGCCAAATAAAGTAATTTAAAGCACGTTTTCAAAGCTTTTGAACAGTTAGAAGCAGAACAAATTGTGCCTTTAACAAAAATTAATAAAATCTTACCAGCCATAAACTTAACTAACAGTGAAATGCGTAAAAGTGCAATAATATTAATTAATTGACATCGGTCAAGATAAAAAATAGACTATGGTAATCAACGCTGTGTCGGTTTCTACTTTCGTACTTTTTTTTTTTATCTAGACACTTATTTTACTTCGGTGTATTCCAACAGCCACAATGTTACACAAGTGCAACCAGCCAATTACAGGAAGCCGAAGGATCTTTTTGGCCAGTGACGGTTAAGGTAGTGTGTACCATACTTTCTTCGTCCGAGACTTTGCTGCAATGTGCAGCTCCTCATTTAACCCTCACACCCGATTTCTCGAGTATTCGGCTGAGTAGACCGGGGGGCTGCATAGACCACTCATGATCCTTAGCTGAACGTCGACGACGCTCACCCCACGACCAGGCAGTCAGTGGGTTTCGAACTCGCAACCTAACGATTGTAAGACAGGCGTTCTAACCAACTGCGCTACCTGGTCGCTAAAAGTGCAATAATATTAATTAATTGACATCGGTCAAGATAAAAAATAGACTATGGTAATCAACGCTGTGTCGGTTTCTACTTTCGTACTATCTTACTAAGCAATGAGAAATCACAGAACGAATAAAAATTCTAGCTGTTTATGCCTGTAAACTGGTTATTATAATTTTTGTTATTTAGCACTATTTGAGTATATACCGTTTTTTTTACAATAAAAAATGCAACAGAAAACCTTAAACTCGAGCATGAAGCGAAAGCGCCAAACAAAACAGTAAAACGTGAGTGCGTAGAAGGAGCAAATAGTGGAAAGGAATTACAGTGCTTTGATACTGCAGTGTGACGGGAATCCTTCCGGTGATGATTTCAACGAAATGTTTGGAGGGGTCTAATTAGTTTAGCATAATATCTCGTCCCATAAGGACGCTTGCACGCAGTTCAAAATGCTTTGATCTCGCCCGTAAGTGGTAAATTAATTCAAAATACGTATAGTGATTTTCAAATCACAACGATCACTTTATTAAGCGGGCAGATTGGACACTATATTGCTGCCCCAGGTAACTCGTACTACGTTTTATAGATCTAGACTGTAGAGTACGTTATATTGACCACAGACCACATTTGGGTTAGTCAGTTAGTCACATACTACAACAAAAATAGTACTAGGAACCGACTACTGGAAACGGTCGGATATCATTTTATTCTCCTGTAGGAAACAGGAAATTACAATTTTATTAAAAAAAGATTAAAGTTTCCTACCGCTGGTTGCTATAATACAAACCTATTGACTGGCTGTACCCTTACCATTTAAAGTAAATATTGCCTGATGTCGATCTGAGTGTTACAGAAGTGAGAAGTTTATATTATTGCCAGTATAAAGGGGACTGCTATCTTGATTTAATAATTATAACAATAATTTCCATTGTATTCTTCCAACTATGAATTGACTTCATTGAACTCATTTGGCAAGTTGTAAGTTCCTGATCAACATTCAACAGCTGTAATAAATTAATTTGCTATGCACATGTTATTGTTTCTCTTGATCTTTTTTCTTAAGTTCGGATGCTGTCATTATCGTCTCTTGTAGGTCTCACCTTCATTACACTAGGGCAACAGTATAAGTAGTCTGAAATTTGTGCTATAATCTACATTGGAGTGTACTGAAAACCCATTTAACTAAAAGTTACCCTAGAACTATCAATGGATCTCTCCCTGGAAGATGTGAAAGAGTTGACCGATCCTAATAAGATACAAGAGATATTTCTCAAACTTCGTGAACAGGAGGTACTGTCTTTATCATCATCTCCATTTGAATTTATTTGTTAAACCATCACTTTCTAGTGTCCATTGTTCTAGCTTTCTAGTGTACAAAATTGTTACATTTCAAAGTTTTTAGGATGATATTTTTGATGAACAAATTTCAGGAAAATGTCACAAAAGATCTTGATAGGCTGCTAAAGAATCAAGCTCACCTTGAAACTAAAATGAAGAATCTCAATCAGATATTGTGAGTTTTTATTGTTTTCGTTACTTTTTCGAATAGTCACACCTAGTATCTTGGGCTTTGCCGTTCAAATCTTAAATTATTTTGGTGGATAGCAAAAATTATTCATTATTTTTGTGAGAATATAAACTAAAATTATTCCTTGTAGGCCTCAGGTAGCTTCAATTGAGATAGGTTGTCAGTCCCTCCATGATAAAATACACAGCACCAACCTATTAGCTGAAAACGTCAGTCGCAAAGTGAGGCAGCTTGATATGGCAAAGGTAATTTATTCAAGATTGGGAAATACTTAACATTTCCTGTCAGAGAATATGTAGGAGATGAGGATCAGTGGGGTTATATAAATAAAATAACTTATATACCTATATTATATATATTATATATTATATATCGTCTCACTTTATATATAGTAAGATTACATTCGAGCTGTGAAATATATTCCCTTCTCTAGGAGTATAGAGTATAGCAGTCAAGTAAACACTCCTAGCTGATAAGAATGTTCTTCAGGGCCATGTTGATAGCTGCATACAACGAGTTAACGACATCATCAATCTTACGAAGTGTGTTGAGGGAGTACAAGAAACCATGGCTTCAGATAACTATGAAACTGCTGCCTCCCATATTTCCACATACCTTCAGATAGATAAGAAGCTGATCAGCAACATTGACGATGATGTTGATGGATCGTTTGCTGTGCTAAAAGATGCAGAACTAAGGTTCATTAACAACCTCAATAATCGGTTTGATACCGCTGTGAAGGAAAATGATGAAAAAGGAGTGGAAAGATTTGCCAGACTTTATCCTTTAGTGGGGAGAAAAGAGGATGGTTTGTCAAAATATAGCAAGTTCCTGGCAAGCAAGGTAGCAAGCAAGGGACAGTTTCATCTGACGAATGCTCTTAAGACCTCGAAAGATGGTAAATTGAAGTTTTAAATTTATTATTCATTTTGTAACAATTCAAATTCGATGGGTGTTATTTCTAATTTTTTACGATTAGATTGAAATTTGCACTAATAATAGCTAACTCCTCATATCCTAAACATTTGTGTCGCAAATCATGCTGCTCTATCATACCAAAGTGCAATAATCGCCTTTTAATCAGATAAGAGATGGGGAGTGATGTTTGCTGATACCCTGACAAGACTATTTGAGGACACTGCCCGGATAGTTGAGGATTGTCAGCTGGTTATTGACTCTGCTTACGGAGGTGACTGCATGTTCCAGGTGCTATCGCCCGTACAGGAGGAGTGTATCAGACAAGCGCGGAGCACTTTAAGCAACTTCCTACAGACACGCAACGTTATTGATATAAGTTGTGTGGTGAACAGTAAGACCAGTGGGTTGCAGGGTAACAAGGAACAACCCCAACTGGATCAGATACTGGAGGAAATGGTCATTATGAACAGCAGAGCTGAGCTTTACACCAACTTTATCAAACGAAAAATACAGGTACTTGTTGAATGTCGAAGACTAGAAAAATAGTGTGCACTGCAGTGCAGTTTATTTCACTTAGCTTAAAATTTAAGTATTACATAATTATATTTCAGAACTTCAAAAAAGTGTTAAATGATGTATTAAATAACTCACACCATTGCAGCAGGATGACACAGAGAACAATAATTGGGAGGGTATTCGTGGTATGAACGCTTTGCAGCAGGAAGCTATGGGTCACTACATTCTTCTAGAAACTCACTTTATCAAGCAGAGCATTCTTAAGGTGCGTAGCTCCAGGGCCTTATCACGACTACAGATTGTTAACCGAAACAGCACTGACACCTGAAAATACCAACTAAGAACCACAGAATATTATGATTTTTATGATATAAAGTTTTTTTATCAGCATCAAATATATTGATTATTTTAAACAGGCAGCATCATTAGAGACAAGAAACAAGAAGTCTCTAGTGTCGAGTTTAGTGGACGACTCTTGTTATCTTATCCAGAAGAGCGTTAACAGAGCCATCAGTTCCCGAAGTATAGATACTGCGTGTGCTATGATCAATAATGCTGCGTAAGTTACAAATTCAACTATCTCTAGAGTTTCCTTCATTTTAGCTGTATGTATAATGTATAATGTATATTGTATATTTACCCATCAAGAGAATTTAGCAATTTTAACTGGTCATTATAAGCCATATCTCAGGTCAAGTCTATCATTAGAAGTTTGTAATGAGCTGATGTTTGTAGTAAAGAACGGCTATCCTAACGCTCTGAGTTACTCCTGGCAGCAGGGGAGTGATGAACAAGTTCTTGAGCAGAAGGAGAAGTTTCTAACTGCCACCAATAACTTGCACGCTACTGCAGATAATGTCAACAAACTCAAGCGGGGGTTTGAGGTGAGAAACTGTTCACTAAATAATAGTCGTCCTAGTGGTCGGTATTTAGCCTGGCTTACTTGAAGTTGATTGTTGGCAGTAAGTTGACCTAAATTTTTTGACTTAAAGTTGATTGTTGACTGTTGGTCGGCTTGAATTATAATTAACTTGATAAATTCCAAACAGATGAAGTGTGAAAAGAGTTATGGTTCCGACACTGCGGCTCTTGAGAAGCTGATGAGTTGTATTTCTGGTTTTAGTGACGTCACTTCTGACTTCAGGGAGGTGAGATTAGTGTAGTGGTCACGTGTAGTGGTCACGTGTAGTGGTCACGTGTAGTGGTCACGTGTAGTGGTCACGTGTAGTGGTCACGTGTAGTGGTCACGTGTAGTGGTCACGTGTAGTGGTCACGTGTAGTGGTCACGTGTAGTGGTCACGTGTAGTGGTCACGTGTACTGTGTAGTGGTCACGTGTAGTGGTCACGTGGTCAGTGGTCAAAACTCAGCTAATTTTGATTTTTTTTTGTTGGGGACTGGCCCGTGGTACCAGCCAATGTTTACTCAAAAATATATAATATAATATCAATGGTAATAAGAAATTCATCCCCGTGGGGCACATGCATAAATATAAAATATTTCAGACTTTATTTTCTAATGGTTAATAGGTAAAGATTAAAAACAGTAAAACAAGACTGAGCACTTCAAAATTTGTAGAATTTGTAACTTGATTTGAAATACGCGGCGATAAAAAAGAATGTCCAATGTTGGCAGTGTAAATGATGAGATATGCGACGTTTATAATGATAAGTGGGAGCTATTCTTTTATTCAAACTTCAACCAAGAAATAATCTTTGTTGTAAAGTTCTGGAAAGTTCCTGCTTATGTTGTGATTTAACTAACTAACTAACTTTTACTAACTAAATAACTAAATTTTGTGATTTAGGGGTTGAAACGGGCTGAGCAGACACTGTGTAAAGCTGCTGTCTTTCCTAAAATCCACCCTGTTATTGCTGAGTTTGCTAGCAGCAGTCACATCATCACAGAGGTAATTAGTTAATTATTTAATTAATTAATTAGATGTAATTAGTTTAAATTGTACATACTGTTTTACAGGAATCGACCGGACATGATTTCAGGCCTGACCGGGACCGGGACCGGGACCAAGAATCCTGAATTAACCGGGACCGGGACCGGGATCATAAATCAGCATTTGACCGGGACCGGGACCGGGATGAAAAATGTGACTTGACCGGGACCGGGACCGGGATAGCTCAAAATTGCCAATCCCGGTACCAGGATTCCCGGTACCGGCAATTCCTGTCGATTACTGGTTAATTCATGATCATAATTTATTACTCAAACTTGTTTAGCAATTTTAAACATTGTTTTATTTGGCTCAGAGGATGTTTAAAGATGAAATTCACAATGAATGAAAGGAAAAACTTAAAATCACAGTGAATGAAATTATGTAAAAGATCCCGGTCAAAATCCCGGCAAATTTGAGTGATTGACCGGGACCGGGACCGGGACCAAGAATCCCGAATTAACCGGGACCGGGATCATAAATCAGCATTTGACCGGGACCGGGATAGCTCAAAATTGCCAATCCCGGTACCGGGATTCCCGGTACCGGGAATCCCGGTCGATTCCTGCTGTTTTATTTACGTGTTATCAATATAATATATAAATTTACACTATGTGGTTGGGACATTTTGCATAGTAAATATGGTTACTACTCATATACATCATATTATTTGATTGGTATTCGATTTCTGATTATTTCTTAGGAATATGATTATTATCCCTTATTATATCTCAATTTGGCTTTAGGTAGGGTGCCCCGCTAAAAGAACTGGATTCTTCCAGGAAGCATCCCGTGCACAGACCTTGGTCTACATATATATTAAATTATTAACCATTCATTCTGTATGTGCACGAAAATTTATTTCAATCAATCAATATTCACATATCATCTACATTCTACAAACCATATCCTTGTAAAAAAACTCATTTTTCTCTTACATTAAAAATGTTCAGTAACGTTTATTATTAACTTTGTATTAACTCTCAATTATCCAATTGTTTATCTTGATAGGATCAACTGTACATGTTGGAAGTAGAAGACCCCTGGTTACAAGAAATAGTGAAGGTGGTTGATGAGGTCATATTGCCCCTCAAGCAGCTCCTACATCAGTCTATATACGACAGTGTCCTGAAGATTTCTATAACTGAGGTATTGTCTTTATTCTTAACATAGACTTGAAATAAATGTTTCCATATGTTTAGAAACACGGCCACTAATTAGTGGTCAGTTGATCCAACAGTATACACTATACATTCTTGTTAATACTCCAGTAGCAGGGTGTCGTTGAGTGTGCACTACGATGTACAGAGTTTTTTGCTACTGAATTGGGTTAAATAGGTCATTGGTAACTCAAATCACTTAGGTGCGCATGCTGTGTAGCTAGTCCCAACCCTGTGGGGATTTCACTGGAGTGTGATTAAAAAACCTACTCTTCTAAGCTAAGTGAAATCGAGTATGCATTTCGGTGTCTACTACTTTTCTATACACAGGGTTCTTTTTAAGGTCATTCTGGTTCAGTATTGATGAGGTACGCAATTTTATCAGTAGTTCCAACGGGGTTCCAACCCTAGTAGCCCTAAATTACCCCAGGCGCAAATAAATGAATTTTGTATTTCGGCCTCTGAACGTTGTAGGAGCCTCTCTTTTAGCTCAAACTAACTGCAATGGCCATATTATTTAATTACAAGCTATAAATCAACATAGGGTCTATAGTGCTTAGTTTTAGAGATATTCATTATGTTTTACCTTCGCTCAGTGGCGAAACGTACCGGTTTTGCCGAATATCTAGATGAATACGGATATCCGGATGAATACAGGAATACGGTTCCGGCCGGATATACGGCTTAATATCCGGTTCCGGCCTGGTTTAGGTTGCGTGGCCGCATATCAACTGAGTGTACACTCAACTACACCCTGCTACTGGAGTAAATACATTAGCAGATTGAAATTGAGTCACTTTAGTCACTTTATCTTGTACACAAAATGAAAGAGACTTAGCGGAGAAACGAGGGCCGGGCTTTCATGGTGCCCCAGTAACTCGTACTCCGTTTTACAGATCTATATTATAGTACGCTTAGCTGTATATTGACCACATTTGATATAATCACATACGACTAGGAACTCAGGAACCGAGTACCTGTCTAGGGATTTGGCTGCATGACTGGAATCGGTCAGATATCAATCAATCTTCCTTTTTTCAGACCGGAACCGAGTGGCAAACAGGAGAATTAAAATCTTACTGAAAAGTTTTAAGATTTCCGACCGCTTGGTGCTAAATCTCAGAAAATTAAAAAATTGTATCCTAACAGTTTTGAAATTTCCAATTTCGTGCACTTCATGCCATTAGACCCTGTAATCTTATGCTAAGGACCCGGCATATAGACTTTTTAACCGGATCAGATCTCGATACATGCTTTTAGGTCTAAAGATCAGACTGTGACCAATTTAACCCAATTCAGTAGCAAAAAACTCTGTACATCGTAGTGTACACTCAACTACACCCTGCTACTGGAGTATTTTGGTTTGGTTTGGTTTGGTTTGGTTTCAAGAGCTTATACTTGCCACGTATGTCCAGGTTCATTATAATAATGCAGGACTTCTAGGCAATGAGCTTGGTTGTGGGACACACTCAACTAGGGAAGTTGAGAGGCCTCAATCAAGTCTCATTAAAGAGATATCAACAGAGTGTGAACCACTGCTACTGGAGTAAATACATTAGCAGATTGAAATTGAGTCACTTTAGTCACTTTATCTTGTACACAAAATGAAAGAGACTTAGCGGAGAAACGAGGGCCGGGCTTTCATGGTGCCCCAGTAACTCGTACTCCGTTTTATAGATCTATATTATAGCGTACGCTTAGCTGTATATTGACCACATTTGATATAATCACATACGACTAGGAACTCAGGAACCGAGTACCTGTCTAGGGATTTGGCTGCAGGACTGGAATCGGTCAGATATCAATCAATCTTCCTTTTTTCAGACCGGAACCGAGTGGCAAACAGGAGAATTAAAATCTTACTGAAAATTTTAAGATTTCCGACCGCTTGGTGCTAAATCTCAGAAAATTTAAAAATTGTATCCTAACAGTTTTGAAATTTCCGATTTCGTGCACTTCATGCCATTAGACCCTGTGATCCTATGGCTATGCTAAGGACCCGATATAGGAGTGTGTATTTTGGGCCTTCATACCCTTCACAGTGCTAATATAAACATGTGTATTGCTGAGATACAAATTTCACATATACGCGCCTAATATGAAATATGGGCGTGGTCCCACAGGGTTGGGACTAGCGAAACAACATGTGCACCTAAGTGATTTGAGTTACCGATGACCTATATAACCAAATTCAATAGCAAAAAACTCTGTATATCGTAGTGCACACTCAACTACACCCTGCTACTGGAGTATTAACAAGAATGTATAGTGTATACTGTTGGATCAACTGACCATAAACTTTGGATCACTGAATCAATGACCACTACAATGATTCCAACTTCAATAAGTGGATTTTAGTAGAAAATAATTCTTGATGTTTCAGATGACGGAGTATTTAGAGAAACTAGCTCTGACTTGCTCTTACAATCAACTGGGAGGATTACTTCTTGATAAGAGATTGAGATCCTTAGTTACCTTCCTCTCTGGGATTACACAGTGGAGTGTGAGTTAATTAGTTAATTATTTAATTAGTTGATCAGATAATTATTTAATTAGTTAATTATATCAGTGATAGGTATCCAGATACGTGACATTTTCGTGATGCTATGAGTCAATAACTACACCGTCGTTCATTATGCTTCGTCTCATTTGTTAATCAAAGGTACTAAAAGCTAACTAGATAACGTATTAAAATCTAATAATATTACATAGTTATACTGCTAGCAGCATGACTAGTATATGCATCATATTTAATTCCAAATTATCCCAGATTCGTGATAAGTTCGCGAGGTTAACCCAGATTTGCCTGATTCTATCTGTTGAGCGCTTGTCTGAGGTAGAAGAGTACACTTCCAGTTCTGCTAAATGTTGTTTGAGTATCACTGAAATTAAACAATGCCTCAGGCTTAGAAACGATTTTAAGAAAGATGACATCAACAATATTGTTTGTGATTAGGTTATCACTCGGGGACAGATAAGATTTGGTACTTAAACTTTTGCTTTGGTATTTTTGCATGGAATAAAATGTCTAAATTTGTTTTGTTTTTCTTTTCTTTGACCAGTTTATGTTTGAGATGTAATTTTCACTAAATAGTAGATTATTTAACGAACCACGCTGCATTTCTTCAAATCTTTCATGATGAATATTCTTATTCAAAGTAAAACTGTAAATTAACAAAAGTGTAAAAGGTCGCGATATCGCAATTCAGAAATTTCTCTCCTAATGTAAATATTAATAGTTAATACATTCAAATATTTTCAATAAATAACGCAATATTTACTAGCTATGTTCTGTGTTAGAAAGACAGGTTTATTACGTATGTGTGCTTCCCAAGCCTCACGCTCTCTTAATTCCAGTTAGTGTTGTTTACTTTAATTGATAAAGTTATTACAATCTACTATAGTAATACCTACTATTGATAATTTGATCGCTAATTTGATCACTTAAATGAAGGAATTGTGATCTTACTTTATACTAAAGCCAGTACTTTGCCAGTATATTAGCCAGTATTTTGCTAACGCCAGTATTTTGCCAGTATATTAGCCAGTATAATGCTAACGCCAGTATTTTGCCAGTATATTAGCCAGTCAGTGGCGTAACGAAGGGCCCCGCTGACCCCGCTGTGCAGGGGGGCGCCGTCTTAGGGGGGCGCCAAATCGTCGTTTGAATGTGGGACAATTTCGAAAACTTAACTAAAGTACTAGCAAAACTGCGCGTTTTGCTCTAGATACACACTTTTTTAGAGATTTTAACAGCGCATCCTCTAAAATCACCTAATTTGTTCAATTTTAGGGAGGGGCATCAAAAGGGGAGGGGGCGCCAACAGGGGGGCGCCTTTTCGGCAGGGGGGCGCCAACAGGCAACGTTACGCCACTGTAGCCAGTATTATGCTAACGCCAGTATTTTCAGGGGAACGGTTTCTAAAAGGCGAAGCAGTGAACTCAAGCCAGTACGGGCCTCTGAAAGACGGCCCTGATGTTACAATAGTCAGTAGTAAAACTGGAGGGGTACCTGACTCAGCTCCGCTATCTCGAAGAAAACAAGAACACGTTAGTTTAGTAAAATAGGAATTAAATGAAAGTTTACTGATATCAATATATTTGCAGCAAATTTAATTTACACATTCCTTTTAGCTATAGCAAGTGCCCTTAACGAATCCGTTTATTTAGATGTACCTAACAGAACATCGACATCAAATGTGTTACAAGCAAAAAGTAAACCTTGTGTGCTCTACTTGTTGTCAAATAACAAATTTCATAAACCGACTCACAGGCATTACCTCAGGTCGATAAAGAGTGGGCGATTCAAGAAAAGATAGAAGAATATCTGGACCTAATGAATGAAGTTTCACAGATGAATCAAAGTGAAGATAAAGGGAAACCAGCGGAAAGTTTATCACAAGAATCTGAGAACATCCCATGACAGCGATATTTAGTCTGGATTTAGCCTCGCATGTTTGGAGTTGATGAATCCAGATTTTTGGAACATTTTTGGAACATTTTTGGAACATGTCCCAAAATTGTCCCAAAAGTGTCCCATGCATTTATTTGCCCTAATAAGCTCTAAATAGTGCCAAAAATAATTGTAAATGATGGATATAGTTGCAAGCTAGGTCTAGGGGCCATCGAAAGTAGCATAAAATTACCCAGGTTCATGGAATGAACGAAAATGAACAAAAATGAATATTGTCCTAAAAATGCTCAGAACGGTTTAAAATTGGTCGGAAAGTGTTTATATTAGTCCTAGGACCACTCAAACCAAGTTTGGGAATCACTGCATGTCTAGAACCGATGTTACCAATGTTCCAAAATGTTCCAATTTTGGGACAATAATCCTCCTGAGAATCCAGATTTTTGGAACATGGGCACATCGAAGTATTGGCTGTATTTAAGTGCTGGGAAGCCTCAATTCGGTTTTCTAAGATGGATATAGGTAAAAACTAGGCCTAAGAGCCATCAAAACTCAAATAACATCACCCAGGTTCATGGAATGAACGAAAATGAACAAAAATGAATATTGTCCTAAAAATGCTCAGAACGGTTTAAAATTGGTCGGAAAGTGTTTATATTGGTCCTAGGACTACTCAAACCAAGTTTGAGAATCACTGCATGTCTAGAACCGATGTTACCAATGTTCCAAAATGTTCCAATTTTGGGACAATAATCCTCCTGAAAATCCAGATTTTTGGAACATGGGCACATCGAAGTATTGGCTGTATTTAAGTGCTGGGAAGCCTCAATTCGGTTTTTTAAGATGGATATAGGTAAAAACTAGGCCTAAGAGCCATCAAAACTCAAATAACATTACCCAGGCCAGGTTCATGGAATGAACGAAAATGAACAAAAATGAATATTGTCCTAAAAATGCTCAGAACGGTTTAAAATTGGTCGGAAAGTGTTTATATTAGTCCTAGGACCACTCAAACCAAGTTTGGGAATCACTGCATGTCTAGAACCGATGTTACCAATGTTCCAAAATGTTCCAATTTTGGGACAATAATCCTCCTGAGAATCCAGATCTTTGGAACATGGGCACATCGAAGTATTGGCTGTATTTAAGTGCTGGGAAGCCTCAATTCGGTTTTATAAGATGGATGCAGGTAAAAACTAGGCCTTAGAGCCATCAAAACTCAAATAACATTACCCAGGTTCATGGAATGAACGAAAATGAACAAAAATGAATATTGTCCTAAAAATGCTCAGAACGGTTTAAAATTGGTCGGAAAGTTTGGGAATCACTTCATGTCTAGACCCGATGTTACCAATGTTGTCACAATAATCCTCCTGAGCATCCAGATTTTTGGAACATGGGGACATCGAAGAGCTGGGAAGCCTCAATTCGGTTTTCTAAGATGGATATAAAAAAACTAGGCCTAGAGGAGCCATCAAAAGTCGAATAATATTACCCAAGTTTATAGAATGAACAACGAACATGAAAATTTTCCTCAAAGCGCTCAGAATGGTTAAAAAATGGTGGCAAAGAGTCAATATTTTCATCCAACAGGGTCTTAAAGTTGCAATCAGAATTATGTACAATTAGACAGAAATTATTTTATTGGGCAAATATTTTGGTTTTAATAATCCTCCAATATTTTGATATAAATTTTTGACATCACTAGCTGTATTTGAGTGTGCTTTGTATTTTGAAAACAAAGATAACAGTCATTTAGTAAACAGCAAATTAAATTCTACGTTTATTATCTAGTAAAAATACTGTATGTTATAAAATACTGTATATTATAAAATCTGTATATAAAAATAAACTACTCAATTACTCTACAGTAAGACTTCTTTATACAGACCGTTTTAACGGACCAGGTGGAGATGAAAATGGATTTTGTCGTTGTGTCGGGGTTCAGTCTTCGTCTTTTTGTCAATTTTAAACCGTTCTGAGCATTTTTAGGACAATATTCATTTTTGTTCATTTTCGTTCATTCCATGAACCTGGGTAATGTTATTTGAGTTTTGATGGCTCTAAGGCCTAGTTTTTACCTATATCCATCTTAAAAAACCGAATTGAGGCTTCCCAGCACTTAAATACAGCCAATACTTCGATGTGCCCATGTTCCAAAGATCTGGATTCTCAGAAGGATTATTGTCCCAAAATTGGAACATTTTGGAACATTGGTAACATCGGTTCTAGACATGCAGTGATTCCCAAACTTGGTTTGAGTGGTCCTAGGACTAATATAAACACTTTCCGACCAATTTTAAACCGTTCTGAGCATTTTTAGGACAATATTCATTTTTGTTCATTTTCGTTCATTCCATGAACCTGGGTAATGTTATTTGAGTTTTGATGGCTCTTAGGCCTAGTTTTTACCTATATCCATCTTAGAAAACCGAATTGAGGCTTCCCAGCACTTAAATACAGCCAATACTTCGATGTGCCCATGTTCCAAAAATCTGGATTCTCAGGAGGATTATTGTCCCAAAATTGGAACATTTTGGAACATATGTAACATCGGTTCTAGACATGCAGTGATTCCCAAACTTGGTTTGGGTGGTCCTAGAACCAATATAAACACTTTCCGACCAATTTTAAACCGTTCTGAGCATTTTTAGGACAATATTCATTTTTGTTCATTTTCGTTCATTCCATGAACCTGGGTAATGTTATTTAAGTTTTGATGGCTCTAAGGCCTAGTTTTTACCTGCATCCATCTTATAAAACCGAATTGAGGCTTCCCAGCACTTAAATACAGCCAATACTTCGATGTGCCCATGTTCCAAAGATCTGGATTCTCAGGAGGATTATTGTCCCAAAATTGGAACATTTTGGAACATATGTAACATCGGTTCTAGACATGCAGTGATTCCCAAACTTGGTTTGGGTGGTCCTAGAACCAATATAAACACTTTCCGACCAATTTTAAACCGTTCTGAGCATTTTTAGGACAATATTCATTTTTGTTCATTTTCGTTCATTCCATGAACATGGGTAATGTTATTTGAGTTTTGATGGCTCTTAGGCCTAGTTTTTACCTATATCCATCTTAGAAAACCGAATTGAGGCTTCCCAGCACTTAAATACAGCCAATACTTCGATGTGCCCATGTTCCAAAAATCTGGATTCTCAGGAGGATTATTGTCCCAAAATTGGAACATTTTGGAACATATGTAACATCGGTTCTAGACATGCAGTGATTCCCAAACTTGGTTTGAGTGGTCCTAGGACCAATGTGAACACTTTCCGACCCATTTTAAACCATTCGGAGCACTTTGAGAAGAATGTTCATTTTCGTTCATTTCTGGTCATTCCATGGGTAATTTTATACGACTTTTGATGGCTCCTAGGCCTAGCTTACGGCTATATCCATCTTAGAAAACCGAACTGAGCCTTCCCAGCACTCAAATACGGCCAATACTGTGATGTGCCCATGTTCCAAATTTATGGATTCATCTACTGCATGTTTGTAAGGCGCGAGGACTTTCTTATGAGAAATGTACTGCCGGCATTGATTTCAAAGTGAACGTATTTGAGCCGCGCACGACTTTCCACCCCAAGAAGTTGAGTGATTAGTTGACTGGCGTTTGAGCGAGTTTAGAGCAGTCAAGATTTGAGTTCTTCAGTTCATCAACATAACAGACCTTTATTTACCTTTTCCTCCGTCGAGATGAATAAGAATGTCGCTTGCGTACCTTTCTAGTCTCATACACACTTCTGAAATAATATCTTGAATGATACCGTGTTTGTTACATTTTATATCATGTTGTATTGTTTCTAAACTGACAATTTTCTGTTTCACGTCTAAACATCGGATTACAAAATTCCACAACTATCAAAGTTCTTGAAAAACATTCTCCTCACCTGACAAAACCTCCAAACTTCGCACAAGACTGACAAACTGACTGGCAAACTGACTGACTGACACTATTACAAACCTGGCAGTTCGATGACTTCCCGTGATGACTCCTCGTAATCGGCGGCAAATTCCTGTGTCAGTGTGCTGATCTCCTTGCAAACCTCTAGCATATCTCTTGCTGAAACGGAACTTAAGTAAGACTACTCAGTATTAGGTGGAATATGATATTACAACAACCACATTCTTTCCAACCTTCGTGGCCTAATTTTACCTTCACTTATCATCTTATCAAACAACTTCGCTGTTTTCTCGTCCTGTTTTTTACGACTGTCAGAACTATCAGCTGTCTTCCCGTTCGCAAAGTTCCTAAGACCAGTTCTTCTTGGAGATATTGTTTCTGAGATCTTCTTTGCTTCATCTGCCACCTGGACTGCCGTCATGACTGACCTGCCTCTTCTCAATTTTCTTTCCGCAGATTTTCTAGCTGTCTCCATATCACACAAGTTGGAAGCTAGAACGCTAAAAAACAAACGAAACTTCTTCTCAAAGTGATATCCTCCTAACATAGCGCTGTAGTTCAGACGAGCTATAAATATAGTCTTAGATAATTTTCCCATATTTCCTACCCACCGATAATTTAACAAGCACACACGCAGACACTATATGAACGTTAGAATAGACACCAATTATTACATGTGACCAATTACCCTCGTGTCTGCCGTCTAGGGATAGTTAATATGGCATGTGTCTGATAAGAGGACGAGGAATGTTCTAGTATTCGGACTTGAGTTTTCGAATCTTTAAGTATACGATACTCGTTAATTGAGGAAATTTGTTGTTAGTTAAAATGTATCAGTACCACACTGATAGAGTAATAAACTGACTTCCCTATCCGCCAACGATAAGATAAAAATAGAGAAACCGATATATACGACATCATATGTACAAAACTCACAATAAATATCAATTTTCTTACCTTGGTCGAGTTCCCGGAGGTAGTGTTTGGGACTGTGGCAACTCCTCGTGCTTCGTAATGGAGGAATCTCGAAAGAGGTCCTGCTACTAGTAGAGTGACTCAAACTTCGAGTTCGTCTCAGCTCCAATTTCCTCCAGTCTGTTGGTGTTCTCTGAGTCGTGGTTCTGGAGCTCGTCACAGTAGAGCTAATATTACTGGTCACACTGGTCAGGGAATTAGATCTGGTTTGAGTTGGGCTTGTACTATCTTCCTCGATAGAAGCTTGTCTCTGGGTGGTCGCCAAGGATAACGATCTCTTCCTGATATTGTCCCGAACTTTTTGAAACTCAGCGAGTTCTCTTTTCTCGTAAAGCGGCATGCTCTGACTCCGGTTGAACCTTTTAAGTTTTAAATTTTCCAAGGTTACGACAGACATGACAGAAAGTTTAATCTAAAAACAACAGTCGACACCAAACTATGATTAGCCGAATAACTTGACCTCTTGGCGGAGAGAGTAAATATGCAGTCGAGCAGGTCGGACCTAGAGCCAGCTACAATTTAGCCTACTTGACCGGCTTCGTTTATCAGAGATCACAGCTACTACACGTCGTACTTGACAATAGGATCGGAGACAAAGCCAGTATGATATCAACTGTAAAAGTATAATGACCCGGCCCTACTTCAGTGTGTTTTGTGTGTGTCATAATCGCAGACAATACTCAACATCAGATTTTAAACGGGCTTACTGGCTTAGTTTTGAGTTTTGGCATGATCTCGTATTAGACCAAATTAGGAATAATTTATTCTTAAAACTCATCTTTAATAATAGAACTTAATCTGGTGTTTGGGATGGTATAGGACACGAGGGCGGAGGACACAAGAGCGGTAGACACAAGCGGAGGACACGAGGTGTGTTATATCACAAGAGCGGTACTTTCCTGAAGTGTGATAAACCCTCGTGTTCACACTTTTTGGAAAGTACCACCTTGTGTCCTACGCCCTCGTGTCTTCCACCCTTGTGTCCACCACTCTTGTGACCTCCGCCCTCGCGTCCGATTCACGTTTGAGAATAGGAATAATGAATATGCATCTCCATTTTCCAACTGCCAAATAGATACTGATAAGGGATACATGCAATGTACAGCAAAACAATTGAAACCAGGCAAATAGTGGACCTCTTCTAAACGCTCCCTCTACAGTTGAGAGTTCTGTATGCTGAAGCCTCTCTGATTGGTCCAATTATCTACTTATCTGTCCCCAACATGACTTATATTATCCACTTATCTGCTCCTCGGCTATTATCTATTGGTTCAGTCCTTAATTTCCCGAGCTGCCCGGTATATGATCATTGGAAACCTTATTATACAGGGCGGCCGGCAGTCATTTCCTGTATGCTAGATATCCTGCGGATGGATGGTAGTTGCTAGAATGTCCAGCCATGCCCTAACTCCGCTGCAATCAGTATCAACACACTACTATTAATACGGTTACCGATATACACAACAATAGTGCACATGGCTGCAGAATTGGTAAATAAATGTTTGATATCTGATATCTGTTGGAACTGCATTATATTGGGGTACACTTGCACTCTTGTGTCATGTCTTGGCTCGGCCATATGTTTTCGGTCATTACAATATAAATAAATTGGTTGTGTGCAGCGAAATTTGGGTACTAATAATATGGTGTACGGATAAATGTCACACTAAAGTATAAACTCACTTCCTGTAAATCTTCAGATACGTTTGAGACTTTACAAAAACCTTCCTCAAGGTTTAATTTAAAACTACTGAAAAATTTTCACGCTTGGAGTTCAAAATGTTATCATGAGCATAGCGCAAGCTCATTTTTCACCCTTAAGTCGAATTTTTGAAAGTTTAGCTAGACTTTTGAATGGCTTTAAAACGAAGCAGAATCCGCGAATTATTATCATAAACATTGACTACATAAAAGTCGCCGTTCAAGATTCGTGGGGTTGGTTGGTTGTTCGAATGATTTAAAACCTTCAGGAAAGTCTAAGAAGTATCTTAAGATTTGCAAATAATCACTTCAAATTTAATCCCTGGACCAAGCGAAGAAGCATGTCAATTTCAAAATCGAAAGGCTAAAAAGCAGCCATGATGTAAAATGCACAAGTTAAGTTAAAGAAGAAAACCATAAACCAATAATTGCGAGCGATCACAAACTAAACTAACTGGTAGTGGTTGAGTAGTACGGCATAAAGTCGCTTAACCATCGGTTAAAGTAAGGCTTACTAAATGGGGGTGTATGGTTGTTGCTACCTCTCTTTATAGCGTTACACGTTAGAGTTTCACGTTACTACAATTACATCAGACAGCTATGCCTATAGACAGTTCCCACAGTTTGATGAAGTCAGCTGGATTCAGTGGGTTAAATAATTGCAAATTGGCGAGATTAAAATGGCGTCAGCAGTCAGAAGTATTTTAAAATTTATATCGCGATGGACCATTTAAATACGCTATCTCAGTAAATTCATACCATTTATTTGTTAAAATGTTTGAATAGTTGGAGAGTCAGCACCGCTAGATTCAAAACAATAAATTTCAACATTTGATAGTGGCAAATATGAAATAGTTTTTATTACCAAAGTCAGAAATGCTGAGTTACTCAAAAGTCATCTTGTCTTGCAGCCTTTGGGCACGCATTGTATAATGTATATCTCGCACCAAACCTAACCGTATATCCCCGTATATCACCTAGCTCCAAAAGTAAACGAAATAGCCAAAAAGGTAAAATGTACATCCGTTTTTTGCAAATGCTTTTCTCTAAGATTCTTTGTTACCCCCATTTTTATTAATTTTTTTATTAATGGGACAAATTTGACATTTTCTGAACCAATCATCAATCATGATATATCCTGAACCAAAATTTCACAGATTTGACCGAATTTTTGTCGAGTGACCAATTATTCAGTGAACTATGAATGACATGAGAGTCTCATTGAGACCCAATCGAGTTAAATTCCAGACGGAGAAAGCACCAAAAAAGGGAGAAATAATATCGTTAAATTATTGTCCCACTGTCTGGAAGTCAAAATCGAATTAGGGTGGTATCTGAGGTTCAATTGGTAAGCACGTAGAATTGTAAGGGTATTACATTTATTCATTATATATTCTTAAATTTAATATGTTTGTAGAATTTCAGAAATTTCACAACTTATATAACTATTGTGCATTACATTTCTATTCTGTTAACATTGGCTAGCACTTTTTGGGCGGTCCCAATCAATGAATCAAAGTAACCCTCATAACTGGGCCATATTTTCTGTCCAATGCATAAATAAATACTGTTAGGAAGGTTGGAGCAGTTTGTTCGTCATGTCAGTATTTGAAGCAAACAGACTGTGGTCTCTGCATATTATAAAAGTATTAAGTAATTACCAATTAAGTAATCAAGCCATTCTTCGGGATCACCAGAGCTCTCGATGGACAGAATTATCTATCTATGCCAAGGATTTAGTATGCAGTAAGCTGCGTCTAGCAGACTGAGCGAACAATTCCACCACTTCAATAATTCATTAGGTACCAAGTTGCTTAATAAACGAGCTGCTTTAAAAACAGCTTTAAACTGTCTTCACTTACAATAGACATGGATTGAGTCTCGTGTTAATGAACAGAGTTCAATCTTACCTGGGGACACCAGGCTATTAGTATTATGTTGATAAATATAAACTTAAAGATTCGGCAGAATGACAGGCTGGCTGAGCGCCGCCCCGTAAAGTTCATTCTATTTTAATGGGCGCTTACCATTATATTTACATTATATATTAGCATACTAAGATTTGTACCTCGCCTAATCACAATGCCGGCCAGACCCAGAAATGGCCACGATTGTCTTACAGTTACAGTTGTGGCTGTGCCTCACCTTTGGTTTTAATTCCCGCTTTCTGGAAATCTAAATTTACCGCGAACTTTTCCCCAACTTAGAGCAATGTTGTTGCTACTGATTATAATCAGAGAATATGATGTTTCTTACAGTTACAGTGCGGGAAATTATGAAACTATGAGAGGGAGTTTTTAAGAAAACCTTGTCATACGTTGTAGACAGTAGACCTGCCGCGTATGAGTGCGCGGCTGTATCGTGGTTTTTGCCACGATACTTAGTGAAACGACACTGTATGCTGTAATGGGGTTCACGACGTAGTACAAAGAAAAACGTGGATAAAACACACATTTCTGCTCTCTTAACTACTCTCGTATGCTCGGTCCCCGTGATCACTTTATTTATAAACACTGATCCTTGTTGTAATTATGGGCTTATGACTATGTCAATCCTTCGCCATTCGCAGCTCAGCGTGGCCCTGCAGTGGTCACTGTGCACTGGTCAATGGTGTGTGGTGCAACTCGCCGATCTCGCGAGGCGAGAAGCATTATATTTACTTATATCATTATCATGTATCACGTCGTGACCCCCACGGCCTCACGGTCGTTTCACTATAGTACGTCCTGACGATACAGGGGGACGATACAGGGGGAGCCGCTCACTCGTGTGCGGCCGGTCATACAATGAACAACGTATGACAACTAATACTATTTATTGGATGCGCGGCCAGTAGTGCATCGCTGGGGGGGGGGGGGTTACCGGGTGATCCTCTATTAAAATTTACTGCTTTTAAAAAATCATTTTGTTAAAGTTAAACGTGTTGTTGGAGGCCTCGGTTTTTTATTGCTTTATGCTCATAGTCTGTAGTCATTATGTCTTTGCCAACCACATTAATTCAAATAAAAGTATCGGTGTTATCGAGCGCGGATAGTTTTTACTACCAAATTTTGATGATCAGTGTATAGTGTATACTGGTTCATCAACGTTTTTCCTAATTGAGTAATTGATTATTGTAGGTTTACAACCTACCACATACCAGGACGCGCGCCGAGTTGGACTCGTCGACGGTCCTCCAATATATGGAACAGATATTTTAGGAGTATCAGTATCACCCGTTAAATTGATTACCGTTGTAATTAATTTTGATAAAAAGCAGTGAGTCAACATTTCTTTTGAAAAAAGATGTAAGACCAATGCGGTTGGGAAAATAGTTAAATTATTCTGGAGAAAAATAGTTTTTGTAATACTAATGTAATTGTAGATCAGTGTAGATGAATTTATGCATTTAAGCTCAAGCATATTTAAGACGTATAAGCATTGATTAAAGCAATATAATATAGCATATAAGATGAAATTATCAACGTTTTATCACAATGCTGGCAAGCATGACCGTCGCCCTACTAATAGTAATAGTAAAATCGGCAAAAACAGAAATCCTGATATGTGATAGTTTAATTTTCCCAAAATGACATCAATTTGACTTACATCCTTTTTCACAGAACAGCAAAATAAGGACACAGCACACAGCGTCCAATCGAAATCTCTAAATTTCTCTTGAAGAAAAATTTATTAAGATGTTCACAATTCATGTTAACCATGAGTGTCCATTTTTGGAAATATAATATATCATTGTATTGAAGATGAAATATGAAATATCCTTCAATTTTAAAATACCGATAACTCCTTAAACATCGATACAATATTTCAGTTACAATTTATTATTTAAGGTAAAGATAACATATTGATTTTATAATTTCTTATAGCCGTCATACATTATTTCTAATACTGTCATACATTAGGGAATTTTAAGACATAAGAAACCCGAACATGAAAGCGGCCATAATTATCATAACGGCGTTGCTTTGGTCCCCCCTCAAAGGTAAAAGTGAATTAGTGATACACTTTAATTAGTGATTATGTCAGTGCTTTGATTGAATTTGATATCTACTAGTACCATTATATTTAAGTTAATACTTCAATTGATCAATCAAGATGTATAACATTTAAGTTGTAATCAACTTAAATCCACACTAATTCCCTAATTTGACTAATTTTAAAGTGATCACTATACTACTTCAGGTGCATTACCAGAGGTACTAGTTGAGATAAAACCTGCCTCTGTGTCTCAGTCAGCGACTTTAAATAATAACGTGACTTATTTTGGAGCAGATAAGGCTATAGACAAGGATCTGAGTACTCGTTCTTATGCAAGACCAGGAGGGTATGCTAATGCCTGGTTTAAAGCGTCTCTAGATAAGGTACAATGTATTAAGTGGGTAGTACATTATGTTAGCTCATATTTAAAAAACACCCACACCTGCTCTAGTGACTCGTGTACCTGTCAGGGAGGGTGGTGTGATGATTGGCCCCTCACAGTGTACCGTAAAAACACGGACCCTGGAGATTATGTCCCCTCCGGGTGCAAACTTGGAGACGCTGTAGAAATAAAAGACCATGGGCGGGGGTATGTCCGAGTGTATGAAATGGTGATCATCGCACAATTAGGTAGTCGATTGAATTCATTAATTTTAAGTTACTAATCCAAATATTTCCCAGAAGACTACCTATTATCGGTGACCGACAACTAGGAACCTCTCATTTCGGCCTCCCACAGGTATCACATCACATGGCCCAATCAGTGACGTATCATTTGTGATGTGATCCATATTATAACCATCCTAACAGCCGGACAACCAAGAACCTGGGTAGGGTTCACATGACAGTTTAGTAAGTAGCTGTGAATTATGATTTATGAAGTATATTAAAGTGTTTGAGCTCTCGGTATGTGTTCACATTACGGACGTGAGCCGGGTCCGAAAGGGGCTGGTTCTCGTATCCAAGGATGTGAGCCGAGCATGCAATGGGAGTGATACGAGACATAACAAGTGCGAGAGTTGATCAGCTGTTAATATACAACCGCACTTCTGGTATAGTTGTGGAACCAGGAGGTGTTCTACCAAATAACATACTACATCCAAGCTTACTATCCTCAGTTAATGGTAGTGGTAAATTATTTCGTGAAAACCTACCTTGAGTCAGTAACTGTCGACAGTGAGGAAAGGGTTCCTCCCAAGTTTCCTTTGACGTTCTGGAATCACTATTCCAAGACGTTGGAGGATCCGGAGTTTCCCCGGACCTCTAACATGGTCGAGGGTTTTCATCGTGGATTTAAATCCAGAGTGAATCGACCCAAGCCGACCGTGCAAGAGTACTTCCGTGCTATTCGGGAGCAGCAGGTGATCACTGATTACCATATCGATCGACTGGGTGTTGGAAAAACCCCTTCTAAGAAAAGGATTAGAAGGAAAACTTCCAATGACCAGTTGTTCCAGATCTGTTCCAAATACTCGGATTGCTCTAGCAAGGTTGACTATCTGTTTGAGATTGCCAAATACTTTGGCCATGAGATTGGTATTGAGTAATGTATTCTGTATGTAATTATTATGTTGGGTTTGAACTATCATTATCTTGAAAAAAATCTTTGTCTTAATCAATGAGTGCAGAAATATATACAGCACAGCTGTGAAATCGGTGGACACCTGAATGTTTAAAGTATCTCCAGAGGTTCCTAGTTGTCGGGGATATGTCATGATTGGTTCCTAGTTGTCGGAGCTGATTGGATTTCCCAAGCTTGCATGTTAATTAGTTAACTAGGTAAAATTGAAAGGTTCCTAGTTGTCCGTCAGCCCCTCAATCGAATCGTGTCATATGCATTATGCCATTATACTCGACTGACTAATTGGTTGCGGGTGACAAATTCAGTAAAAACTGTACAATTTCGGTCCTGGAAATTTCATCTTCAAAAATTGAAAATGGGACAGAGAATGGGATCGGGACAATATGATTTTTCAATTTTCGGGATTTTGACTTCCAGTACCTCAATTTGGTTTCATACCATTACCAATACCATCATAAATTAACTGACTCATTGGTCTCTGGGCAAATATTCCATCCATTCTGTCAAAATTATGTTCATAAGTAATAAGTTTTCATATTTGAAAATGGGACAATCTGTAAAATATGAATTTTCGATTTGTTATAAGCTTTTTATAAGCTTTTGCTGTGAGCTTCCTCCGACCTCAATCAATCTTCCAGCACCTCAATCGTGTCATATGTCGTCATCTATACTCGACTGACTAATTGGTTGCGGGTGAAAAAATTCCCAGACCAAGTAAAACAACAAATTTCACAGCATATATAAACTAAAATAAAATACAAAATGTAAGGAAACAATATTGATAATTGTAATGTTACAACAAACTTGGCGGTGAGGAAATTGTACTAAAAGCGCTGCGCATATTCAATACGGCGTTGCTGTTAATAGTAATTAATTAAGCAATTAATTAATTATTAGTAATACTCGCTTAAAGTTGAACGGATAAAGGTTCAGATGTTAGGAAAATTCTATATGAAATTCTCAAATGTATATAATATAGCATCATGTAGAAATACGAGTCATGTACTTTCTTCACTCAAAGTCTTACTCTTAGGTTTCTTTTTTAGTTTTAAAAGTTAACGGCTAAATATCCTGAAAATATCACACTCGTTACTCCCACTTAGTCTCACACTAAGTCCATCGCTCGATTGCACGGCTCAACAGTTATCAGTTCAGGTAAATGAACACTTTATTTGGATGAAACGGACAACAAAAATGTGTCTTTTATTTCAAGCCTATTTGATCAAATCATAATGAGTGAAACTTTCATGAAGTGTATTATTTTACCCTTTAAATAAACTGAGCCGCGCAGTCAGTTACAGGTAACCACTGAGTGTACCCTAACATCAGTTGTCAGGGTAACCAAAGTAGTCATCATAAGCAGTGTACACAGTTTTCATGTTTCCATGGTAACCAGTGTGCCAATAAATCAGCTGATTTAAGGAAGTTTGCGTTTCTTTTAAATATAATGTAAACTCTAATTTCTAAAATCATCAATATTAGCCTTCATGATCATACCGATACAGCATTTTAAAAATTTTGAAAATTCGTTGTCATATTCAATCTGGATTCTGAGTATTAATAATATAGTATCGGTATCATCTCCACATAGTGGAAACTGGAAAACCAACGAAATCCGGGATCAATCGTTTCAATAATAAAATGAGAACGTGAGGTTTTTAAATAAATAAGCAACTGATCCCAAATGTTTTGGATACAATACAAACCATTTATACCATCCAACAGTTTTAACTTTAAATCAAAGTCGACCAACTTTACAAAAAAAGTTAATCAACTTCAAATGAAAGCGTATTTATGCTACGAATATAGCAATTCCAGTGCTCTCATCATCACACAAGTTGTCTTTATAAAGGAGCAGCAGTAAACAACTCGTACCCACGTATCAAGTATAAAATCATTAAACAGTAAATATGTTTTTAGATCAGTAAAGGGGGAGTTTTCCAACACCATTATAGTCCATTATATCTAGACAATATCTAGTATCTACATATCGTTATTAAACCACACGCGCGTTATATATCCTTTAACTTCCGTATCAGATTCCTACCCAGTATTATTATAACATGATGGAGCAAGTGTTAAAAGTAATCTGATAAAATATTACCCAGTAACTAGCTTGTACTTTGAGCCGGCCCTGTACAAACTAAAATTAAGATAAAAAATAGCGTATCATGTAAAAACTGGTATTCAATTATGCTGTGTCTCAAGCGGAGTTGAGTTATGCTACTAAAAGGCCAAAGTGGTTTGAGAAATAAATTAAATTAGAAAACATGTTATATAAGTAATACTAATACCCAAGTATTTAATTAAAGTGGGATATTTAAACAAAACAAAGCTCCTAATAAGTTAACGAACGTTTTTAGTTAAAAACATAAATAAACACGTGACACGTGATCCACAATCGAGATATCAGCTGATTCTCAGTTGCAAAATATTCCCTTCTCTTCCCAATTCATATTCCCTTCATTTCCGGAATTGTTCCCTCGCGAAATTGAACGTCTACTGTCAAATAAAATTATGAATGTATCAATAAATCTGACAGTATAATCCCGTGTGTGTTTGGGATAAAGCTGAGGTGACAAGTTTTTGTGTGTACAATTTACAAGGCGGTTTCGTGAGAACAGAGTTTTTGATAAAGGAGTCAGTTTCATAATGTTGAAATGTTGAGGAGTACTCAGTATTGCGTAATATTGAAATGTTGAGGAGTACCCAGTACTTCATAATGTTGAAATGTTGAGGAGTACTCAGTATTTCATAATGTTGAAATGTTGAGGAGTACTCAGTATTTCGTAATGTTGAAATGTTGAGGAGTACTCAGTATTTCGTAATGTTGAAATGTCGAGGAGTACCCGTAATTTCGTAATGTTGAAATGTTGAAGAGTTTCTCAATTTGAAGAGGATGTAAACAGATAATGTTTCTTTTTTGTTGCTCACCAATATTCTACTGGATGCAGCCCAACTTCTAATCGCTCGATTCAACTGTCTTTTCTTAGGTTATTTTCATAGGGAGTAGTAAACTAGCGTCTACAACAAATAGAACTATTATAAATGTCTGCTGGAGGCGGTCGAGCTATTCTCACAACATGTCATCCATATCACATTCTTATAATACCATATAAGGTAATGTTACCATGGTAACACTACCATGTAAGGTCATCCGTATCTGGACTTGTCAGAAACTGAAGGTCAGGGCTGGGGGACTGTAACTGTCACGTGAACTATTATCTGTAGCACGTGATCTGAGCCGCGCAACTCTGAGGCACATGATTCAATCTGCTCTGCATAATCTGTGTCCTGTGTCTTCATATCTCACTCTCTTTCTTGCTTCTCTGCTCTGCGTCCCATACTTCAGTCTGATAGTAAAACATGATTAAGACCGATATATTGATATTGTACAGTGGAAATATTTATTTATTTTTTCATCTTAAAATGGTTACTCTCGTATATATGATAGGGTATAAATGACTAATACTGACCGTGTGGGTCTGAGTGGCTTGTAGACTGATCTGCATATACTCCTGCCCCGTCCTCTGAGTTGCACGCTGCCCCAATCTGTCAAAATATCATCATCATTATTCTTTATCATATCACGAATAGGAACTATTTAGTAAAAAATCTGCTGAGGGTCGCCTAAAAATTGAACGAACCTTCTAAAATCGGCTTAAATTGGGATTAATTACAATCATTAGTCGATCTTTTAGTTCCTTTATACTCATTTAAATTCCATCAAAATAAAACTATCTGTTACAAGCTCAAACCATCAAACAATCAACTAATTAGTAAACAAGTAACTAATTACAAAACAATTAACTAATTAAGTTGAAATGTAGCTGACCTGTTGATGCACGGTTTGCAACTGAGACTAACTGCCTTCTTGCAGCCCACTATCCCAATAATGATAACTATGATAACGAGGGAGGCGATGATAACACAGATCCACCAGGAGATTGTTCCTACCTTGTTACTATCAGTGGTATCTGTAAAACAGAAGATTTAGAGTAAACTAGAAACTTTATAGAGTCTAGAGAGTAATATAGTGTTAGTAGATATAATGTAGAAGAGGTTCAGGAGGCTTGAGATAACTACTTGTACAGATAACCTGACCCAATTCGACAATTTTTTTCTTCATAGGATTGGATTTTTAGGTTTCTTATGGTTTGAGAACCTACATTTAACGTTATAATAACAGAAAGTTACCTGTAGTTTTGTTGTTGAGACCATTATCTGTTTTGACAGTAGGTGTGCTGGAGACACAGCCGTAGCCAGTAGAACTGACTCTAACACAAGGTACGTCAGGAGGACACGAGGGACAGATAACCTCGTAGGTGGGAGGTACACACTGGGTACCGTTCTGTAGCACTAGTCCCTGTCATAGTTACACGTGTTACACGGAGAGTTACACGTGTTATTTACACGGAGAGTTACACGGGTTACAGTGTTACGGTTATATTACAAGTAACACGGGTTATAACTATTAACTATATTACACAATGCAAATCTGTGCGTCGAGCGTCACAGGAAAGTCATTTGGGTTTTAGAAATCAAAAAAATTACAAATAACAGATAAAAAATTACAAATTAAAGATATGATAAGTGTCTGGCTGCTAACCTCTGGACAGAGACAAGTAGCAGCCCCAGAAGTGAGTAGACAGTAATGAGAACAGGTTTTGTTGCTACAATAGTTCACAGCTGCTGGCTGACGGAGGGGGTGAACTACTTTCACTCCCATTGGTACGTGTAATCTCATTCTTATCTGCTCTGTTTGACTTGTATTAAACCTGGGCGGGGTAGACTTATTACTATATATTATTACATTTAACTGTTTTATTTAGATAATATTAAGTGGCCGAGTCTTCACAGATAGTGTTACAACACCTGCTATTACCAAGATGGATTAAAAGTGTTTTAAGAAACAGCTAGAACTCTAAATCTGTTAGACAGGCTGTAACTAACCTGTTTAAGCAACAGTTAGAACTCTAAATCTGTTGCTGTAACTAACCTGTTACACTTGAAGAGAGCCTCCTGGTTATCATGACTGTCAGTCCAGTAATAACTATCCTCAAACATGCTGATAGACCACGGTCTGGCCCCGTTAGGTGTCAGGAATTTAACTGCTCTCCTGTTGTTTCCCTGATAGTCCATCTCCTCAATACGGCCTGGGAACGAGGTCTGGTCTACCATCCCAGCGTCTGGGAGGAATGTGTAAGTAACAAACAATACTAGAAACACAGGCAGGAATGTTTCAAGAAAACTCAATATACTACGCTAAACACAAGATACTACATGTAAAATCCGGATTGGAATATTATTTATGAGTCGCATAGTTGAAATGTTTTCTTGGGTAAATTTCTATTGATCCCATTTGATGCGACAAGGAAAAGGCTCTTATCAGGAAAGGAATTATTCAAAGGAAAATTATATCCCTTGTCGTATCAAACGGGATCAATAGAAATTTACCCAAGAAAACAATATACTACGCTACAATAGGTACTTTATAAAGCTCAATCTCCTACCTATCCAGATAATAACTCTTCTAGCGTAGTCCACAGTTATCCCGTTAGCCCATCCCACATTATCAGCCAGCACTTCACGTCCTGTACCGTCCATGCGGGCTCGCTCTATTTTACCTGGTTCTTTTGTGTCTATATCAGTCCAGAACATCAACCCGTCCCTCTGCAAAGTTATTTATACTGGTTATGGGACAGAACGTCAATTCTAATTCTAATTATTATTAAATTACCGCATTATTCTATAGTCAAATTATAAAGGCCATAGTAGGGTTTAGTATTTACAGAGTTCAATTTTGATTTGCATGATCCTTCACAGAATAAATGTTTCATTAAATTATCAATTAGGTCTCATATCAATTGTGTTCAGCTTTGTAAAAACTGACCTTTTACTATATTCTATTATCTACCCTTCCCTCTGCACATTTGTTTTTTGAGAACGAAATTATTTTGTTTGTCCAACAACTAGTTAAAGAATATGTTTCACGAAAGAAAGTTCAGATTTGTGTGGTGATCCTAAAAATGTCGAGATATTACCGCGTTACAAACCAGGCTTTAAACACTCGATTTAATGAATTTAAGAAACGAAAATAAGATAATAAAAAAATAATTTACCGGGTATATTAAGTTAAATGTATTAAGTTAAAAACCCATATCCAAAAACCCGCATTCTCGCATTCTAAGAATGGAGGAAATTTTTAAAAGTAGGGAATTTTTGACAAAAAGTAGGAAATTCGAGAGCCAACTCTGAGAATTTTCGATAATATTTCAGTAGGAATTTAAGTGAAAGAGCAGACTTAAAGTTGCTGGACCGTTATTTAAATGTCCTCAGTCAGGGATCCACTGATCCAGTCTATCAAATTTCGTTTCACAGACCAAAGTTTGTTGCTATTAGCTACAAAATCTGTGCATCAAGTAACCACTAACCAGATGCTAATTATTGGGGCATTTTCGCGTACACGACATAAATAGTTGTCCAGGAGAATATTTTTAAAAGATTCAAAATTTTTGTTTCGGCAATATTGACGGGTTTTTTGCAAGCGAGTAGATTATATGACAAAAAACGACCACTTGCAGTCATATGCTGGGCTCATGAACACGCTGCTTTCACAGGTTTCCCCCCATACACATAGCTGTACGTACAATCCTGAACACTTGGGTGCCATGTTCGAATGCCCAGTCAAATCTGTGGTGTATACTGTTGAAAAACTGTGCGAAGTTACAAACAAGATTGTGACACAAATCAAGTCCTCCAACTTTCAACATATCCTCCGGGTGCTATTGATCAAATATTATAATGATTTTCCACAGAGAACACTTCATGGGTTCTTAAAGATCCTGACTATCGCCACAAGTGAGGCCATTGCAGATAGTCAGGGATCTTTGATAGATGCATTACACTTACGTTATAAGAATACAGATCATAGGGATGACAGAAGAGTGCAAAAAGAGCTCCAGATTAGGCTGATGGCCCCATCACCATGTTCTGCTGAGGGTGAAAAGCTTGTTCAACAGGTTGCTACGAGAATGGCAAGAAACCACTCTTTTCTAAAAACCACCCATGGGGGGATGGGGGCGGCTATAGAAAACTTCTGCAAATCCCAATATAGACTACCATTCCAGTTTTGATAATAGCATTATCAATCATGTAATGTTGTGAACGGTCATCAATGCAATTGTAATAACTTTATGTCAGGAGTTCAAAGAACATTATATAGTACTAGTGTAACCCGGCCTACGGCCGGGATTTCACTGCCGCAGTTAAAAAGGGTAGGAGTAATTACCCGCTGAGTCAAAACCCGCATTAGGTGACCCAATAGTTTCTTAAACAATAATCTCATAATCAGTTATTTCTTGTGGATAATTAAGTCATTATTAGCCATGAGGCACCACACTCCATGATGATAAGGTCTGAACACCGAGTATTACACCTCATCACTCCCGTCTTGAACCGCTTTCTATTTTTATTTAAATCGTTATAGAAATTAACCCTTGTTAACTCCGCACCACACCCGCATATTATATTTGAAAACACGCATAACATTGTCGTATGAACTCTCTCTCTCTCTCTCTCTGCAGTCCAAACAGACCCCAAACACTAACAGTCCCCCCTCCCCTAATAAGCTTAAGGTATAACATTACAGCGAATCTTCCAGGCTAATCCAATTATGACGCTACTTAAATGCAGCTATAACACATTACACAGTAATGAGAGAGAGAGAGCAAGCCCCGTAACTCTTGCCGTTCTGCTCACGCAATTTTATGTAACATTTGTGGTACAAAACCATCAATTAAACCACTTACCATCGGCCGATTTAAAAAAAATTTTCCTATGGGCTTCATCAGAGTTTTGTCGACACTATACCGAAAAAATCAGTCCCGTAACTCTTACCGTTTTTTTTGTATAACCGACCGGAAATTACACACGGACAGACAGACAGACAGACACACACACACACACACACACATTCTGGTGTTATTAAGGTGATTATGAGTTGATGTAATACGTCTAAACATGCATAATGCATAAGCATTCTTTGTTGCGTTTCCTATCTTATTTAAATAGTAAATACTAATAGTCATTATTATATTTTTGAAAATTTAAATTCCTTGTTTCTTGAATATTTGGTCTCATACTTGCTTCCTTCTCCAAATTCCCTTAACTCTGTATTAGTTTATAGCTTGAAAGCAGAAAGTGATGGTAGTAGATGAGAAAACATTTTTGCAAAAATTATAAACTCTTGATACTTCATGCTGTCTCCTATTTCGTGCTTTAGTTAAGCCAAGTGTTTAGGGATTCTAGAATCCAGACAATTTATCCCAATAAAAATTGAAATCAGAAAATAGTATGCTAAAATCGTTATCCATTGTCAGATTCGTTCCAGGAGGCCAAATCTAGTTTAAATTTCCAAAATTTTCGGGGGCTTCGCCCCCAAAAGTAACCTAGGATTATCTATTAAAAAGCATTCCGGGCCCTAAAAAAGTAAAATTGATAATCTGGAATCCGCCATGAAAAAGCTTTGAACCGCGCGAAGCGAGCGGGCCACAGAAAACGAAAAAATTGAGAATGTAGGAAATTAAAAATTTTTTGGATATGGGGTTAAAAATAGTTTAGTCGTATTAAGTTAAATAAGTTATACATATTACACTAACCGGGTCCAGGACGATTGAGTAAGGATCCCTAACATTATCAGATAGAAGAGTCAGCACACTTCCCTCTGTAGGCTCGATCACACAAAGTAGACCTTGGGACTCGTTCTTACCAACTATGTACAACATTCTGGTGACCCAGTCGACTGCTAGGTTATCTGTAATGTTTAGTTGTAATATTACGGTATTGGTGATGTCCAGTAAACTAATAAGGGCCAATAAGATGATCACTATCCAACAGATAAGTTTCACATTATAAGATTAAATTTTATGTTCATTTACATTTTTTTGTTACTGTATTACATTACAAAATTATTATTATATTACAAAAATTAACTAACGTATGGTGAGATATTTGTCGCTGATTATCCGCTCTATTCCTGTGTTATTAAAGAATCGTCTGTTAACCGCCGTCTCATACTGTATTCCCTGAAATACAGCCATTTATCAAATCTATTAGACAGATTTACATTTAATTTTAAATCGATCGCCGCGGCTAACAGCAAAGACGGTGAAAGGTCATGACAAAACCAGATTATCACGTGACAAAACCAGATTATCACGTGACAAAACCAGATTATCACACAGTTGTTCTGGCTGATTACCAACCAATTTGTAAATAATCTTATCGGTGGGACAAAGAGAAACTAGCTACAAAGTAACAAAGATCAAGAGGAACTAATGAGTGATAAGTCACATAGTTCACTTTAGTTTCATATAACAAGATTTGCAACTTCGTGTCAACTCAGTCGTAACTTTTAGATATATCCTCATTACACGAGACCAATAATGGTTAATGACCATGTCACGAGCCCGGATTCCATTAACACTCTGACAATAGATCCATTATGTTAGACACAGTAACGTTATGAGATGGCAGGAGCAAGGGGTTCGACCAATAACTCGTTAGTCTTTACTCATTTTATTAAATGTGGTGCAAGGTTCACATCAAATCACTTTTGCTGCCTTCTAGTTAATTAATGAGTTATCTTGTCAATGAGTGGTTGTTGCCCTGATATTTACCAGATTGAGTGATGCGATGGTTGATCATTTTAATTAGCCGCATAGAATATATTGAATGTTAAAGTTGTTACCGAATACCGTTATTAGTTATTAGCTGTTAACGTTATTACATTGTATAACTTCTTATTCTGCTTGTTAAAGTGTCATAAGTCAAATGAATAATGTTAGTGTTTTTAAAACGTAAATGGTCGCTTCTCATTATTCGTTATATTGTGTTAAGTTATTCATGTTTGCTGAACTCTTTGATTCGTATTAACAGTGTAATGGTTATTCAACTCCAATGCAGATTAACGGGGTTCACTCAGTCTGGCCGTCAAACCGCATAGCTAGTAACATCACCTCCCTAGTGCTAGTAACATCACCTCCCTAGTGCTAGTAACATCACCTCCCTAGTGCTAGTAACATCACCTCCCTAGTGCTAGTAACATCACCTCCCTACTCCCTAGTGCTAGTAACATCACCTCCCTAGTGCTAGTAACATCACCTTCCTAGTGCTAGTAACATCACCTCCCTAGTGCTAGTAACATCACCTCCCTAGTGCTAGTAACATCACCTCCCTAGTGCTAGTAACATCACCTTCCTAGTGCTAGTAACATCACCTCCCTAGTGCTAGTAACATCACCTCCCTAGTGCTAGTAACATCACCTCCCTAGTGCTAGTAACATCACCTCCCTAGTGCTAGTAACATCACCTCCCTACTCCCTAGTGCTAGTAACATCACCTCCCTAGTGCTAGTAACATCACCTCCCTAGTGCTAGTAACATCACCTTCCTAGTGCTAGTAACAGCACCTCCCTAGTGCTAGTAACATCACCTCCCTAGTGCTAGTAACATCACCTCCCTAGTGCTAGTAACATCACCTCCCTAGTGCTAGTAACATCACCTCCCTAGTGCTAGTAACATCACCTCCCTAGTGCTAGTAACATCACCTCCCTAGTGCTAGTAACATCACCTCCCTAGTGCTAGTAACATCACCTCCCTAGTGCTAGTAACATCACCTCCCTAGTGCTAGTAACATCACCTCCCTAGTGCTAGTAACATTACCTCCCTAGTGCTAGTAACATCACCTCCCTAGTGCTAGTAACATCACCTCCCTAGTGCTAGTCGAAACAATTTTGTATTGTGTTGAATCGGCACACAACGGTTCAGGGCTACAAAATAGTAGATATTACTCCCTGAGTTTAGAAGTTACTGTCCCGACTCCCGATATTTACCAGATGAATGATTGGAGATTGATTAATTTTTATTAGTTCCATTGAATATGTTAAATGTTTATTATATTTTCCATCAGCTTGACTGTCAAACAATTATAAATACGAAGGTTCATTTGGAAGGAATAATATATCTATTGTTACAGAGAAATCCATCAACCTATATTACTCCTTCAGATTGATGTGCCGTATTAATTGTTCAACAGTCAAGCTACTGAATAATACAATGAACTGTTAACAGAGACTGAGAGTAAACCTCCGCACCAGAATGCTCACTTACACTTGACAACGTGCAAATAAAGTCCTTATTCGGCACCTGGCTCCAGTTCTTCAATGATAGTGATAATATTACTTTAATATTATGTTATTAATATTATATTATTTATTTCTTTGTCAACTGCCGTAGCAGTGATCAAACCTTCAGGTTACACGTTGTACGTGTCTACTGTCTAGGTAGTGTGTAGATCAGCAGCTATAGGATTTTTCAGAACAACCCCCAGGGGGGGGGGGGTTCACCCTGATTTTCTTGTGAAATTTGATTTCGAGATAGCAATTGACCAACAAACTAGGGCCTGTGACCGAACTTTTGAGGGGGTTCTAGACTCTGGGTGCCCACCGGTGCCCGCGGGACAGCCACGCTCATATTTTGTCCAAATTATGCCCAATTATGCCAAATCATCTTAACTTGCTCAAAACCCAGATTTTATGTGCTCTACTTGTAGCTAGTGGTCTCCTGAACTCGTATATCAATTTAATAAGTTTTGTAGTGGAAGTTTGAGTTAGGCCTCGGTTGTACGGATTCTTCCTGTATTACTCTCTATGGACACGTTCATTGAAGTTTGAGGATATTGGTAAATTTCTAAAATAGCGTTTTCGACGATAGTGGCTTAATTTTAGCATCTATTAATCTAGCGTGTTCATAAGTTCTGAACATCAGCCACGTGACCCATACTCCCATATGCACTGCTCAGAAATAAAATGTATTGCTTTTAGGCACTATAATGTAAAAAATGTCACATTTTTGTGACATTGTTTACCATAGCTGCCCAATTATCATTCCTTGGACTGAAATATAGTAGATTAGGTCAATCTAACAATTATGATACAACATTGGTTAAAGGGCACGGATCGAACGGCTTTAAGGCAATATTTCGTAAACTTTGTCACACTCAAAATACGAGACCTCTTTTCTACTGTGAGGTGTCCTCAAAACCCTTTCAACTCATTATTTGATGGTTCTTCTGCCAATCATAGCCCTAAAATATGTTGTTTTGAAAAGTTAGCTAACACATGCACTTGGTTATTGGGAAATGATGTAAATTCTGTCACATTATATGGAATTTGAAATTCTGGGTGAATTTCCGAAATCATTTATATCTGATTTTGGTTTGGAAGGCGGGAAAACTCTATATAAGGACGATACACGGATACAGTTGATTCAAGTATAGGGCAGTTGATGTAAACATCGTCACAAAATGATAAGACATCATAAATAGGTTAAATTTGGAAACAATGATTATAGAATGAAATAGTCTGTGATTAACATATTACATACATTATAAAATGGCAGGGGTTTTTATATTTCCTGTATCTCTGTATTAATCATTTCGGACTGTAATTAGGACTGTTCACGTGAAAGAAATTGTATCTAAATTTTACAATGACGTACTCGTATGTGACGAAATTTACATTTCTTGACCCTATTTTGAAGAACCATACCTCGGTTAGAATTCAATGTTCTTCCAGGAATTATTGGTTGGTTATTGTTTAGCAAAATAGAACTCAAGTTTAACAATGCTGCGTTTAATTTTAATAAGTTACTGAAATGTGACGAAATTTACTTTTCCTGCCCCAACAGTATAATTTCAATGTGATGAAAAATTGGCATGGGTTTCTATATCTCCTGTATAAATCCATTCTAACTATAATAAGGACTATTGGTAGGAAATAAAATCTATCTAAATTTTAAAATGACGTATGTGACGAAATTTACATTTCTTGCCCCTATTTTAAAGAACCATACCTCAGTTAAAATTCAATTTTCTTCCAGGAATTATTGGTTGGTTATTTTTCAGCAAATCAGAACCCAAGTTTAACAATGCTGAGTTTGATATCACTAATTTACCGAAATGTGACGAAATTTACTTTTCCTGCCCGAACAGTATAATTTCAATGTGATGAAAAATGGGCATGGGTTTCTATATTTCCTGTATAAATCCATTCTAGCTATAATAAGGGCAGTTGATATGAAAGAAAATCTATCTAACTAATGCTATGGCTGATGTGACGAAATTTACATTTCTTGCCCCTATTTTGAAGAATAATACCTCAATTAGTATATAATGTTACTTTATCACCATCACTATGTCGATAAATTAGTTATTTTGCCAACACGGAGCAAATAAAGTTATAATATTTTTTTTGTGACGAAATTTACAAATTTTTACCCTGTTCAGGTGTTGAAATTTTGCCAATGTTAACATATCACTGCCATATAATAATTTATATGACCGGCGTATGGTTGAAATATTGTTAATTGATCCATAGTACGTAATATAGGGTGTTTAAGTTGGTATACTAATATTTACTCAATTTCACACATGTTGAGATATCATACAAATTTATGTGACTAAATTTACCTATTTCTGCCTTCTGTATTTGTATTTGCCTATAACAATGAAATATGTGAACAATTCCAAACACATTCAGTTCACAAAATAATGCTAGACTATTCGGCATTTCTTGTCAGGATGTCATAAACATCCCTCATATAAATTTCTTAAATGTGTGACGGAGTTTACATGGTGCTACCATTTAACGAAAAAAGTCGCTAAATATGTAGATAATAGTCATATGCAACTATCCTATAAATTTTAAATTCGAAAATTTGGTCAAACACGGCAACAAGGGGTCCATATAAACTCTGTCACGTTTTTATAGTGTGACAAAGTTTACAACTCACTGCCGGCCGCATTTAAGCGATATCTTATCGTCTGATAAAGATATCGTTATGCGACAAAGTTTATCTAGAGGATGAAACGATTATCCTAACCATTCAGGGTTTATATAGTTTTATAGTGTGACACATTTTACATCATCGTGCCATTTAGTAGGGTCACTAATATTTACCAATATCCTCAAACTTCAATGAACGTGTCCCTATACGTTTGAGATTTCTTATTTTAACCACTGGTTTCATTTGCACATATGGACCTATTACTTAAATACTTAATTACTCCAAATTCATATTACTCGACTTCAGCAAGTGTATTAAACCATTATGTTCCAAGCTACAGCACCAAGTAGCGGAAATATTGAGACATTTTCTTCCTTTCTATTTTTTCAGTACTGTATTCGGGCTTTAACCCGATAATTCTAATATCGGATGACCTTTAAAAAACGGAAAACCTGAAGGAACTCAGAACACGAGGATTTACTGAATTCTGTTAATGATTTGTGGTCTCTTTACCAACTCACGTTGCTGTGGTCGATTCAAATTGAGTAGGCGGATAAGATCCTTTGTGGCGAGCAGTGCTGCCTGTGTAACGCTTAAAATAACCGCCACAAGAAGATTGGAGAATGGTTAACGTGCTTCTTACTGCTTTCTGTTTACTCAGTTAAACTAACGTTGATTCGCTGAGTAATTCACCTTAAGAAATCACAAGTACCTTCATTTCTACAAATACAATACATGAGGCATTATTCTTATTAAATTTGTTTATTCTCCCTCCCCCCCCCCCCCCCCCCCCCCCCCCCCCCCCCCCCCCCTTTAACCATTAAAGATGCCCTGTATAAGATATTATACGTCTCAAAAAGAAAAGATTTTAGGGCTGCACCTTGTTGCATAAGCATAACGTCTGCCATCTATTATGTTATAAAACTAATACAATATTAAATATTGTAATATTATTACTATAACTATTGTACTATTATATCATTAGGGTTGTATAACATTGAGTAACATTGTTATTTTAATTCATTTACCCTATGTAATGTTATTTACTAGACAAAAAGGTCTCTTAACAGGGGACAAACACAATAATCGTTCACGATTCGGCCGGGCTAATGACTTTATAATTAGAAAATATAAACAGAAAATCTAACAAAAAATATTCAAACGTATTCTGTCTAAGTCTAATATGACAGTAAGAGTAACCGGTAGGGATTCAGTCCACCTACCCTTAAATATATTAATCCATTTTTTTAAAGATCAGAATGTTAGACGATTGCAGCAAAACCCAATTCTATGTGCTATTTTCAGACCCAAAACCTTATGATCGGGTGCTAACCATAATTTTGAAACCGTTCAGGTAGGTCAATATCAGCAGTTGTAAATCAGAAAATAACAGGAGATAATAATCTAAAGAATGTCGCTGTTCAGTGAAGGAGGAGGAACGTACCCAGACATCCTAATAATCCTACTCCTACTCCTCCTCCTCCTCACCTCCTCCCTCCTCAACGTGCTAGTCCTCCTCTACAACATCTCCTCCCCTGTCTCCATCCCCAAGTTCTTATTCAGTGTCCTGGCTGTCTCTGACTTCCTCTCCGGTCTGATAATCCCCCTAAACTCAGTGCTCCGAATAGCCTGGCCAGACGAGAGTAAGTGTGGGGAGCTGGTGTGGGTGGGAAATGAGTACTTCTGTTCAGTAGACCTGGATCCTAGCAGTCTGGAGAGGATGCTAGGAGCGCTACATTACACTCTCTTTACAGCTCCAGCCTGCTTCACAGCTGTACTAGCTATATGTAGGTACCTACAGATACAGTTCCCTTTTACTCCTCTAAAGAGGAGATATATAGTAGTATTTATTCTAACCTACCTGGTATATGTGTTGGTGGTACTGTTTGTTATCATGTTCCATGAGAAGGCCATGTACTTTAGTCAACTACAGACTACTAACAATGTGTACTTTGTTGGAGTGGACTTCAGTGAGGGAGCAACCTTTGCTCTGTTCAGCTGGCCTTGTCTTGCAGCTCAGATCATCTCACTTATTGCTTCTGTTTTTACGATTACCAGCTTGTACAAAACATTGGGACACTCCGCAGCACGGTTATCTAGAGATAATGGGAGAAGATCAAGTCTCAAGATATTGATTCAGAATTTTGGAGGAATTGCTATGACATTGTGTATGTTGTACTATTACTTCCACGCCCCTGATGAAGAAACCGGTTCAGCAGGGCACGGTGGTTCAGGACATGATGGTTATCTACTTCTCCTTCGCTTTCACAGTATTCTTACCAACATTCCTATCTACCTTCAACCCTGTTGTTTTTATCCTTTTCACGCCCAAAGTTGCCCGCTTTTTCAGCAAGGGCCACAAAAAAAGAAATGCTGTGTGTCCTGTGTCACACTCGGGAAATGCAATGTTTCATGTGTCAAACAAGCACAATAACATTGGTGAACCAGTGTGTCGGGACATGGGGGCGGAGGGAAACAATCAGAGATCAGTTATCATCAACTCATCTGCAGTCTGATTACACTAGCACGATAGAGAGTTGGAGCTTATTTCTTTAGCTTATTTCTTTACAGATATACTACAGCTGAACAGATTTATAAAATGCTGGACATTTTCATTTTTATTAGTATTGATTTTATTGAATTGGTTGATTGAACTATAGCTATTGAAGCCTTAAAATTAAAAACGCGTAGTAATTCCCCCGACTTCTTATACAAGAACTTAAATTTTGTTAACAACAAAAATACAAGAGAGGACAGTACTGACCCCGACAATTCTGTGCTCATCAGTGGAAACCCAGTACCAAACTTCCTGTCTGTAATCGAAGTCTATGATATTGCTGTGGTTAGTTCTGAAGAGGGTGTCCATCCGCGATCCGTGCACATCAGTCTTCCTCATTTCCAGGATATTACTGAACACGATGTACGGCTCTACAGTATCTGGGGGAGCTTCAGTTAGTTTTGGTCAATCTTAGTTAATGTTGTTGTTAGTTGGATTTAGTTAATTCTAATAAGCTTTATTCGAATGCGTTGAGAAACAGAGTAATCTAAGATTGTAAAAGTTGCACAATATTGTATGAATAAAGTACCTGTTGCAGAGCAAGACTGCCCATTCTCCCCTAGCTCATACCCTGAGTCACATGAGCAGTGATAAGAACCGTTAGTGTTGGTACAGAACTGGGAACAAGCTAGCTCCGTCCCTCCACACTCGTCTGTAGATAGAGATATTGTTAGTTTGTTATTTACTTGTAGGCGATATTGTTATTTACTTGTTATTTACTTGTAGGCGATATTGTTATTTACTTGTTATTTACTTGTAGGCGATATTGTTATTTACCTGTTATTTATTTGTAGGCGTATATTGTTATTTACTTGTAGGCGTATATTTTTGTTTGACTATGTGCCTGATGTTGCTAACAATTCTTGTGAACAACACTTCAAGTAAACTTGGCAACCAGCCTAAGTTACCTAGGCAATCAGCCTAAACAGTAAACATAATTAGTAGTAATCTCACCAATATCAGAACAAGATAGATTGTTATCAGCTAGATGGTAACCATGGTGACACGTGCACACGTGTGTGCTGTTCGGCTGAGGCTCGCACACGTGATCACATCCCCCTGAAATAGTTTATTGTTAGTTCAGAAAACACACAATTTACCAGAGTTCAGAGAGTGAAGGATATTAACCTGGTAAATCGGGGTTTTTATTTAAACCTCTAGCCAAAGAGGGAGAGAAGTTCTAGAAATCCTCTCTCTCTCTCTCTCTCTCTCTCTCTCTCTCTCTCTCTCTCTCTCTCTCTCTCTCTCTCTCTCTCTCTCTCTCTCTCTCTCTCTCTCTCTCTCTCTCTCTCTCTCTCTCTCTCTCTCTCTCTCTCTCTCTCTCTCTCTCTCTCTCTCTCTCTCTCTCTCTCTCTCTCTCTCTTCTCTCTCTCTCTCTCTCTCTCTCTCTCTCTCTCTCTCTCTCTCTCTCTCTCTCTCTCTCTCTCTCTCTCTCTCTCTCTCTCTCTCTCTCTCTCTCTCTCTCTCTCTCTCTCTCTCCTCTCTCTCTCTCTCTCTCTCTCTCACACAAGGCGGCTTACAACACAGCTCTTAGACAGTGATTTTAAACCAGTCTGGTTTAAACCCTGATCATTAGCCAATTATGACAAACTCCAACATGGCACTACTTCTTTAACAGGAATCTAATTGGAGGTCTAAGCGATCAATAGTCGGCACGACACACACTACACAATATCCTCCAATAACGATTCGTCACGACCGTGAGTGTAGAAAGTGAGCTGTATGTAATAATATCCATTACATCAGAGATATTCCCGTCACTTTAATTTCGGTCCTTTTTAGTGGCACGGAAATAGTGCTCTGGTGTACCTCACTTTAAAACAGGAAATTATAAGGTAGAGCTGCCTGTTGGCAAGGCTGAAGGCTAGTATGATGTCATTACGCCGCCTCTCTCGTACGAAGTGTTAGCAAGCTGCCCTCTAGATTGGATTTAATTTTGTTTAACCGGAAATTATTTTAAAGCAGACATGAAGTTATGATAAACCAGACATGAAGGCGGAATGTCTCAGAAGGGATGTGAAATTTTTTCAGCATTCCTCGATCATCCGATAAACCAACAATTCACATCATCTATATTTTGATATCTCTTAAAATAACATATAAATTCACTTTCTAAAACTATGTTGTAGGTCAACCTTAAAAGTGAACCCCCGTTCCCCTCCCGGCCTTTGAAATTTAATAGGTCAGTTTCTACTCACCGCCAAAGTTCGAAGACATTACAACCATAAATATAACATAAGTCTCGCTTGAATGACTTAAATGTACATTGTACATCTTTGTTGGGTATATTTTAATTTCGAAGCGTGTAATAAATGTTATAATTTATTTATTTATTTATAATATTACCGTTATTGTCTGAGCAACTGTTCCAAGGAAGACACCCTGGGGTCTCATCACTCGCGTCCCCACAATCATCAACCTGCAACAATACCAGGTTACAGTACATATAATTATTAGTAATCAGGATACAATACATGTTACTAGGTAACCAGGGTAATTGGCTACCAGGTTACTAGGTTGCCAGGTTACTAGGCTACCAAGTTATAATACGGCTATATACCTGGTTACAGATTAGGCGATTAGGAATGCACTTGTTAGTTGAGTTACATTTGAAACCTCCTTCACAAGTATCTCCGCTCTTCAAGCAATGAACCTGGAAAATAATTGCAAATTAATTAATTTAGTAAATAACACTTTCAATATACATAACAATATATATAACAAACAATATATACAAGGAACTGAAACCGAGGGGTTCCGTTCAGGCCCTTCACACTTTGTTTCTGTCTAGTTCTAATGTACCGTCACAATAGTGACTTTAATATAACAAACCTTAATTTTACAGCGAATCAATAAATAGCCACTCAAATGTACTGATATAATGTATTAGAAGTTTACCTCGTCATTATTGGAAGGACAGTCAGTGATGTCATTACAAACCAACTCCTGGTTTATACAGGTCTTGTTGGAACACTTGAACTCGGTCTTTTCGCACACATCTGGGTCGACGAGGTTACAGGAAATTTGAAGGGATTAAAATACATGGGGAGTTTTATACAGCATTCATTATTATCTAAAATCTTTGCCCCCGATACTCGATGCGACATCCATAGAGCTAACAAAAGTTACACTTGATTTTAATAAAAAATGATTAAAATAAAAAGTTTGCTGTTTTCTTGACTCACCACAGTTGAGCTCATCAGAGCCGTCACTACAGTCCGAGTGTCCGTCACACTTCCACTCGAGAGGAACACAAACTCCGTCACCGCACTTCAACCCTCCTCTACAGGGTGTGTTCTCTCCTGGGTAAAATTCAAAGTGAAAGTGAAAGTGAAAGTGAAAGTGAAAGTGAAAGTTGATATAGCTAATAAATCCACTACAACACTGTACTTCTAAAAGAGGAATAACAAGTTTTTAAGTTTCCTTACCACAGTTCAGTTCATCAGACTGGTCCAGACAGTCGGTGTGTCCGTCACAGATGAAGTCAGAGCTTATACAGTAACCATACCCCTGACCACCACAGGCCCACATTGGGGGGTCACAATACGATACTGAGGGAAAATATGCCAGGGTTCGAACAACAAAATGTCTAGAAATTCAAACGTTAGATACAAATCCAAGTATATAAATCAGTACTCAGTAGTTATGGAGAGTGTTTAAGTGGCTTACAGCAAGTGTTGGGGTTCTCGTCCGACCCATCATTACAGTCGGGGTGTTGGTCACAGATCTGCGCGGAGGGTATACAGCGCGTATCTGCGTCACACAGCAGACCATCTGCGCAAGGTCGACCTGGTCAGGGAGTTTAAGGTTAGTGAGGGTATAGAATTATGTAGTATTCAGTATTGAGTATACAGTTAACTAATTCATAGTTCCAAGAAAGTTGTGTAATCCTACTCACGGCAGTTAGCCTCGTCCTCTCCGTTAGCACAGTCTTGAACTCCGTCGCAGCGCCACTTCGCGCTGATGCACGGCCTGCCGGTCGTGCTGCGCGAGCAGTGGAACTGACGGTCTCCACAAACCCCTCCTGCAAGAGATACACGTGACTATTAGCTCTGACTGACTGGAGTTTGTGTACTTTATCACGTATTGCGTCACGTGATGCGTTATGTATTTTTAACCAAGACTAATTGGTGATTATTTCTCCGTAGTCTAGATGACGTTCTCTGTTCACCTCTCCTCATTCCATAAAATTTTAGGTTCTTGCTACTGTCAGACTCAGACAGTGGATCGTTGGTGCACTGATAAATCGATTTAAAACCATAATTCCGGCGCCTATGACCACTATTATGTTCTACTCCACTTCCATCCAGGAATCTGGACGTGATCCAAGATTGAAGAAGGAAGATCTGCGCATTCCGCGGAAATAACAGACTATCACGTCATAGGCGGGGGGTAAATATTTGTGGTCATATCCCACAGTTCAGAGTACACACACACACACACACACCATTGACAGAACACGCAGAGCGGTAGAAGGCAGTCTGGCTCCAATCCAAGTCACAATTTCATTAGTACCTGCTGCCAACAACTAGCCTTGGGGGCCATAGTCAGTGGTTGGCATTGAGCCAGCAGCACAACCACCTGCATATCAAGCAGCAAGCAGAACGGAGCCCTGCCGGCAATGCTTGCTGCTTTCGATACAAATTCTCGCCGGGCTCCGAGCTGCAGTGTCGAAAGAAGTAGTTGCTAAAAGGGCGTGGTTGTCGAATGTACACAACTGGTAAATCCAATTAAAAAGGCGCGCACCCCGGCCCTAGCTAACAAAATAACCATATTTTTGTAGCGCAAAAAGCACTTTCATTACTAATAATATTTTCGCCGCTGCGCGCAAGTCAAGCTAATTTTGGGCTCCTGCAATGCGAGACCTTATTTCCACCATCGGATTCCACTTTGTGGCGATTCTGTGTAATTTAAGCAGGACAAAAGTCACTCAACACTTAAATCACACAGTGCCGACTAACAAAACCAGGAAACTAAAGGTACATGAGGGTACACTCCACACAGATACCAGCACATGAAAACTTGGAAAATTGCCAAGTTGCATTGGCACTCGTCCAAGTTCGGCACCACTATAGAATACCATACTTGCGATGTATATATTAGCACTGCTAGTGTATACTCAGGTTATTTGTATAACACTAGTGTCTTGCTGGAAAATTCAGGGCCATATTTGGAGTGACAATGTCAAACAGTGATTCGAAGTCCGCTAAGTAATGTCAAGAAGTATTGACACTTGAAGAATAAAACTTACATTGACCACTCTTATAACTGAGATTTACTGAGCCGTCTAACAATCGGATAGACAGGATTAATCGAGAATATTCTAGAACATTAAACTGGTTTGGGTTGACAGTAGATAGATACTCCGTAGAGCGAGTAAAGAATGTGACAAATATTTCCAGACACCTAGCGACAATGTTACCACGAGCCTTGTCACGGATATCAGAATAAGAGCGAGCCTGAGGCAAGGTCCCTACATCCTACATATTAGTTAGCAAGGCAGGGTCCCTACATCCTACATATTAGTTAGCAAGGCAGGAGCCCTACTCCCTACATAGTACTGCCTGTAGTTAGCAAGGCAGGGTCGCTACATCTTATAGAGTAGTGCCTGTAGTTAGAAAGGCAGGGTCCCTACATCCTACAGAGTAGTGCCTGTAGTTAGCATGGCAGGGTCCCTACATCCTACAGAGTAGTGCCTGTAGTTAGCAAGGCAGGGTCCCTACTCCCTACATCCTACATATTAGTTAGTGAGGCGCAGGCAGGGTCCCTACATCCTACATAGTACTGCCTGTAGTTAGCAAGGCAGGGTCCCTACATCCTACATAGTAGTGCTAGTAGTTAGTAAGGCAGGGTCCCTACATCCTACAGAGTAGTGCCTGTAGTTAGCAAGGCAGGGTCCCTACATCCTACATAGTACTGCCTGTAGTTAGCAAGGCAGGGTCCCTACATCCTACATAGTAGTGCTAGTAGTTAGTAAGGCAGGGTCCCTACATCCTACAGAGTAGTGCCTGTAGTTAGTAAGGCAGGGTCCCTACATCCTACAAGGTGTCAATAAGACCCAGTTATACAGTCACATAACTTCATCCATACCACACTTCAACTTCCTTTACTGAGATGACACAATCACCCGATATAGCCCAATATCAGGGCCCAATATAATCCCCACACACACATATGAGAATAATAATGGTATTACTCAGAAATATAAACTCTGAAAAAGAATGCAAAGAATGTGGCGCTCACCGCACTCCATCTCATCTGAATCGTCAAAGTCGCCGCAGTTGAGGGTTCCGTCGCAGCGCTGCTCGAGCGTGATACATTTGCCCGTATGTGCGCACTTGAACTCGCGCGTCTCGTCACACACCCACACTGAGAGGGGAGATGTTGAACATGTTGAACATGTTGAAATATTTCAAGCAGCTTTTACTAAGGTAGTCCGACAAGTGTGACTAAGTTTTACAGTTAAATATAAACTTTATCCTATTTTAGTTAGAATAGAAAGCAAAATAATTCTTCAGAAAAATTCTTTATTCACCACGTAGTATTATTATATATAATGAGTTTCTACCCACCCAACATTCAATATTAGATTATACATAATATTCTATAATGCTCAGAATATAATGCTTCATTATCAGAATTAGCTTCCCTTTTATTCTCCTGGGAATGGTTTACTATTAATAAGCTACGTTAATGACATGTTGGCTGCCAAGAAGCTGCTCTTCGCCATTTTTTGCACGAAATACCAGGAATAACAAGCACGAATCTTTATACAATTACAATTTCTGGCCGAATTTGTGTTTAAAACTTACGTTATATCCACCAGATTTACTACACGTTCAACAAGTTTAACAATATAACTGTATGTCTCTCCATTGAATATTGTTGTATCGAGTGTGATGTAAGAGTAGGGGCACTAATTTAATGGTTTTCCAAGTCAAGTACTTGTAAGTTTTAGTAGTTACTCAGGTCACTTTATACGTAATGTGCTCTATCCTGCGTGACCATGTATCACTACTAAAGCTTCTGTAGTACTCCTTTATCCAGTTACATGTTGAGGTTACTTTTGAGGTTACTATTGAGATTACTATTGAGGTTACTATTGAGGTTACTACTGAGGTTACTATTGATGTTACTATTGAGGTTACTATTGAGGTTACTATTGAGGTTACTATTGAGGTTACTACTGAGTCTAGCTGATGCAAATGAGGCAGGGAGTGTATAGTCACAAATAAGCGCAACATAAGCACAGTTGATGCCAGGTTGGCGTGATCTCCAATATTGGCCATATTACGAATATTACTCCTGTGTGCTATCATTATTATGTCGTATTATTATTATTATCACTCTGTAAATATCATGCCACAATTAGAAGAAGTAGTTTGATATCATACGATTGATTTGATAAAGGAGCACACATATATAATAGTTTACAGGTTGCCTCTACAAGTCACTCTAACAAGCTGTACAGTTTATAGGTAGATTAGCTGGTCCCGGGCTACTACTGTAACCAATGGTTACTCTCAGTACTGTTGTTAGGTAATCCTCTCTCTCGCTCCCCTAACTGGATGATTCCTGGAAGACGTTCTGGAATGTTCCTTATTTATTGTTATAGTGTTTAATATGGCACGTAGTAATAATAATGCTCACAATATTATATTCATATTATAGACGTTACGTGTACGTGTGGTATTCTGTTAAACTGTTCAAATGTCAAGTATTCTAAATACGTGCTTACCAGTTAGCTGTTAAATTTAAGTAGGATTTATTATTATGTTATCTCTCTCTCTCTCATTATAAATATTTGACTAATACTACTGGTTGGGAGGTATTACGTTAATTTGCTTTGACGATACTTTGGAGATGCTTTGGAGATTGAGCAATCAGATACGTAATCTTGGGTCACGTGTCACAACAGGGGTTACGTCACCGCCCCACCAGTAGTAGTCTATTTAGTGTTACATAATGTTATGTATCACTATATTCAGTATATTATTTGGTAATAATATTCGGTAATAATAATGCAAATGTTATTTATTCAGCATGCTAAGGAATATAATTATGTACCATTGCTAGCCCAGAAGAATGCCGTCTTATATTTGTAACTAATTGTGCGCAGGATAATCCCACAAACAAGTATATTATAAAGGAGCATGATTAGGGGCAGGGCTACCCCTTGATACAAACAAATTCAAAGAATGTAGAGTTATTTATAAAATAGTCCAGGTTTAAGTACTGCAATTGCGGAGGAGAATAAAAGAAAGGACCGAGCAAGTTCAGAGTAGGGTCGCCACACTTCACAGGTAAAAGGGCAGGAGTACTGGAAGGCAGACTCTGGGCTGTGGCTTGACATCAGCTCAGAACATATCAACGTTGATAGCTTGTGTCTGTTAAACTAGTATGATGATATCAGTATCTTGTCTGGTTAGTATAGACTGTAGACTGGGCCTCGGACTTTCTGAGTTCCTTCTAAGCTTCTACCAACCCGACTACTAACCACCTACCTTCCTATCCTACATTTGTCATATCTAACCGAGCTAAATATTACTAATATCACTACATACATTTCCTGACTGAACAGTGAACAGTACTCCCATCTTACTAAATAATATTCCGACCCGAATAAATATTACTACGATCTGACTAAATATTACTCCGATCTGACTAAATATTACTCCGATCTAACTAAACATTACTCCGATCTGACTAAATATTACTCCAACCTGACTAAATATTACTCCGACCTGACTAAATGTTAATCCGATCTGACTAAATATTATATCTGGTACGTGATCACAACTTTTCAAACTTAATTATAAACCCAATGATAGCACGTTTTCTCAACAATTTCTAATAATTCCATTTATGCGACCAAGGGAAACTGCTCTCATAAATAATGTTCCTATCCGGATATCAAAATTATTAGTAGGGTCTGTTATTTTTCAGATCAGTATTTTACCAGGTCAATAAAAATTTGCACAGAAAATGGAGGTAAGGTGGTGAAAGAGGTGAGGAAAGAGAAGTAAATAAGGGAATAGTTTAGTAGGGAAGGACTGAAGGAGGTTGAGGTAAGATGGGGAAGAACGGTAAGGTAAGATCACCTAGTTGTATTAGTAATTGATTGTGACGTTTCTAATCGAATTTCATTTCAATATTTTCTGTTTTAGATGAGGAATGTCGCACCGATTTATCATTTACGTAATCATTACAGATACAGCATGATTTAAATCACTGTATGTTATCTATAAAATTTTCAGTGACCGAACACGAATCCGAAAGTTTGAAATATATCAAAGTCATGTTTCCCTACCAGCTCAGAAATTGACTGTCCTAACAAAATTAGGGAAGGGAAGAAGGCAAATGTTATAAAGGGTACTATAGGTATATATAAAGCATGCTATAAGATAGAGAGAGGGTGAGATAAGGTGTAGTATTGGCAAGCAGAGCCATTTCGAGAGATGGCAGAGCCAGAAAAATTAGTTTCATTCTGCGCCCTTGTCACGGTGCCAATAAGCCATCCTGGCACTCAACCCATTATACCAAAGATGGTAGGTCAAACAATATAGCAGACGTACCGGGCGAATATAATAAAACAGCAGCATATTAACAGGATATATATACAATATTTTATATCAGCTGAGTGATCCGGAAACCAACCAATACTCTTAAACCGCCCCCTCTAATCTACACCCTCTAATCCACACCTTCTAATCCCCTCAAATATAATCCAACCCCTCCCCCATCCAACGTATTCACTGTTCAACTCCCATCAAATTTTATCCCTCCCCTCTAGTGTGATCTTACCCCTTCCAATTTTTACCCTCCCTTTAATGTGCTCCAGGCTCCTGCCCCCTCAAATATCATCCCTCCTCTTTTAAAGTTAACCCTCCCTTCTAAATTCATTCAAACCCTCCCCCTCTAAAATAATCCCTCCCCCTCTAAAATACTCCCTCCCCCTCTAAAATAACCCTTCCCCCTCTAAAATAACCCCTCCCCCTCTAAAATACTCCCTCCCCTCTAAAATAACCCCTCCTCTTTAAAATACTCCCTCCCCCTCTAAAATAATCCCTCCCCCTCTAAAATACTCCCTCCCCCTCTAAAATAATCCCTCTAGTATAATCCCTCCCCCTCTAAAATACTCCCTCCCCTCTAAAATAACCCCTCCTCTCTAAAATACTCCCTCCCCCTCTAAATTAATTCAATCCATCCCCTCTAAAATACTCCCTCCACCTCTAAAATGATCCCTCTAATATAATCCCCCCCTCTAAATTCATTCAATCCATGGCCATCCCCCTCTAAAATAATCCCTCTAAAATAATCTCTCTCCCTCCCTAAGCTTGTCGGCAAACATAAAGATTAGGGTTAGTTAAATGGTAAACTAATTAATAGCAATCTGTTTTGAAACAGGACAAGTACTTAAAAGATAGTGGTTAGTACTGTTTAATATAATCTCTATTGAGATATTGTGGTGCGCACATTTAAATATACTCCCCCATTCTATTAAAATCTGTAAAACTGTATAGCCGGCGAATTTTGGTGACCAGCCAATTTCTCTGAAATAAAACAGCCGCGATTATCAAAGCCATTAAGTGTTCCTATAGTAAAGCTTTAGATAGTGAGTCACAGGTCACAAGAAGGTCCATTAGTTTGGCCCAGAGCCAAAATCGTATTAAAGCACAGAGCCAAGTTGGTAGAGTCTTTACGACGCACCACATATTGATTGCCAGACTGTTTAGTAAGCCGAGTTAAAGTACTGTAAACGTAATCTGCTCCTCCCACCACCCACGCAGTTTGTTAAAGTGGTTACACCTAGTACTACTTCTACCTTAGAAGTAAATCTATTGCAACTAGTTGAACGTTTAAAGTAAAATATCGTCTAATCTTATTCGTCTTGATCTGGAGACTTTCCAATAGTTTATCTTTATACGGAAAACAGCTCTACAAGAAACTATTACACAAATTACTAATTAGAGGAGCAAAATCCAGAAGGGCGTTAATGTTATGAAATAACAATTCGTATTATACCTTGAATAAATCTAAAACTAGAACTCCTGTACCTCCCATCACCCCACCTCACCATCATATCACCCCACCAATACCTCACCATCACCCCACCATCACCCAACCCCACCCCACCTCACCATCATATCACCCCACCAATACCTCACCATCACCCCACCATCACCCAACCCCACCTCACCATCATATCAGCCCACCAATACCTCACCATCACCCCACCATCACCCAACCCCACCTCACCATCATATCACCCCACCAATACCTCACCATCACCCCACCATCACCCAACCCCACCTCACCATCACCCCACCCCACCAATACCCCACCAAGTATTTAAACTCACCACAATCCTGCTCGTCAGAGTTATCATAGCAGTCTGGTACGTGGTCACATTTCTTAGAGGCAGGAATACAGTTACCAAGGTTACACTGGAACTGGTCAGCGGCACACGTGTCTGAAGGTATGTTAGTTTAGTGGGGTGGATCAGTAAGACAGTAGCCCTGAGGGCAAAATCTAAACATCACAAGCAGTCAACCTTTCGAATGAATATATTATGACCAAAGGAGTAGACTCACCAAGGCACACATACTCCTAGCAATGCATTAATATATTATTATTACAGTTAGTAAAAATATCATGTACCTCTAACTCTATCTATTTAAGGTATTACAATTAACAGCAAATAGATTCGCAACATCCTTGTTTCTAAAGATAAAGGGTCGTGCACCGGAAACGGAAGATGTTACAATTTCGATTGCTTGATTTTTTGTCTTCTCCAGCTCCCCTTATTGTTACCCTCCTCCTTGGTATCAATAATTCTGACTTCCGTTTCCTTGAGCAAAGTATGGAATATTGGAATACACTCCTGGTTGCCTGGCCTTCTAAGAAACGCTCCTGTTATTAACCATACTGTGAACATTCTTCCATTCCCTTTAATTAATGCTAGAACTTTAACAAGGGACATAATATCTTAACTGGGCAGTCGTGACAAATGTGACTTATTCTTCGAAGGCACAACTTAATTTAGTGTGAAGTTGCATAACATTCAATGCTTTAAATGGGACATCAAAGCAAAGGTCTAGTAAAGGGTCCTTTGAGAACTAAGGCTAAACAACCAGCTTGTACGTATAAATGAGGCAACATCCTGATGTAGCAACAATTGAAACGCTTTTGATCCGGAAATAACCGAGCAATATTAGCAGGAATGACTTTAAAGCTTTTAAGCTAAAATTATTGCCATTTATTCAGATAAACCGTTGAATAATGAATGTGTGGGTCCTGGGCCTGCCAAATTTAGAATACTGTTAAAAAAACAATATTTGTAATTTATAGCCAATCGGCATCATATATTATGTGTTTCTCAAAATGAAATTGCCACCATACATTTACCCATCAAAGAGACAATCAATAGTGATGGAGTCAAGTTTCACATTAGTACTATAGACTATAGAGCGTATGTATCAGGTATTGATAAGCCCAATTTTGCCAATAAACTCACGGGTGTCGCAGTCTAGTTCATCTTTCCCCGTGTCTGCGCAATCCACAGATCCGTCGCAGATAAAAGCCGGGTGGTAACACTCTTGAGAATCCTCTGAAAATTTTACTAATTGACCAATCAATTTTCCTTTGCAGTCTTACTTAAACTTAGGATAATTCATGGAATTAATATTCAAATAAATTAGATGTGTACAAACCTCCGCAACTTAAAAGACCGTCTCTACAATTTGAGGCAAAACCTGAAATTAATTAAAGTTATGAAAAATGCTGGACATATTTTTGTTTATCTTCAAAATTCCATTATCCACTGTTCAGCCAAATGAGTCTCAAAGATCTTTATTTTGAGGCCATCACCAATCGGTAGCAACCTGTACATCAGTTCATCTAAATTGACCAAAAATATCTCAAATCATATTATAAGATAAGTAATCTATAGTCACTCACTCGATGAAATAAGAATGGACAGAAATCCTAGTTGAACTATTAGGTCATTCATCTGGCAGTGCCACATACAGTAACATGTTTACCAAGATCTAAAAAATGTTAACAATCTTAGAACTGTGTTAAAGCAGTTGTCGCATTGCTAAACTGTGATAATAATAATAATCATGAGATAAACATTGACTTTCATTCATTTGACTGTCAAATACATTAAATATCATTCTGAATTTTATGGTATGGGCTCCATGGTTATCCAAGACTCAAGTAAACTGTAGAAAGGGAATATTGAACGGATAAAATTATGAGGTAGAATGGGCACATGCACATCGTGGAATGAGGATTATGGAAAAGGTAAATTCAAGGGGAGTATAATAAGGAAAGCAGCACTTCGGCAGTTGGCTGTGGCAAGGGGAGAAGCTTGTGATCGATAGCCTTAATGGGCTTATTAAGGATCATTATCAAGCCCCATCGAATGTGAGGTCATTCATTTCCAGCAGAATATCATATACAAAAATAAACAATCATAACAATAATAAAAGATATTGCATTAAAAAACCATTGCGATAAGGTTTTAACTTATCTGTTATGGCTTAGGAGCAGGTATCAAATTTGACACAATTCTTTAATTTGATTTCATTCATATTCAGAGCTACTCATCTGTTTTAACAAAGACATGTGCAGCTGTTTCGTAAAACAATTCGAGTACCAGCATGCGCCTTTTTATCATTTATGCCTGTTTACATATAACTACTATGCAACTATCGGAACAGAATTTTTCAAGTATATAGAACTAGTACTCAAATTATTTGGATATTATTATATTATTTAATTGATTGTATTGGTTGATTGGTTTTCTCAAAAAAATTATCTTCTCAATAGTGCATTCGAATTTGCTAGATTCCGTGATAAGAAGCCACCATGAAGCAATTCATGTCTCTCGGAAACTGATCAGTATATGAATGAGTAATGAGTATCTAAAGAGTTTTCGAATGTTATCTGTATTTGAGAGACAATTTTTTTTAAAAAGTAAAGTAAAGTAAAATTTATGACATCACATCATCATCGCACTATGTGAAAAAAATATATACCTTACTCAGGAATATTATGACTGGGATAAAGTGATGGGTTTTGGAAAATTCCGCCATATTTTTCCCGGTCAGTCATAATAAAACCAGCCGAGTCAGATTATGGGGTTCCAAGGGGGTGGTGGAAATCAAGCTCCGGCTAACCTTCAGAGCAGTAACCCCACTAGCGGACAAAATGAAAGTCTTGTTAAGACAACAATACGACTTCGAATTTGACGGTCAGCAGCAGGGGGATATCAATAATGATAATGAAGGGGACATTAGCGATAATGAGAATGTGCTTTAATGAAGATTTGACTTATTATTGCTTAGATTTATTTTCCTTTAAATAGACGTGTCTTTTTTTCTATTTCTGAGTAATATCAATTAAAACTGTAAATTGAAATAACTTCTTTAACAAGTAACAAAAAACAGAAATTTCGGTTGAAAATTTGTTGACCTCTGAAAAAAAACTTGAAAGGTCGGCCACCGGTAAATTCATGACCGGGATAATTTGGCGGGTTTTGGGAAAGTTCGCCATATTTTTCCCGGTCATTAATTTTTCCAGTCATAAATTAACCCGCTATAATATTCCCGAGTAAGGTAATATTAATAAATATTTCCCCACCAACATTAATTATTTGTCAAATACAATATTTTTTTAAAATGTATCAAAAACATTATCCTATTTAAAAAACTTCCCAGTGGAATAAATATTTATAAAACGCTTCTTTGCCACATAAGGATGAAACCAAAGATAATCGTTTAAATGTTTCTCCTTATTACTGACATAACCGGCTCCCTCAATTCTTACTAAAACTTCATTAGAAACATTCCAAAAAAAGTAATCATTTGTAATACTTTTAGAAATCATATCTTTCTTAAATCCTTCTAATTTAATTTGAAAGCCTAAAACTGTCACAGAGTTCTTGACGTCCCTAGGGAGTTTGTTCCAATGTGGAATAGCTCGCTCCGGGAGAAAAGACTTCTGGATATTTTTGATTTTAGTTAAACTTCTACTACATCTATTCCTTGAAACAAGATTAAGACCGGATCTGCCAGTTCTAAGCATCCCCGATCTATAATCAGTTAAACCACTTGTTACTTTAAAAGCTTCTACGATTTAAAAGCTTATATAATTTACATACTCTATTTGTTGATTGTTTCAAACCCCGCTGCAACCAATTTGTTTGTATATAAAACCTCGAATATGTGGAATAAATTCCTTAAACCTTCTAGTAAGATTGACTTCTCGTCCCCAATTGCACTTGTTAAAGGTCGCATTAAAACTATGCTACTCAATGCTCAAAAAGCTGGAAACACTGATGAATGGTCAGAACTCAACTTTGATGGAAATGACATGTGCCTATAATAAGAACACACAAACTAGTTATATTCTTATAATTATACCATATGAATTGATTGCACTGCTAATAAATAAAATACTTTGTTTTACTAAAAAATACTTTGTTTTACTAGTCCATATAGATTTCATACTACACACACAAAATAACACACACAATACACACCACATTCAAACATAGAAACTATATATTCACGCATATAACACAGAACACTGATCAGCTCATCCGCTTTACACTGGTGTCTGGACTTGTCTGGAGTGTTCGTCTGGAATGTGGGACGGACTCACAAATATATTGTGTAAACGTAGCGCGCGAAACTTAAAATTGTATAACTTTATCATTTCATTACCCAGCGTGATTTACCGCGCCAGAATAATGAAATGGCGCCGCGCTATATCCGTAAACTTGCAGTCATTTATATCTTATATTTTATATTTTGTATTTCTTACTACGTAACGCGAAAATAAGTTGTATCACACTCCCGGTTTTGGACCCCAATGTTAACCTTGCAGCAACTGTGTCAGCCCAATATACTCTAGAAGTATGATCACACCTATTTTAATGAACAAGAGACCCATAATTAATATAATCAGATACTCGTCAACAGCAGCTGTTTCCGTCCGTGTGATGTGTTGTCCTTCTCCTTTCTGTGTCCCCGTCGTTTTGTTTTGTGAAATGTATTGTAGTAGTGTTTTAATATTTAAATCGAACGTAACTCAATAGTTAATAATAACAAACACAAATACTATTTTAAATAATTGATTAATATCGATTTATACCAACAACCAAACATTAATTATTCTTTGATAACCTTTTATATATGTGTTAAACGATCCATGGCATATCTAAAATTCGATAATGAACTTCACCCATATCCAAAAACCCGCATTCTCGCATTCTAAGAATGTAGGAAATTTTTGACAAAAAGTAGGAAATTTTTGACAAAAAGTAGGAAATTCGAGAGCCAACTCTGAGAATTTTCGATAATATTTCAGTAGGAATTTAAGTGAAAGAGCAGACTAAAAGTTGCTGGACCGTTATTTAAATGTCCTCAGTCAGGGATCCACTGATCCAGTCTATCAAATTTCGTTTCACAGACCAAAGTTTGTTGCTATTAGCTACAAAATCTGTGCATCAAGTTAGATGGCCCCATCACCATGTTCTGCTGAGGGTGAAAAGCTTGTTCAACAGGTTGCTACGAGAATGGCAAGAAACCACTCTTTTCTAAAAACCACCCATGGGGGGATGGGGGCGGCTATAGAAAACTTCTGCAAATCCCAATATAGACTACCATTCCAGTTTTGATAATAGCATTATCAATCATGTAATGTTGTGAACGGTCATCAATGCAATTGTAATATCTTTATGTCAGGAGTTCAAAGAACATTATATAGTATTATGAGTTGATGTAATACGTCTAAACATGCATAATGCATAAGCATTCTTTGTTGCGTTTCCTATCTTATTTAAATAGTAAATACTAATAGTCATTATTATATTTTTGGAAAATTTAAATTCCTTGTTTCTTGAATATTTGGTCTCATACTTGCTTCCTTCTCCAAATTCCCTTAACCCTGTATTAGTTTATAGCTTGAAAGCAGAAAGTGATGGTAGTAGATGAGAAAACATTTTTGCCAAAATTATAAACTCTTGATAGTTCATGCTGTCTCCTATTTCGTGCTTTAGTTAAGCCAAGTGTTTAGGGATTCTAGAATCCAGACAATTTATCCCAATAAAAATTGAAATCAGAAAATAGTATGCTAAAATCGTTCTCCATTGTCAGATTCGTTCCAGGAGGCCAAATCTAGTTTAAATTTCCAAAATTTTCGGGGGCTTCGCCCCCAAAAGTAGCCTAGGATTATCTATTAAAAAGCATTCCGGGCCCTAAAAAAGTAAAATTGAGAATCTGGAATCCGCCATGAAAAATCTTTGAACCGCGCGAATACAAAAACTTTTTATGCGAGCGAAGCGAGCGGGCCACAGAAAACGAAAAAATTGAGAATGTAGGAAATTAAAAATTTTTTGGATATGGGGAACTTCATATTATTAGTGCCGCGTGCTGATAAATATTTTGGGAATCAATCCACCCAATCGTGGCGATAACATACTTTTGTGCTTGGCCGGTTTTAGGTTTGAGTTTGTGCTCCAAAAGTGGTAAATCGGGTGCTAGTAAAGCTCTTGCAGGCAACTGGCTCCTTTTGCCAACTGCTTTTGGTTTAAGCGCTGACTCGCATTTGGAACTGGCACGGGTATAATTGTAATATCCTACGAAGTCAGCATGTCATATTATTTCGCAAAACTCGTTTAAATATCTTGACAATATTTACAATTTAAAGTTTATGGTTTTAGGTTTAGGCGCGGCGCACCGCTTATATGTTATAGCTCAATCATCTTATATTTTCAGCGCTGTGTTGCTACACGCTGTATAACATGTGGACCCAGCGCGGTGCCGCGCCTTAGCAGCAAAAGAGTTATTTATTTTAAAATTTATTTTTGTATCTAGCAAAAATGATGTAATGTTTTCAATATGACGTAGAATTAAACATTAAAGCTATTTCCGTACAGCCTAAGTATGATCGTTAGAAAAACTATCAACAATGAACATGCTAGCTTTCTTTATTTTTGTAAGTCGCGTCGCGTCGGCTGACATCTTGGGTTGTACTGGATGTAACAAGTTTATTATCGGATGTCTACTTATATTTATTATGATATTATTATTCATTGTAATGGCAATAAAATTTAAATTTTGTTTTACTTAAACTTCATATTTCATAATTTTATTACTAGGTGGAGGTGATGTTATTGAGACTTTGAGACTTTGGGCGGCCATTAAACTCGTGTTTTGAAAGTTGTTCTCTGTACTTGTTTCACTGACCCACGCTTTTTAGCATTTATACATTTCGGCCCATTTTATATGTTTGTCCGATTTGCTGTACATTTGTATATTTGCTATTTTGTATAAGTTTCAAATCAAAAAATCATTGTATCTCAAAGGTCTATTTTAAGACATCCATTCATCCCAAATGAAACGAAAAATATTATTTACTGGTGATGCAACAATTCTTAATAGGTCGAGCGGTAAGTCGAAGTTACACACACAGCTGTATGGAAAACTGGGCTCTGCAGCCGACCTAATCAGGTATATCAGTTTCACCATTCCTAAAACAAGGAATATTAACCCAGCCTTTGAATATGATGAGACCTGTGCATGGAAAAGACCATTTGCTAACCTGCTAGATGAATCTAGATCAATATTCATCAATGATAAGGTTATTATTTTTAAGTCAAGGATACCAAATTCTAAGGTGTTGTTATAGATAGTAATATATAATATAAGCTAAACTGGGCTGCCCCCTGGGCTGATATTGATATTGATAATGATATTGCTATTACTGAATGAAGTTAACTCCACAGATAAATTATACTACTTTTTTAACAAAGTGACTTAAACGGAGTATAAACGACCAAGTTTGCATAAATGTCTATCTAGCCAAGAATTCAAGAGGCAAGGGTGGGTACTGCGTAAACTTCACGGACTGCACTCTCCAACATCCGATCCTGTATTACCCTGGATTCTTTTCGACGTATTTTTGTAAAAGGTAAATATATCTTCTAGCCACTCTCTTGCTACTCCAAGTCTCCTAAGATATTTGGTATAAAGGTCCTGCTAGTTATATATAAAATATATTTTTGTTTTCTTTAATTTTCTCTATTAATGCACCACACCCGACACCGCTACTTCCACTGCACTAACAGTTATACAATAAACTCTACAATCCTAATTTTGTATCGTGATGGAGACCGGTGTCCATACAAAACATTGCATTTACAAGGTTGCCGTTTGGTGTGAGCAACAGCGAACAGCACACACACACACACTCCTTTGCACCGTCAACCTATATCTAATCTATTTAAAGAGTGACAACCATATTACACGTTGAATTAAACAGGAATTAAACAGGAATTAAACAAGGAATTAAACAAAATTGGGTCAAACGGCAGATGCCGTGTCTGACCAATATAGGAATAGAAGGTTTAATATTCAAAACTACCCCAATGTAACAAATAACCAAACAAGGTGGTAAAAGTAGATAGCCATGTAAAAGAATATAGCACAGATAGCACAGTCGTATGCAGAAAAAACTCAGCCAAGAGCACTCAAAAATGACAATGAAAGTATCATACAATGTCCACACACTTATCAAAATATACAAAACACGACATTCATTCAGTATTTTTCTTTGGGAACCTCCGTTCATCGACCTTATTTAAAAACCGTCCAATGTCTCTAATAGTTGTTGAGTCGTCGAAGATTTCTCCCGGTTCTTCTCTCATTACTAACAGGTCCCTCGTTCGTTGATGCAGGTTTTTGCGTAGGTCTTCGTATAGGGGGCATTCGTAGAGGATGTGATGCTCATCTTCTATCACTGGATAGGCCCCTGGTAGCTCATAGAGAAGATCTAACAAGTCATCGTCACTTGAGCAGCAATGTCTGCAGGCCCGATGTTTTATGTTAAACCACTTTTTGCCGTAGCGACCAGTTTCAACGTTAAAGCGGTGGGAGCTGCTTCTGAATTGCGCGATCTTCTTTGAGCAGTTAGGTTTAAGATCAAGGGCTAGATACGTCTCTTGAGCAAACTTTCTCTTCACTAAGTTGTAGAATGATAGTTTTCTGTTAGATGACCTTTCTGTTTCCCATGAGTTTATAAACCACTTTTGCAAACTCTTTCTAATCTGGCTTGGTCTTAATCCTTGGTTTCTCTCTGATGCCTCGATGGTTTCTTGCATCTGCTCGAGAGTGGAGAACCAGCTCAGGTTTAGGGTCGCCTGCTCTTCGAAAGCGTGTCTAGCAAAGCAGTCACGGCCGTCTACAACCATTTGTTCAAGTCTTTCTTTGTAGTTGAACACTTGCTTTGATAGCGTGATGCCTAGTGGATGCCTGCCTGTGTCACCCCATATCGCAGCATTGGATGTTGACTTCCTCACCCCTAAGGTCCATTTCAAAAGAGACAGATGAAAGTTCTCTAGAGGGTCCCTGGCAATGAGTGTACACACGTTTCCTGTTTCTGGTGTGGTGCTCGTGTTTGTGGGGAAGTTGCGGAACAGAGCTGTGCTTGGCAGCCACACTTGGCAACCATACGACACCACAGGTACAATAAGTGTATCATATAGCTTGAACAGTATCGATTTCCTGATGTGGCGGGTATCAATGTAGCTTTTCAAAGAGAAATAACTTCTTAATGCTTTTTGCCTCAGCTTTTGTTGTGTTAGCTTAAGTGATCCGCTCAGAGTAAATGTAATGCCAAGGTAACAGTACTCTCTCCCGGAGGGGATCTGTTGTTCTCCCAGTTTGAACTCATGACTTTCCTTCAGATGCCTTCCTGTTGGGTTAAACACAAGGACTGAAGTTTTTCCAATGTTTACTGTCAGGCCCCATTCTGAGCAGTAGTTGTTTAGGACATCAAGCATTTGTTGAAGACTGTGTTTGTTGAGGGCTAGAAGGACAAGGTCGTCTGCCCATAGCAGATGAGTTATATCTGTATCATTTAGGACAGGGACTTTCACTCCTTTGATGTTGTTGAGATCATGTGAAAGCTGGTGGACAAAGCATTTAAACAATTCAGGGGACATGGGGTGTCCTTGCTCGGTACCACATAATATGTCGATCTTCTGTGACAGCTTGTCTAGTAGCTTCACTTTGGCTGAGGAGTTTGAGTACATGAACTTAATGCACTCAAAGAATCTCCCTTGAATACCCATTTTCCACAACTTGTATAGGAGTGCCTCACGACAGATGGAATCAAACGCTTTGGCATAATCGACAAAGCATGTGTATAGCCTCTGGCGTTTCTTGGTGACATACTTTTCCACGCAGGTTGAAAGTGTGAAAATGTGGTCTGCTGTCTGTGCGTCTTTACAGAAACCTAGTTGGTTGGCTGTATCAGGATCACATTGATCACGGAATGATATCAATCTTTTCAGCAATATGCTTGCAAAGAGCTTTCCGAGATTGCTCGCTACAGCGATGGCTCTGTAGTTGTTTGGATCATAGATATCACCTTTTTTGTGTAGTGGTGTAACTACTGATGAAGTCCATGGGTAAATTGATAGGCTTAGGCAGTGGTTGAAGAGGTTGAGGACTGCTTTGAGCATGGATCGTGTTGAGGCTTTGAAGAATTCATTAGAAATTAGATCTTCGGAAACTGCCTTTCCTTTTTTAGTGGCCTTAATGCAAGCACACAGCTCTTCCATCTTTATATCTTGATCCAAAAGCTTGGTCAGGTCGTCACAAATGTTGTTTTTCTGCATCTTTGACTGTAGCTCTGCGATCTTAGAGTCTTTGATGTTCTTTTTGCCGTAAAGTTCACTGAAGAACTTGCAAAAGTTGATCATATCGAAGGCATCAAGACTGGTTGCAGGCGATTTTGTATTTTTAAGAGCTTTGAAGGATTTCCAGCAGATGTTGTTCCCTGTTTCTATGTCCTTGCAAAGCTTCTCAAAGAATTCTGATCGCTTATGTCTGATCATCTTTCTATATTGTCGCCGTGTGTCGTAATAAGAGTCCCTGAGGAGCTTGTCCAATGGGGATCTTCCATACTTTTTTGCTAGAATGTTGAGTGTCCTCTTAAGACGGATACATTCACTGTCAAACCATGCCATTTTTGGCTTCATTCGACTCTTCTTTTTGGTGCTACCATATTTATTATGTCTCGGCCCTTTCTGACGACTTGAGGCGTTTTTTCGGGGCATCACTTGTTCAGCAACCTGATGATACAGCTCAACAATTTGGTTGTTAAGGTTAAGAACGTCTTGAGGGGTTTTGCATGAACTTGTAGCCAGAGTTTCCGTCTTTTCCTTTATACTAGGGTCACCCATAGCTAGCAAGAATTTGAGCTCAGCATTATCCTCACATGGCCATTTGTACTTCCTGGGCGCGTCCTCGAGGTCACGCAGTATTTCTTCTGAAAGGGTTATGTTGTGTCTCAGGCTAAGTGTTGTGACAGAGGGTTTGTGATCGGAGAATTTGTTCAAATCAAGGACTCTAAAACTCTTAACGATCGCTTTTATGTCAGCTCCTACAGCAACATAGTCTACAACGCTAGCTCCGCCATAATTCACCGATGTGAATTCCCCTAAGGAATCGCCAAGTACGCTGCCGTTTAGGATGGTTAGATTTGCACAGGCCAGAAAGTCAAGGAGTAACTTTCCTCTAGGATTAACCATCTGGTCCTTGCTAGAACGATCATTGAGACAGGGGTGGCTGCGTTGGCTAAATGGGTTTGCAGCAGATAATGCTTCAGTATCTTCCTCGATGGTGTTGTTCAAGGTTGCGGTCCTTGCATTGAAATCACCTGCTAGTATCACCTTCCTACCGTTTTGAATACTATTCATGGTGAAGTCAAGTAAGTTGTCTAGAGTTGAAGCATCGTCATCGGATGTAATTTTGCATGATTTCAATCTCTTCTTGTAGGAAGAGTGCTCAGGTGAGTCGTATAAGTTGATGATAACTAGTTCATCGACAGCACTCTCACTTCCTAGTTTTATCCTTACTGATTGGATGTCACTACAATTGGATGTTATTTCTTTGATATCCTTGGCAATAGACCTGTGGACACCAATGCAAAGTCCTCCTGAGCGACTGTTTGGTCTGTTAGCATTAAAACATTTGTAGTCTGGAACAAATATTTTACTCTTGGTTTCCTGAAGACAGAAAATGGGACAAGAAGTGACAATGGCAGCAAATTCAGTATCATCAATTTTCCTGCCTTCTTTCCCGTTTGAAGCATCGTGTATGTTCCACGAAAGGATTTTCAATGTCTCCCTGTTGTGGGAAGGCAATCTGATCAGGACATCAGTTGTTTTGGGACTATCCATTATGGTTTTTCTTCTGTTGAGGTTTGATTGAGTTTTTAGTCCCTCTTGATAGCTCAATGTCGAGAGATCTAAATAGCCCGTCACGGAGATGAAGCCACAATTTCCGAGCCCCTCGTTCATCGAGACCCAACAAGACTCCATGTGGTCCTACGCTGCGCTGGATGAATCCTCCGAGATTGTCATTGTTTTGCGTGCATATTTTTATGTCTAGGCTAGCATTAATCTTGGATTTGACGTATTCGCTTAGTTCAGAGTTTATCTGTCTTATGGTACTGCTGACTTGTGGATAGCCGGGGAGTGGAATAATCTGCGAAACACATATCTTTGCTGAGGTTGCTTTTGTTAGGTCATCCAAGATTTTCTTCATACCATCTAGTATCGTGTTTCCTGGCGTATTCATCAGAACATCAAGTTGCCCTAGATGGATATAAATGGCTTCAGGGTTGATTTCTGAGACTTTTTTGACTAAGTTTTGGTCCCTGCTAGCTGATACGGCAGTATCATATTCTATCCTCTTGACATCAAAACGTTTCGTGAATCTTGATTCGTCGAAGGTATTGAAGTGTGCGTCGTGAATGACTACACATTTCCGGGTGTGCCAATGTTGAGGATTGAAGTTGTCACGACAGTACGTTTCACGGTTAACAGGGGTGCCATCACTGTTATTTTTGCTTTGTTTATTGGCACCAGCAGTTGTCGTGCTTTTAGTGGTTCCCTCGGACAAAAAGGTGACTGGGTCTTCAGCCTTTTGACTCGGCATATTCTCTTTCTCTCCTTTGTGTGGTGCCGTGCGTTTTTTGTCGTTTGGTCTTGTAAGGATTACTTTAAATATCAAATTGATTTATTTGTTATCGTAAACTTGTTTACTCTGCAATAAATGGCATAAAATTGAATTTTTGTTTAACTGAATTTGTGTTTAACTGATACTAAATATGATTGTTTTTTTCTTCATGAAATTGTTGTTTTCTTGACCTATGATTTTCCCATCCACTGAAAGTAGGCAGACAAAAAGAAATATGTAAGATAGGGAAATGAAACCTTAATGGCCCAAATCAAGTCAAGGATGAGCTTGACGGATGTTACTCGTCTAAATTTCTTCGAAGTAGCGCGCGCCGCTTTCTGTCTCGAAATGTTTCCGACGGCACGAGCTACGAAGTAGCGCACGCCGGGCCAGATCATTAACAATGGTCAAGGTTAATTGACGATGTCAATTCATGGCAGCTCGGCGCGGCACAGTAGCGCATCTCGCAGATCTAGCCAGGCACAGTAACGCATCGCGCTACAATGGTCAAGGATGAGCCGACACTGCCTTGACCTTCTCCATATATAATAAAAACAACAAACTCGATCCTGAAACTCAATTTTGGAAATATAGTCCAGACACACATATAATATAACATTTACCGGACGGCCAGGTCTCTTATTTTATCTGGGGACCCCAGGCTATTATGTTCATTAACATAACGAATAGAGATTAGGCGGAATGACAGGCTGAGCGCGGCCCAGTAACCACGCGTCTCTTGCTGTGTCATTTAAGCTTGAAGTCTCCAGGTAAGCTTACATAACAACAACTGACAACGGTCGTATTTCAATTTTACAACCCTATCATGTTCATAAACATAAAGCAATAGAGATTGGGTGTAATGACAGGCTGCGCGCGGCCCAGTAAATGGACTATACCCCTTGTCCAAATTGTTGTATTTTGGGCCCTTGTACTTTACTGATGGACTATAGACTAGCCCGGCTCGCGCTACTTCGTAGCAGTTGCCTCGGGCTAACATTTCGAGGAGAAAGCGGCGCGCACTACTTCGAAAAAATTTAGACGAGTAACATACGTCAATGTGGACCCGCGAGAACGCTCATTTGTTATACTCATAGTAATCTGTTTGATACATGTTTCGTATCCAAATATCGGCGGCGCGCGCTTCGCGCGCGAAAAGTGGCATGCAACGTATGTCAATAATCTGTAATCAGTTTTATTCTAAATTTAAGAAATTCGACCAACTTCCTTCTACGGTCATATCACGTGATCAAGACAGTTTTTCGCCAATATTTCGGCAGGGGAGCATTTTGATTGACGGTGTCAACCCATCGAGATCGTTGCTAGTTTGCGCGGCGAAGTCCTCCAAGGGAGCATTTTAACCCTATGTCATATGTCATGGGTTGATTGACGATATCAACCCTTGCAGATCGTTGCTCTGCGATCAAGACTTAAGGGAAAATTTTCGGTCCGAGTCATTCTCGATACGTACCTCCCGTATCGAGAGCTCCCGATTCCGAGCTCGTATTGCGAAGGAGATGCCGGCCTTCCGAGATCGCATTACAAAGGGGAACCCTCGAGTCTAAAATCGTAAATCGAAGAGTAGGTCCGGACTTCGAAAACCGAAAAAATATTTGACTTACAAAATCTCCGGTCCGAGTTTTTTTCCCAACATTTTTAGAAACCTAAATAAAAAAGTTGGCCCTTTTTGTGTTTTGGCCCCTTACCCGGATTTAATGGTGGGGGGGGGGTGGCGATGACAGTGACTCTGTTATAGACGGTGATTATTACTGTTCCAGAGTCCAGACAGGACTGTGGTCATTATCACTATAAGTATAGGATAGATCATGACCACTGTAATTTAGAGCATTGGAGCCCTGTGCTTACCCCGGTAAAATATTAATAAGTGGAGAAAAACGTTAAACTTCGTTTTCTCCGCATTTGGTGAATCGTTTTGTTGCTTGTATGAAGGCGATCCTTGGTAGTGAGGACTTATCCACTATGTCTGTCACACTAAGGGGTCGTACACATATTACGTAACAATATGTGAACGACCCCTTAGGTAGAAGAAGTCAAAGTATCCTCCTCGTTGGTAAGACCACTTCGGGCACTAGCCAATAAATTTTTGTTGAATATTATAAATAGAAACCAGGCAGCAGCTAAACGGTATTTGGAAACCTGTTTATCTGTTAGTTATTTCTAACTGACGATTGGGTTCAGTTGTCGTTTCAAAGTTAATTAGGTAGACTGATTGGGTTTAAGATTATTTTCCCAAGCTACCCTGTCTAGAAAAAGTCCAAATTGGGTTCAGTTGTCCTGTAGTCAGACAGTGGCTGCTTGCCAACAGCCCTGTCAAGCACAGAACCCAGAACCGCTCCATGTGTTTGTAAATTACGAGATACCGATATAGCGCATGTATTTCTAAATCTTTTATCAGAGTACAACAGTGAAACAGTCCTTGACATCTCACTTCGCACCTCAAAATACATTTAAAACAGGATCTATCTATACTATAATTTAAACTTGACGAAATTTCCCCGGCAACGGGGACATAGAAGAAAAAACACCGAAAATCGACCTCAAAATGACCCTCTGGTGATGCCAAACCCAGCTCGCAAATGGAGTTGAAACCTTGCCATTTTTAGCAGGGTTGTAGAAAAAGGATAGGAATAGGCTATAGCATTCTTAGAATTTTGATTTAGGCTTTAGATTTTTTATAATTAACGTCAGAAGTGAGGTTAAATAATCGTTAGAATAATGGCGTTATTTTAGCAAAGGTTTACTGCGCTGTTGCGTAGCAACGATAAAAATGCACGTGCGCGAGCAAGAACATCTTAACTACGCGCGTTGTTATGCTGTTATATGCTACGTCATAACTTCAAAACTAGCTCACATTTACGCTCACGCTATGACTTATATTCATAACTTTGGTTGTGATTGGTATTCTTTGATGCGGTAAAAAGTATCGTTTTGGGAATCCGAATACTAACAACGCTGTCGCCATTGTTAAATAAATTCCATTATGTCTACTGTATAACAGTGCTGTATGATGAAGAGAAATTAAAACATAACTGATTTTTAAAATTTCCTCGAACAAAGCTTTCGACTAGCGGGTTTCTAGTACTCTATAGGGTGAACCACATAAAATATGACTTTTTTGAAAAAGTATCACCCTGCCTCATTAGCAAATTTTAGCAAAATTTAACAAAATTTAACAAAATTTAGCAAATTTAATACTGTCCATTTTTGGACAGTAAGGAACTTTCATAGTGATATATATATCGTGAGCCGCATTTCAGATTATCTTTCCCTCATAAGCCATTTTATTTTTACACATCGCTATCGTATTGAAATTACACTAGTGTATTATTTTACAAACTCCCTCCAGCTTTACATAACAACTCCTTCAATAGGTCATTTTACGGTCGAGTAATTGAACATACATGGGCAATAATGGTTTTGTAAAACTATCTTAATCATGAATCATTAATGCATAATATTATCTAAACTAAAATTGAAGCAAGATTGGCTTTATTTTTCATCTGAATTTGCTAAATCATAAATAGTAGAGAAATACACAGAAGTTGGTATCAAAGTTTTAATTACCTTGGACAATCATTACAGTTCAAATTTGACAAACGATGCTGAGTCCCAGGTCAAGGTTGGTATATAATAAAAAATAAAGGCGGCTTAAACTTTTACACGTAACAAAATGGCAGGTGTCATTAGGACGCTATTATTAAGTTGCACAAACCGTAACTTTCAATTCAAGACAAACTTCGTGCTCAACGAATGTAGGAGATTAAAACATGTTTAAATATGAAATAGTGTACACCAACCACTGAGACACAGGGTGAAATAAACCTGGCCAAAACTATTTATGATAAGGAGTGAGGGACGAGGTAGAGGGAGGGGAAAGGGACGAGGTAGGGAGGGAGTGTACGGGAGGGAGTGTAGGGGAGGGAAAGGGAATGTAGGGGAGGGAAAGGGAGTGTAGGGGAGGGATATGTATGGATGGACGATTAAAGGAAGTTGGTAGATAACGTAGGGAGTGATTTGTATCTCAGTCTTCAATGCATCCGATTATTAAACCGATCACAGTCTAGTTAAATTAAAAATGGAAAAATCTAGCTTGTTAAAAACATAAATTTCCACTTTTGAGCAATATATACATTGAAAAATTAGTGTTGTGGTTCAGAGAACATGAAATTGAATATCGTTATCAAACACGTGAGGGACACGTGACTGTGCCTTTAATTTTCCTGCGCTCTAAAATCTGAACAAATTTCAGAAATCTACTGATAGGTTATCATGGTAACAGAAGGGTTATCATGGTAAAATGGGTTATCTGAACCACGGCTGATATGAGAAATATTTAATTACACAGTAGCTGAACAGAAATGTAGCGTACACTTTAAAACATCCAAGCTCACGTTGGAAAATTTTAACTTCAACCTTAAACTCCTTATAAATCGGGATTTCAAACTTTTGATTAAAACTTTGGTTTAAATATTTTGAAATGGACTAAACTAGAGTATGAAACGGGCGTACAAAATAAAGTTAATAAAGTTTTCATCTCGCAGTACAGTGCGTAAAAATTATATAAAAGAGTTTTGACTAACTGTTGTGATGAGGTAGCTGTCACATGCAAAATATTACATTTAAAAATAAGGCCAGAAGTCCATCAGTAACCAGTTGTGAGATGGACTGGTAACTGCTATTTGTTGCTAGGTAACCGCTATTTGTTGCTTGGTAACTACTATATCTTTCTAGATGACTGATTTGTTAAGAAGGACTAATTTAAACTGTACAGTTGCCATAAAAACGCCAAAAGTCTTCAATAACCCAGAATTATGGGTAGATGATCTCTCTTTCTCTCTCTTTTACATGTTGAGAATGAAATGTTTGAAATAGTCAAGCTTCTTTCTGTAACCAGGTAACGGTAACTTCACATTCCACCATTACACATTCCACCATTTCGCTTCCCTCCTATTTCCATGTCAAGATCAATCTACACTCAGTTTTCCAATCTACAGCTTATCATTAACATAGTAAATGCGACGGTAACTGAGCGGTCCCTATTGCTTCACAGTTCACGAAACTTTCAAGCGAAACTAACATGTGCATTTAAACCCCACGCTTTGCGTTGCCGTGGCAACAAACAGGTCAACTGCCTTATTTGTGAATGACGTGACGTGAGCGCGCACGTGACTGAGTTTTTTATCACGTGACACATAACAAAGTCACTAGATTTAACTGTCTGTGATAAGGCGATACTTATCGTGGTGATTAGGGAGGTGGGTCGTTGCTATGACAACTATTCTTCACATGTGCTCAACTTCTTCTAACAGATAACTCGGATTCTCGAAACCCTGAAAAAGTTAAAGTTTTTATATCGGAAAAAATCAAACCACTGCAGCTACTATACTAGTCTATAATAGAAGATTTGTCGGGAGATTTGCCCGTTTGAAACTAACATCATGGAAATAACATTTGTTTTCATGCAATCAACGGGGGGAATCAACGCAATTACATGATTTTATTGGTTGCTAAAAAATCTACAGTGTAGCAGAGAAGATGCGTTTTAACGTATTTTTTTAACGTATTTTAGTTTTAAAACTAAAATAAAAATGATAGTTCTCACCTCAATCTTCTTTTCTGGAGGAGAATCAATATCAATGTAGATGTTACTGGGCGCCTTCTTGATGAGCGTGTAGTCCTTGCTCTGAGCGCACTTGTAAACCACAGTTGAGACAATAACACACGCAATTACGAAGAGAAGAAGAGCGGTGGCGAGCAGAGGGTAGAAGAATTTCCTGGGGATACCAGAAGCGTCTAACTCATAAGTTTCTATCACGGTATCTTGTAATCCTTCGAAGCTGTTGTCTGTTGGCTCCTCGGGTTCCTCCTCAGGAATCAAAGTTTCCACTTTGTTATTTTCTGTCGTGTAAACAGTCGAGGACGGTACTAGAGAGACATTTTATTAAAATACAAAATTAATGCTTTTTAACTTAAACGGTATTATGGTAAACAAGTATCTCGCCCATGTTCACGCCCTTGATGAAGATTATCGCAAATATCAGAGCAGCTATGACAAGATAAATAAAGACAATCTGTCCGAACTCCGAATATATCGGCATTATATTATAGCCGTTATATTATATAGCCGTTATATAACTAACCCTCTGCGTCAGTAATAGGTTTGGTGACGATATGTATTCTCTTGGGGAGGAACTCTTCACTGATAGTTTTCAGCATCACTCCGTATCGGTCTGATGTCGGTATTATCATTGTGTCTCCCAAAGTGAATGTGAACTCCTCGTGTTTAATCTGAGAAGATTTCAGTTACAGGGAGGGGACGCTCACATGTTAAATAACAAAACTTAAACCAACTTTATGCAGCTAGATGACAGACGACCGTTTCACCATCTCATCAACTTAAGTTTCCCACTGCATATATCAATTAAGTGACAATTAGTAAAGCTTACATCTTCTTCGATCTCAATAGCGATGTCGATCACCCTCCTTGGGGCTCCTTTCATATCTATTATCTCCAGAATAACTTCAGAAGATCTCTTTACGATCTCAGCCAACACCAACTGACGGATAGTAGATATGTTTAAAATGGTGAATTTCTCAAATTTTTAAATCGAAAACTCACAATAAAATATTGAATTTAAATTTGGCTGAGATTCCTTTGTTAAGGAGTAATAAGGATGCCGGATAGTAAGATCTTTCATTACAATCCTAAAATGTGTTTCTAACACAAACCATTATTTACTGGCATGCATTACTACTTATTAAATATCAACGTGTAAATAACACGACCCACCTGCTCGGGGTATATTTTGTAGACGTTAAGAAGTCTAGAAAGAATAATATCCTCGACAGTTTGCCTGGTTGGCAGGGTGACAGATCTGATCTGACTGAATATTACTCTGATACCGAGTAGACAGTATGTAGAGCGACACCTGAGATAATATGTTATTGTACGGAGAATTATAGTGTGAAGTGATTCCAATTAACAATCTCTTATACGTCCAACTTATCTACCTATCAACACATTGCTATTACCCGACCACATGCCCGCCCAACCCTTAGCTTACCAACGAGCGCGCCAAATAATGCGCGCGCCCATACTGGGAACGCGCAAAAAGCACATCTTAATCAATGCAGAACGGCTGCCGGCAGAGCCTAGAAACTGGCAAGCGGTGTCCCACTACAGTAAACAGGCGATTTAGACAAAGTGATCCCAAGTAGCCTAGCACATCATATCAGTGAAATTCTATTAAGAATATTATTCTAGTCAGGGCGACCATTTGCGTGTCTATCCAGACTCAACATATTGTATGTCTCTTCTCAAAAAGCAAACCAAAACCAGACGAAGTACTAAAAACAATACATAGGCAAAGTGCTAAAATTCACTAAAACTGTAAGACTGATAACTAACATATCTGGATGTTTTGACGTTGAAATGTCGTCCAAGTTGACCCAGTTTGAGTAGCCGGCATCAGTAGGGTCAACAGCAGCTGTGGTGACACTGGGTTTCGCTGGTTCGGAGTAGGAGTACGAAATTCCGCTGTAGTCAGGGGTAGACTTCACGTCTGTGTTGTAGTCTGAAGTAAATTGTTATTAGTTGGTCTGATCAATAACATGAGTTTGAATAATTAATTGAATAATTGAATAATTATTGAATAAATATAGAAATTAATAATTATAATTCTGTATTATCCAGGTCACCACTAATGTATAACTAGTTTCCAAATCCCTTATAATCCTTTATAATAGAACTTTTTTAAATTGCAGTACTTGTCAAATAAATAACAAATCTTTAAAGTTTGTTAAACATATTTGAGCACCGTGGAGAATTCTCGACGCCAGAAAAATACTACTGCACTGAATGCAAATACTTTTCTTAATCTATCGCCAGCTATTCTACCATATTACATATTATTCAATAAAACATATTACATACAATATTCATGTAAAGTATATCTTGTAAAGTAATGATATCACAATTTAACATGAGCACTTTTAAGTAATCTCCGTTAGAGTGTAGTAAGTAGTCAACACAACAACTGATAGCCTCACATACCTAATATTTATAAAACGTGTGTAAGTATGCATGTGTGTAAGTTATACGAGTGTAAGTACGTGTAAAAGTATTTCTCAGAAAGAGTAGGGATATAATGTAGCAAGCAATCCAATATCGTTACTTCACACTTGACCAGACTTGAAACACCTAGCCTGATGCTATCTCACTCCGGCCGAATTAGTGTGCTAGCCGGTATCATGTACGAGACTTACTTTTAGTAATTACATTAAGAAACGGGGCAATGCTGGAGCAGTGCCAAGAATTTCAGTGTAAAATATCACGTGATTAAGTAATGTGTGTAACGTGTACAGTGTTTTAGTAGGAAGTGTTTGACAGGTCGGTTTTAGGTTGGAGACATGTTGACTGGCTAGGAAAACTAGGGAAACCAATTAGTAAAACAGCGCACATTTACAAGCTACATTTACACTACATTATACATTATACATTGTACATTCACACTGCATTACACATTATACATTGTACATTTACACTACATTACACATAATACATTTACACTACTTTACACATTATACATTTACACTACATTATACATTGTACATTTTCATCTTAATCTCATCTTAATGTCATCCTCACTAAGGAATTACGTTTCAGATTTTAAAGTCCCTGTTTTGTAATCTCCAGCTTATGATATTAAAAAGAAGATCCCGGATGTAAACTAGTGTAAGACATGGAGAAATATAAATCAATTTAATCATTTAAATATTAAATATAAATCACTTAAGAAATAAACTAATGATTGTAAGTTATATTTTCTTTATTTAAATAATCTGTTAGCTAATGATATATCATACCAGAAGTGGGTAGAAGAGTAGTGTCTGTGTACTCGTAGATAAATGCTGCGTCCACTTCACCTGAGATGAGTAAGTTTAAATATACAAGTCATAAACGAGTTATGAAATTGTTATAAACAAGATATAAACAAGATATAAACAAGATATAAACAACAGATCGTGGTCACAGGTCGTAGATATAATGATCTCTGTAGACCTGTAACCTGTGCTCATGATATTGTGCTAATGTTACTTCTTCCGGAGATATTCTGGATATTTATGCCGTGAGACTGGGTTATAATAAGCGCACAAATTACGTTTCTTTTATTTTCCGTCATAATCATGAATGATTTTGCAATCATGTGAATTTAAATATTAATTAACACAGTATAAATAATGGATAACGACTAGTGGAACTTGGGTGAAAACAACGAGTTATTTCCACTGAACTTACAGCCTACAGGAAGCCTTTTAAAATAAATCGCGAGATAAGGTCTCCGACCTCCGTGATAATAGAGAATATACACAAACAAACGAAGGAGGAAACAATGAAACATACCGACGGGTTTGAGAGAAGAGAGATCGTTGGAGTAAAGAGAAATAGGTTCTCCCTCAATAGGAGCGTATATTCCCAACCAATGACTGGTGAAACCAGGCTTTACTCTGTCTTCAGTTCCGGAGTAGTTAGCTTCAGAGAACAGGGCCCAGTTTCCAGTAAACACCTTCAGTGATTTTACCTGCACAAGGTTACAAGGTTACAAGGTTACAAGGTTACAAGGTTACAAGGTTACAAGGTTACAAGGTTACAAGGTTACAAGGTTACATTTAGATTGGTGTAGTTTTGAGAAGTAAAGGGAGTGTTTTGGTATTAAAAACTCAACGTAAACCTTTTTACTCGAAAACAGGACAGATTAACAGGACAAATTAACGGGATATTGTACACAAATTGGCGTTTAAGTTGAACGGCATACTCAAGTTGTCATACCGTATTTAACACACTGTGCCGCGGTAAATAACTAAGGTTATTTAGCCATGGTGGAGTGTAATAATACTGGATAATATAACTGCAAAATAAATGCATTATGCATAATATAGAGTACAAGACACTGTATATTAGTGTCTAGTGTTGGTGATAGTGCTTAAGTAAGTTAAGTTTCAACAAAACTTAACAGTTTCTCTTTATCACAACACTATAGATATATCATAAAACTCTGTCGTCTATAATACTGAATGGCTTTATAAATTATATCAAACTCAAAAGTTTGATAAGCAGAAGCGTGTAAAGTCCGAATTTATTGATTTATAATCATTATACGTAAGAAAGTTGACTTACGGCGTTGTCAAATTCCTCGAGTTGAGAGGTAGCTTGAGTTATGTTAATACACTCTCCCTTAAGTTTAGCGTGCTTACACAACATAACCAGAGGCTCTGAAATAAAAGTAAGTTAAGTTTTTAATTATGTGATTAACTAAATGATTAATTTGGGAATTAATTGAGTAGTTGATTAAATGATGGCCGGGAACACTGTGCAGTGTTTTATGCTAATACTTACAGGATACAGATGTAGCAAAAAATAATCTCAAAGCGCGCGCTCAAAGACACGTGAAATGTTTCAAAAATGACTGTCATAATCTTCATAAACACTTCCATTAATCTCTTAAAGCAGTAACCAAGGCAGGATGACTTAAAGTAAACTGTCCATTGTAAATATAACCTGATGTTTGTCTCATTACGTCAGTTATAGACTACTATCATTGCCTTCAGCAGACGCGCTAATGAACATAACGGACCGTTAATGTGACCGATTAGAGGAGAAGCTCAGCACTATTGTCAAAACAAAGAACTGTCAACCAATGAACAACACTATGCCTGGTATTTCCATTAGTTTGGATATAAATTAGTTGAGATGGATGAATGTTTCAGACTGAGAGTGAGGTCTGATCCAGGACCCTCTTTTCAAACCACTCCTTTCTTCTAGAAGCTTCTTAAGTACAGGTAAACACCTGACCAATCCCCACCCTAATGAACACGGACTGATAACACAACCTGGCCACTCACTGTTCAAAGCAACATTTCTAAACATTCCTCCAGCCTCCGCCATATATTATTCTGGTATTTGCTGAATGTTACATATTGATAATATGGTGCTGAAAACAATGTTTCTCTGTATACCCGACCTAGTAATGGTGCTGGCAATGTTTCTATACCCGATGATCTGTAGACCAACACAGTTCATTTACATTCATTAGTATTGGTTATAATAATATTAGAACATATATTACAACTTATTGTAATTTGTGCGGGCCCTGATAATTGTAGCGGGTGGAGATGGTCTACACAGCACATTCGTCCCTTGTCTTATCTAGCCCACTGATGGAAACATGATAATAATATTATCACATAATGTTATTAATTATGATAATATTACAGAGTTGTAAGATTTAGACAGTCGTAACCGGCCAGTAGTGTAGAGGTAGTCTGTTCCAGACGGGACGTGTCTAGTTCTGTCCTGTATTTGTATTGGTTTTGTGTGCACTAGTTCCCGTCCCCCCTCCCTTATTACTCGACTACGCAACTCATCAGCCCTTAGGTGGTGAACTCATCGAAACTTTTACCGAATAGCTAATTTTATATTAAGTGAGACGTCCCGAGCCTAGACATCTGGGGGCGCATTTGCAGGGTTCCTCAGTGTTTCTAATAATTTGAGCTGTTGCCAGCCAATATAATCTTAGTGTATAACAGCCAATATAAGTGCTTTTCTTAAAGGCTTTAAATAAGAACCATTTAACTACTTGAAGTTTATCCAAAGGGAGAGAGAGAGAGTTAAGTAGTGTTTTACATTGCAGTTAGTACATGTAATTGTGTAACGAGATAATGATATAATTACTTAACTAAGGTGTAGTAGACACACAAAGTATTCCGAGTGTAACTCTTGCTGATTTGATTACTTAATCAAATCAAAGTTCAAGGTTCTGGTTACATTTACAACGGGTTGTTACTTTGTTTTAAGTGTTCAGGCGGTAAGTCGTGATTTTACAGTGGGTTTACAACGACAGAGATAAATGTTGACATGGCTTCCAGCGTGGATCTAACCGTGGTTTTGCTCATTGCAATTGGTGAGTTTTAAAGAAATATATTAAAGTCACTATTGTGACGGTACATTAGAACCAGACAGAAACAAAGTGTGAAGGGCCTCAACGGAACCCCTCGGTTTCAGCTCCTTGTTTAACTCTGCCGTACAGCAGGGACATCCACCGGGTACTCCAAGGATGGGCACATAGCTCACTCCACACTATAACTATGCTCTGTCAAATGTTGCTTATATACCAAGGATCTACAGGAAATATTTCCTTGTAAGTTTAGAGGGCGATCTGTGAACAGACAACTACCTCATTCCAAACTATAGGAACTTAAATTCCTATACTATCCCAACGAGCTACACCAAGCATGGTTTCAGTGGCCGCATAGTGGCCGCATAGAGGCCAAACCTAATCTCCCAATTTTCTGAAATATCAGACTTTCTCGCTTGGTAACCATCTGGGGGGAGCCCACAATTAGAACCGTTATTAAATAAATCCTGAGCTGTGGGAGATGAAACCATTTGACCAGGTTCAATATAATTAATTACATACTTTATCAGACCAGTCTGGAGCTCCCGATAGAGAGAGGGAATTCATTCTCCACTCTTCATTCTCAGCAATCAAGCAGTATGCAATCAGAGAATTCTCAATATATTTATTGGACAGTCTGGTGTGAATTAGTGATCACAATGAAAATGTTAAAAGATCAGACTGTTTTCCGGTGTAGCTGTTTAACAGCTGTGAACTAAATATATTTTGTGGGGGGACTGGCATGTTCCGACACTGGCACGTGTAAAACACGGTTCACCGTGCACGTGCATATGTTTCTCCTTTGTGCATATGTTTCTCTTTTGTTACGAAAAGGTTTTCTGTTGAGAAGTGAATAGAATCTACTAGAGAATTAGAGAATACCAACATTTTTTAAAATTGAGACAACTATAGTTGATAACAATACCACATCAATGTCATGTTTCGGCATAAAATGGCACTTAAATCACATCTTGTATCCCCACTTTCACTTTAATATAGGCTCAGGGACCGAATATTAAGAACAGTTCAATATCTGAGCTGTCTTCCAGCCTGCCGTGCAGCGCAAAGAAGCTAATACTACTATTGGACATTACACTCTAATTACGTGAAGTCTCATAACTTCAACTAGATCAGACCACACTTTATGTCAAGGTTGTAATTTTACACATGATAGAGTCCGACATATTATTACATATCTAGTAGTGACATTTACTGAATTTGAAGTGTCGAATATCCATAATCATGTAACATTGTGCCATATATCTATTAACTGAATATTATTATGTATTATAAGTACAATAGCGGAATATTACATATTACTGTAGACCTAGTACCTACTTATGATGTTCTTTGTAACTTTATAAAAAATAAGTAATAACATAATGTTTATTCATATATGCACATGGTCCACGATTTAATGCCTATAATATGATTCCAGTTAAGTTTCGCAAACTTGTTTGCCAAACAAAGCAGCCACGCATCAGTTTGTATTTAGTACTGCATCAAGTTACCAGTTACCAGTTACCAGTTACCAGTTACCAGTTACCAGTTACCACAGGTACTCTCTCAACTTCAGAGTAGTTACCCCTCTCAAGTCTCCCGAGATACTCCCCTAACCCAAAGTGTAGCAAGTAGGGTAAGTAGCAAGAGGTTGTATAAGAACCCATATGATCGGTAATCCTACTCTAGTCATAGAGTTTATAGATCAGTATTAAGTACACGCTCGGATGGGTGGGTTACACACTGTACAGTGTCACTGTTACAAGGGTGGGTTATACACTATACAGTGTCACTGTTACAAGGGTGGGTTACACACTGTACAGTGTCACTGTTACAAGGGTGGGTTATACAATATACACTGTACAGTGTCACTGTTACAAGGGTAGGTTATACACTGTACAGTGTCACTGTTACAAGGGTGGGTTATACACTGTACAGTGTCACTGTTACAAGGGTGGGTTATACACTGTACAGTGTCACTGTTACAAGGGTGGGTTATACACTGTACAGTGTCACTGCCACAAGGGTGGGTTATACATTGCACAGTGTCACTGTCACTAGGGTGGATTATACACTACACACAGTGTCACTGTTACAAGGGTGGATTATACACTGTACAGTATCACTGTCACTAGGGTGGATTATACAGTACACACCGTGTCACTGTTACAAGGGTGGATTATACACTGTACAGTATCACTGTCACTAGGGTGGATTATACACTACACACAGTGTCACTGTTACAAGGGTGGGTTATACACTGCACACAGTGTCACTGTTACAAGGGTGGGTTATACACTACACACAGTGTCACTGTTACAAGGGTGGGTTATACACTACACACTGTGTCACAAGGTAAGGAATAGTGAGAGATGTAATATTGGGCGTGTATTCACTATTCAGTGTTGTTGCTCTCACTGAAAGAGCGATAGGAAATCTAATTCCCAGGATTGTTTTGTGAGTCATGCGTTCCAACTCCGATCTGATTTTCAACATTCTTGTGATTCCGACCGGGTCTATCGAACAGCAGACCTGTTTTCTCTCACCGCTCACATTTGCTTCCGGTAAGACTCCGGTCATTACACAGCGTGTTGTTGGTTAGCAGCGGATGATGTGTAAAGTTTGTGAAATGAGAAACTCCCTCTCCAGACAAGGATGACGACTAGTTAATATCACACTCCCTCTAACTCCCGGTCTCTAAACTCCGTATATAACTCACACATGCTGATCACGTGGTCTCAATACTGCTCTGGGATTGGGAGAATTAGTCTAGCAAGACGCGGGATTGGCTGATAGGGAAAGTAAATAGAGAGTAATATATAATATATATCGGATCATTGCATACACACACAAGATTACATATAGGTTAGTGGGGTTGAGTTGAAATGACAGTTTGGGGAAGCCGGAGAGTATGAGATAAGGAGTGACGTCACGTTTCTGGAATGCAGGCATGTGTGAAGTGGAACTGAAGTGACGAAATGTGAGCTGATCTTTAGCCCCATCAGGTCATTAGTGGGGCCCAGGTCATTAGGAGGGATGTGTAGATGTACGGGTGATGTAAGGGATCACACTCACCGAGACGAGAGTGTCTACCCTCCCGGACATTCTTACACGGAGAGAGGGGTCCTGTGACTCTAAAAATCCTTACATCCTCGGGACCTCGGCCAGATTTAGCTGAATCAGACTTTCTAGCAACAATAATAATCAGTCGCAAAGTCAGCCAAGCAACACAAGCTATTCAAGAATAAGCTTTTTTAACTTCTTCTTGCGGTTATAAAGACTGTGTTGATAGTTGTGGGTATGCAGTACAGGCCGGTTCATATTTACAAAATGTGATTCAATAATTAGCGAACACCGAACAGTGCTTATCCCTGCTTATCCATCGCTCCTTAGGTTCATTGACCACTAACAAACATTTCAAGTTCCTACTCGACCATCTATGCAGAACGTTGGAATTCAAGACATGAATAAATCTCTATTACTCCATTTAGCTGTGTTCACTGTTCCTCACTTGAAGCTAAAAAGTAGTCACAGGCACTATTCTACTTAAAGGCAGAATATTTTGAATTATAAAATGTACGTATGAAAGCTAAACAACTTTGAAATTCCCCCTTGCATTTAGATTTGTCCCTCACTTAAAGTTAAAAGCTAAAGTTGAATGGAAGGTATATATTATTTAGGGACAGTAGCCATAAATAATATAAAGCACCATCTGGGAACTATTTTGGGAACTAATTTGGGAACTAATTTACCACAATATGTTCTGATCAGCTACTTCATGATACAGTTTAACTTAAACCCATACCATTTTAGGGTATATATTGCTCCAGAAGTTGTATATAATTACTTAATTATGGCCATTGCGAACATTTTGCCCCTATTCGGAAGCCTCTGTCATCTTTCAAGCCCAATTTGTAACCCACCTATATTTTCTCTAAATTTGCGAAGCTCCAAAAATCAGCTTTTCGTTAATAATTCGAAAAGTGTTTTAGGTCATATATTGCTTCACAAGTCAGGTATATAATAAATGTGCTAGTTGCGGCCTTTTTGCACTTGTCCGGAAGTCTAGGTAATACCTTTCAAACGAAAGTTAGGAAAATTAATCAAAAATACGAGGGATTTTCAAAGCATTAAAATATCTCGATTCACGATGGTCAGAGCACTTTCATACCCTCATTCGCCTGCCATCATGTGACCATAACGGTCATTTAGCACCTCCTACAAAGCTTCCGAGTGCCTTCCTAATGGCAGAAACAAATTTTTAAAGTTTGTTCTTAGCCTCTTAGGGCGCCTGGAGAAAATAATAATGCTCTAGCTAGTTGTGCCCATCAGATCTACTTTTACAACTTTTTGCGGTGGTTCCTGGGACTATAAACAACACATTCCTATTTCCTGCCCAGAAATGCTTGTGGCAAATTAGTTCCCAGAAAATATTCATACTGCCCTAACTTTTAGTTGCTAAAGTAACTACTAGTTGTTAATGTAAGTATTAGTAATTGTTAAAGTAATAAAGTAATGCTATATATAACTATTGATAAGAATACTCACGACGGCTAGCAGAATAACAACTCTCGAGGTCTCCATTAAGAGTGGGCATGACTCTGTCAATATCAGCAGCAGAGCTGGGGTCCGCTGCCTCCACGCTCAGAAGACAGTCCTTGTACGCTTGTAACGCATCGCATTCCTTGTTATCGTCAGAATCTAAGATCTGAAAGAATACTATGCTCAAATTTGTCTTCCAGGTTTTTACATCTTTTACAGGAAAGGTTAATTAGAAGGAGTTCACAAAGATGGTGAATGTTGTATCATACTGTAGCATGTACGTTAAGAACCAAATAATTAGTCTACTATAAATTTAGTCAAATCTTAAGACTAACATTGTTTTAAACAAAATTTACTGAGATTAAATTAGCCGTCGACTAATTTAAAAGCCAACTAAAATTTCGGTAAAGCATGAATGCTTTCAAATTTTGACGTAATATCATTTAACATAACCCCGCTGCTAAAACTATCATACGCATTGTATTAATAAATCAGCTTTAATTTTTACTTAGGATCATTAATTTTTTTTAAAAGTTTGTTCCCTAAGCTTAATTAAGGTTATTACTAATTAATCTAATATTCCTATTAACCGAAAATATGAATATAATTGAAATTTAGTAAACGCATGAAAAATAAATAACTTACAGATGTGTAGAGCTTGGTGCACTTCTCAACCTGCTTGGAAAGGGACTGTCTCTCTGTGGTGAGTGGGGGAGCTGAAAGTAACGAACCGTTACATACTTTAAATTCCAATAATATCTCTCCGTAATTATACTGCTTATAGAAAAAATCCCCCAAACCTCTTTAATTTTAAAGACCTGTTTAACAGCAGTCTCTTAAAACCAGTCAAGAGAAGCGCATTTTAAACATCTCTCCCCAAAACGGTAAATGTTATAAAGGAGCAATATATTTAAATGTGCCTCAAATCTACCCCGCTATCATTGTTCTTATTGAGGCGGCTGCAGGTGTTATAATATGTGCTAGCCAGTCAGGCCACATTGCACCTGCGTTAAAATAACAACACAACTCTTCAACAAATAATACTTTACTGTCCCCTACTTGGCTTACATTTCCCTCTAACCAGCTATTATCATAAATATCACAACATTACTCCAATAGAGCTCACATAATCAGTCTATATTCAATAATATAATAACCACCACATTACTTATTATATTATAATAACCGGGCAGGTTTGGGGAGGGTTGGGGAACTGTTCCACTAGGTTAACAGTTCCCGCAACTCAGTACGAGGCTATGCCTTCAAGTCTAAGTATGAACTAAGTCAATGGTTTTAATTCCGGGATCGTACCGTGAAAATGGGTATCAAATAACGGGGGTTCAATTGGTGGGGAGATGGTCGTTAAGGGTAATATATTGTTACAGAGAGGTTGGGGGAGGTCGGTGCCATGGTCCGGGTATTGGGTTTTATTGGGGCTGAACGGACGAAGGAGTCTAATGCGGGGGATTGTTAGCATTTTTATTTTTATTAGTAGATTTAGCAGAGAGTATTAGCGTATTTATCAGTGTGGTTAGTGATGAGGGAAGTTTTAACGGGACCCCATGAACGAAATTAGAACCAACTCATAACTTGCTATTAATTTTGTCATAAATAAATACTGAAATGTCTCAATTTGGTTGATGAGTATTTGAAATTCGCATTCCCCGCTTCTTCCTAACCGTCATAAACATAGACTACAGCTGTGTCTTGAGGGAAAATTCACCACTATAGAAATCAGCTTCCTCCGTCCCACAGTTTTCAATACCAATCTATTATACAGGAGTTTTTGAGCAGACAAAAAGAACAACTTGATAGCTGATAACAGAGTTTTATTTAACTAAAATTGGAACTAATTATTGGTAAAATGAAAGTGAAACTCACTAGTGGATAGAGGAGGAGCCAGATCACAGTAAAACTCAATGTCCAGATGTTTGTAGATACCCTTGCACGGATCACCCAAATTCCGGTTAGTTGCCTTGACAACACACTCCTTCTTGTTGTCACATTGCATCTCCATCCAAGGTGTAACATCTGATATGCAGTTGTAGTCAGTGAGGTACCTGACACTCTTGTGGGGACATGACTCCTGTCCGGATACGAATCTCCCGTACTGAGCAGTGTAGATCTTGAGAACCCGACCCTCAGGACACACTAGACTGGTGGTGTCACCCTGACATATCCTGATGGCGTTCAGAGGGGTACCGGTCCCTCTAGTGTCAGCTCGGCCTGAAACACAAGCAAATATTATACACTTTTAACAAAATACGGCCATAAAATGAACGGAAAGAATGTATGAAAAATGGGGCTTTTAAAAATGAATTACCCCCTTCTCGTGAAATGGGGCTGGAGTTTTTTAATACGGATTATTGTGACTCATCAAGGACTTTTCATCCTCCATTTTCATTTTCACTTCGGAATTTATAAAGCAGTTTAGTAATTTAGTGTAATGAGCAAGTGTATATATTGTTAAGTGGGGATGTGTACTGAGTACTGAGTAGTGACCGTGTGTATTATTGTGATCCACCAAAAGGGTTGGTCCAGGTACCCACTACCCATACATACCTTCAAACTAATTATTCAACATGCCGTAATAAACAACATGATGCAACATAATTATGTACAATATTTATACACATTGTTAGCCCAAATAGAACTGATTCTCGTATGTCATTAGTCTAGTTGGGCTGTGTACACACTACAATATAGTGTATGTTATAGAGCTGCATGCGGGTACTATCGCAAGTTCTGTACATAGTAAAGTACGTGCTCTAGCTCTAAACTTGGCACCACGCCAATAATCCCACTGATAGACAGAGAGGAGAGAGCGAGTGAGAGGCAGGCAGGGAGCCGGGAGGCAGGGATATGTGGTAAATTAAACACAGACCACTCATTACCATCATTGCTTGACGACTGGAGGGGCGAACCATACATAACTCTGCGGCCTGGTTAATAATCTCTAGAGAGCCATATTTTCTAAACATGTACAGTTGCAGAAATTTAATCTTCGGTGATGGCTTTTACTTATAGGATCGTGTCATAAAGAATGCGATAACACGTGATTAAAAAACATGCCCATTAATCTTTAAATCCCAGACGAAAATGCCAACATAAGCACATTATATATATAATGTCCGATAAGCGTTTCCTTGTTTCAGATAATTAACTTGAAGTTACTGAGAATAACTAATAACTATATTTATACTTTTATACTGCCCTTTTCATTTCTTATTCAAAGTGTTTTTTTACTATTATATTTATAAGAGATAAGATATATTCAGATAAAAGAAATATAAACCATTTATATTATACTGGTGTTTTATGAAAAAACAACAATTATCGTATGCATAAAAAAAACTTTGACATGGTAACAGCTGTGATCTATTTGCTGTCTTAACTATTGCGACCCTACACATTGATGGTATCTTCTTTAAAAAACTCAATCTAAGATTCATTAGAATAGATCGAGATAATGTTTAACTTTTATCCCTATTTTTAACGGGCCCTCTAACCTATTCACAGACGTCGCACCGCCCGATTCTCCTAGACCTTAAATTCCGAGAGCGTGGTAAGTGAGGATACCCTAGCAGTTTCCAGCGGGTTATCAATAGTTATTAATCTAATTTCAGTGTAAAAATCACACACAAAATGTTTGTTGCGCTCCTTCATAAATCTAATTACACCCTAAGATTAGATTCCCATAGCTCAGAAAATGAGTGACATAATCCCTTGCTCGCAGAGCTGCCTCTCTAACATAGCGTTGTGACTATAGCAGATCAGCTGATCCCCATCCCTTCTCTTATTGGGCAGCTGGACTGGATCCCTGTTCTCTGATTGGTTGGTTTGACGGTCACACGTGCGGTGAATTATTGCTTGTGAGTCAGCTACATTGCACACTAATAGGTGGCACGATATATTGATATGATGATCACAGAGCATTTAGTATGTGAAGTTGATAAGCAGGAACAGTTATAACTATGTGATGAGGTGGGTGGCCGGATAACTGACTGCTTATATCCCCCACCAGTGGATGGACAACAAATATTTTCAGTTCATTAACCTAAAATAAGTAAAATGTGAGTGCCCTACTCAAATCCCCCAGTGTCGAATATTGTTTGTATATTTCTACTAAGAAAAATAGTTTTTTCAAGGCGGGGAAAGGGAGTTGTATCTTCAAGGCGGGGGTAAAGGGAGTTGTATTTGGCCCTGTTTTTAAGGCGGGCCCGGGGGGTAAAGGGAGTTGTATTTGGCCCTATTTTTAAGGCGGGCCCGGGGGGTAAAGGGAGTTGTATTTGGCCCTATTTTAAGGCGGGCCCGGGGGGTAAAGGGAGTTGTATTTGGCCCTATTTTTAAGGCGGGCCCGGGGGGTAAAGGGAGTTGTATTTGGCCCTATTTTTAAGGTTTTAAGGCGGGCCCGGGGGGTAAAGGGAGTTGTATTTGGCCCTATTTTAAGGCGGGCCCGGGGGGGGTAAAGGGAGTTGTATTTGGCCCTATTTTTAAGGCGGGCCCGGGGGGTAAAGGGAGTTGTATTTGGCCCTATTTTTAAGGCGGGCCCGGGGGGTAAAGGGAGTTGTATTTGGCCCTATTTTTAAGGCGGGCCCGGGGGTAAAGTGAGTTGTATTTGGCCCTATTTTTAAGGCGGGGGTAAAGTGAGCTAAATTGAAAAGGCGAGGTAGTTCCACCAGTCACGTGACCACTTAAAAGGATAAAATGAGAACAGTTATAATATTGTAATGCAACACTACTCGGCCGAACAGAGGTTTCAATAACCGCAATCAAATCAAATCTGAATTTCTTGTTTTACCGGGACAACCACTTAGTAGTAGAGAATGTTGGGACATTTGATGGAAAACTTACGTTTCCTTCCCATATTTACTGCTAATACAGATGAATTCTCAGGAAGATCCCATTAATTTTACATTAGCTTTGAGAAATAAATTTGTGCAATGTTCGGTCTTCCGAAGAATTTTCCATCATTCAAATGCATTATCTCAAGAAAGAAGCACAACAGATTTCGCATTTTCCAGCAATGTTAATTTCACTTGGAAAAGAGGGTTTTTTAAATCCCCCTTTACAGTTTACTCGATTAAAGATTACATAATACTGCCGGGTGTGGTCTACAAGTAAAGCCTTAAAGCCTCAAGGTGCCCTGTCCTCATTGCCTAAGATTATAAATCTTTAAATTTCTAACGTGTTCGATTTATAATCAACTTGCAAGGCTAAGAGTGTTATAATTTTCTAAAAGTCTGCATATATATTAATGCGGTTTCCAATTCGAAATTAGACTCAAAATTCCATTAGTAACCGATAAAGTGAGAGGTGTAATCTCTTCTAAAGTGCAGTTTGTCCATTAGATGCTTTTGTGAAGTGCTTTTTAACACTATCACTACGAGAACACTCTCACTACGGTAATATTAATCTAGAAAATAAAAATAGTTTTTAGTCTCATCACGGTATCTGTAAGCTGATTTCCGTTTGTAGAATCAAATCTAGATATTTTCTTGTAAGGGGTTTTATTTTTCCAGCAGGTTTTTAAATAACACTTGTGTCAAGCCTGCACTGTAAATATAGCTATAATACAGTGACAGGGAAATATTCTTTGTTTATGTATACTCAGGGTTGCCGGCATTTTTGAGAGTCATTTTTAAGGTTTTTTCACGTCTTTTAAGGCCCCTTTTGACCCATTTTTAAGGTCCAAAACAGTTAAATTCAAGGTTTTTTAAGGTCCACAGTGCGAAAATTTGGACAAAGGTAATGCAATAAAGGTGCAAATTTAAGGTTTTTCAAGGTTTTCCGATACAGAAATTACAATCATATCTTAAAGGGGGAAGGTATAATTTCAGGAAACCCCAATTAGATCTACACCGAGCTAGGTATAATTTCAGAAAAACCTAATTAGATCTACAACAAGCTAGGTATAATTTCAGAAAAACCCAATTAGATCTACAACAAGCTAGGTATAATTTCAGAAAACCCCAATTAGATCTACAACAAGCTAGGTATAATTTCAGAAAACCCCAATTAGATCTACAACAAGCTAGGTATAATTTCAGAAAACCCCAATTAGATCTACACCGAGCTAGGTATAATTTCAGAAAAACCTAATTAGATCTACAACAAGCTAGGTATAATTTCAGAAAAAACCCAATTAGATCTACACCGAGCTAGGTATATTTTCAGAAACCCAATTAGATCTACACCGAGCTAGGTATAATTTCAGAAAAACCCAATTAGATCTACAACAAGCTAGGTATAATTTCAGAAAACCCCAATTAGATCTACAACAAGCTAGGTATAATTTCAAAAAACCCCAATTAGATTTACACCGAGCTAGGTATAATTTCAGAAAAACCCAATTAGATCTACAACAAGCTAGGTATAATTTCAGAAAAACCCAATTAGATCTACACCGAGCTAGGTATAATTTCAGAACATCCAATCAGATCTACACCGAGCTAGTTATAATTTCAGAAAATCTTATCAGGTCTACACAGAGCTAGGTATAATTTCAGAATATCCAATCAGATCTACACCGAGCTAAGTATAAATTCAGAAAATCCAATCAGATCTACATCAAGCTAGGTATAATTTCAAAAATTTTTACTAATCCGGAAAATCCATTTAGATCTAACATCAAGCTAGGTATAATTTAGGTATGAAACCTTAAAAAACCTTAAAAACCCGAAAATTTGCCCGTTTTTCACGTCTTTTTTAAGGTTTTTTGCCCAAAATTGCCGTTTTTAAGGTTTTTAAGGTTTTTTAAGGTTTTTAAGGTCCCCCGGCAACCCTGTCAGTATACTACAGTGCAACACACGTGTACAAAATAAACAGAGAAAACATTAAACTGTTCGCTTGTATAGGGTAACTAGGGAAATACACACATTACTATGGAAATACAGACATGCTATGGAAATACACACGTTGCTATGGAAATACACACGTTGCTATGGAAGTACACGCGTTGCTATGGAAATACACACGTTGCTATGGAAATACACACGTTGCTATGGATATAAAAACGTTTCCCTGTAATATAGGATGATATTGTGGTTAGCTACATTCGGTGAAATTAATCACATTTATCACGTGCACCACCTCCCCAACATTTACCCACATGTTTACCACGTGTTACCATGGTAACGTGTGTACATGTCACGTGTTTCCAGGCCATGGCCATGGTAACGTGTAACATGTTTATATCACGTGACCTCACTCTTCTTGTTCTCACTAACTGTCGAGAAACCGTACCCCTTAAACCCATGTCTAATTCGCCTCTATCCTACTTACCCAAAACACTGTAGACCACGGGGATTCTTTAAAACCTTAAGTTAGACTCAGTCTACTTATATGTATAGGTTAGTGTTCACGTTTAGGATCTACTAAAACCATACAGTTAAAACACTGTCTACAACACTGTCTAAACTGAAACACACTGAACTTTAGTCCTGTGATCTGTCAGGGAACAGAGTTTACCTTACCAGAGCCACACCTTTCAGCCCTGACCAGACTTGTAATATTATAAGTGATAAGTAAACGCTTTAAAACTAATAGTGGTTACTCAGACTGGGTTATCTCTAGGTTAACATAATGATTTCTGAAGAATTTGAAGGAGATGAAACATGGTTAGCAGTTACTTAGCTCAACTCCTGTATCTGATATCCACTATAGACATATAGCATATAGCATATAGCTGATATATAGCTGAACAGGTCTGAACACCTGCAGGCTGCAAATTGCAGAACAACTTTTACAGGGAAACTCAGTGTAACACGGGTAACTCAATTAGCTTACAAGCAGTAGTGTTATTAGTGTAAATAGCAGCAAACTTATTAACATATTATCTCACAGGAAAACAGCCCAATTATTTATTTCCCATAGTTTTAAAGACTCTAACACAGACCAAAGCTGAAATAATGTCACAGTTCTAAACACTGATCACATCCTCACATTTGACAGTCTCTCCTAGAAATAAACAGTGGGCAATCAGTAACAATTACTAGTGACAACAGGCAGGTAAATAATGCTAAGAGAAATGAATTGTGAATCTTAACAATTGATATCACTAATCTGGCAACAAGAATATCGTTGAAAAGAAGTAAGTTTGAACAATGAACATGTTCTATTTGAGTACTGTACTTTCAGAGATTGATACCGTGCGAGACCGGGTAGAACTCCAATCATACAGGCCACTGCCCAGTACAGACCTCTTTACTTATATAAAGCAATATATTAAACATTGGCAGTAGTGCTGTTGTTGTGAAGCCCACGTAAAGGTGAAGGAGGAGAAAGAGTAGCACGGAAGAGTAATTCTTTTTATTGATGTAGCAGGTGATTAGCTTTCAATTGATAGACCGCCAATATCAAAAGATTGTTTATTAATTCCTGCACTGTTTCCTTGAATGCAAGTCTCACTCCTTACAATTTCTTAGGGGTTACAACCTACTGTAAGCCTACATCTGATAAATGCGATTAATAATGTTATGAATCGTATATCGGGCTCGCCAATGTGGTTCGGGGATGGGTTCGGGGATCATTGGGCTTTCAGGGATTTATTCAGATATTTTAAACTATTAAATTTTAAGCAACAACTCCGTCTAGACTCGAAAAGGTACCAGCTCCATTTTACTAAGTGCAGAGAAGATCGATAATATAATATTGGATAAGCCGGAAAAGTACCAGAAATCCGAGCCATGGGGAGGGGCAGAAAGGCGGTCATAGAATGGTTCAGAGAGGAGACATAAAGAAGGGCCAGCGAGAGAGAGGGGATACTGGTCAGAGAGCGGGCTGGGGCCAGAGAGAGAGAGAGATACAGGTCAGAGAGAGAGATACAGGTCCAAGAGAAGTGGGCAGAGAGGGGATGCAAGAGAGAGGGGGCATGCGAGCTAGTGATATGCTTTTAAGGATAAGGCCAAATATTTGGCATTACGACCACGTATAAGCGATAATATTGTACTTGGAATACATTTGCTGTCAATGTTAGGACTCAGCCCTATCTCCCTCTCTTTTTAGTCTATACACAACGGGGTTAAACATTAATAACAATTTAATGTGCTTACTGCTGTCAACAAGATGGGTCACGTGTTCTGCTGTTAGTTCCACGTGACAATATTGTACATGTCACTAGTAGTAGTATGTTGCTGCTAACTCACTACACTAACTACTTACACCGACTAACTGGCTACACGTGCTCCGTCTGTGTGAGTGAGTGAGTGAGTGAGTGAGTGAGTGAGTGAGTGAGTGAGTGAGTGAGTGAGTGAGTGAGTGAGTGAGTGAGTGAGTGAGTGAGTGAGTGAGTGAGTGAGTGAGTGAGTGAGTGAGTGAGTGAGTGAGTGAGTGAGTGAGTGAGTGAGTGAGTGAGTGAGTGAGTGAGTGAGTGAGTGAGTGAGTGAGTGAGTGAGTGAGTGAGTGAGTGAGTGAGTGGTTTGGGGACCGGTTTTTGATACACCGATCAATGTTAACAAAATCATATGATACATAACAATATAATTTTATTTAATATAAGTGAAAATGAGAGTTGAAAATTATGATGTAACCTTTATCATTTATTCTTTAAACCAAAAACTTTAAAATTGAAAACTTGCATGAGTGAGTGAGTGATACATAAAAAAGCAGAATATTTCAAGAAGATTACGTAGTTTAACCAGTATCGATTTCAAAGATTATCGTGAACGCTAAACAGATTGTCACAGTTATTTTTAGTTCAGTAAACACGTAATGGTGACAGGAAGAAGTGCCTCGTGTTCAATTAATGAGAGCACCAATTTGATGCACGTATTTGCCCATTTTTATCCACTCTATCCAAAAAATTTTGTTGGATAAAATGCATGATCACTGAATTCAACGTGTTAATTTTCTCAATTTCCCAGGCTCACCAAGTTGACACGATCACAAAAGCGTAAGTCTATTCTCACAACTTAACATTCCCTCTATGTTTGCTTGTTAACCCACAAGCAATGCGTTCTATAATCACACGTAATGAGTTAATAAGAAGAACTCATAACGATGTGTCAGACCTCGGATTCATGTTATAATAGAGCAAGCTCTCAACCATAGAGAGAGAGTCAGGATATAATTTGATTAGATTCTCACACCATATGATCATCAATCTTGTGGACCCCGGAAAGGGGATCACTCTCAGCAATACGATATTAGTGAGTAGAAAATACCAGTAACCTCTACACCATGTCTATTCTACTGGACTGTGTGCTTGTTAAAGCAATGGCCCATAATAACTCAGGTTGTTAATGTTATAATATTGAGGTTAAAGTAGAAGCTAGTTGTCTGTTAAAGACTTATCAGCGCGGGAGAGGGCGAGAGGGGTTTGGGTTGTGGGGATTCTGTAGATGAATATATTCTCTGTATTACAATCGAGAGAGAGCTACGTAATACGTATAATAGCAATCGGCTCCCTGCCTTTAATAACACACATAGCTCGACAAGTAGAAAGTCATCTAATTTACGAGCAGATTTTAATATTGAACCAGCTCAGCAAACCCTGACAATGAGATTTGATTAAATATACCGAGACCTAGAGTAGTAGACAAGTAGAAGCTATATTAATACACTGCTACTGGTGGTGAGGAGCTATTGTACTGTGACTCTACAGCGGGGTGCAATGCTCGCCACTATCACTCATATTACAGGAAATTCCTTTAGGTAGTCAGATGGGGTATTTAAACCCCTTATATCAAGGATGATATCGACCCCTTATATGAGGGGTATATCAACTTGATATAATTGGCATGGATTTTCAAGCTCCTGAGTGAATAACGGCGCTATTTTTGCGCACTGAAATGTTGTTCAGAAATCTATCAATGTAAAGATCTGATCAACCCAGCATAATTCACTCCGCAACATTCACAATTATGTATGCGTATTTTTCTGTGGAATTAACTGAATATTTTGAATGTATAATGCTAACTCTTATCCACGTGACTCAACAAAGCATCTTCAGCAATCTGCGCGTGCCTTTTCCAGTCACCCGATATAGATTAATAATCTCGAGTCATATTAAACAATATCACCCTGATAACTCCCCCACTACTTCTCCCTGAATTAACGTGCTTCAATTGCGAGAGAGAAGTAGTACCCTGACACTAATGACAGGGCACAATGCTCACAATCTCCATTGTCAATGTGATAGTCTGTAAATCTTATTATATAGTCTCACTGTACAGGTCGCGGTGTGTGTGACTGAGCCGGATATTTGATGATTATTGCTTGTTGCATTGTGTAGCACACTGCCTGGCACAGCTCTATTCACAGTAGTGCCAATCTCGACCAGCACACAACAACAGCATGCAATGAAGCATGCAAAGAAGATGTGCGAGCTATAGCTATATCTACACTCATCAGCTATATTTACTACACTCATCAGCTATATCTACACTCATCAGCTATATTTACTAAACTCATCAGCTATATTTACACTCATCAGCTATATTTACTACACTCATCAGCTATATTTACTACACTCATCAGCTATATTTACTACACTCATCAGCTATATTTACTACACTCATCACTCATCAGCTATATTTACTACACTCATCAGCTTTATTTACACTCATCAGCTTTATTTGCTACACTCATCGGCTATATTTAATCTACACTCATCAGCTGAAATTACTCTACAGTCTACACTTATCAGCTATATTTACTACACTCACTAGCAACATTTCCTTTATGTTCAACAGCTATATTTACTCAAGGATATTTACTCACCAAGGTATTTATAAATACTCAATATTTTTGCTTGTTTCAATAGATCAGCTATTATATTGGGGGACTGTCTGGTTATAATTTAATGAATAAAACCGGAGGAGGATGCAGTACGAATGACGTCATAGTCAATAACATAATATCCAACTCACAGCCCCACTCCCAAATGACAATAGTGGTATGTGAGATGAAGTGTGATCTGAATTATGCACCTCCTCAAAATAAGATGTAAGCAGATTATTGGTGCAAGATGACAAACATTTAAAACTGATTGAAAAGACAATTTTGTTGATTTAGATAATGAATAGAGGAAAGCACTTACTGTGAACTTCTAGAAACCCTGAAAATGAGAATTTATTGGTTAAATTGGTAAAAGCTATAGCTTATAATCGGCAGGAAACAAAATAACAACAATCAGGTACATTTAAATGTGCTGAAAAGCTCATTTATAAGTTTGCCTTTCCCCATTGAGAATGACAAGCAATATTGAAATGGTTTAACTATTTTTATAACTGGTTGGAAAGAAAGTTACCTGCTCCCAGTAGTAATGCTATTAATAACAAAAGCATCGATAGGTTATCAAACTTCTTTTTTCTTAGCTAAAAGCATGGAATAAAATTAGTTTGTTTATTTTGGCAACATAGCCAAATCTAATAATTGAACCATCTGGGTAAAAATGGTTATTCTTAGAACATCTTAATATAACATCAAATACTATACTGCTACCACACGGATAACTAATAGGTAATGCAAAAGTAAGAAGTTCAAATTTGACAAGATAGGCGGGGGGGGGGCAACATCAAAAATAACACAGATAATAAATTGAGGCTATCTGATAGAATTTACAAGCCAGCTTTTCAGTCAATGATGCTTGACTGAGTGTGATGAGATACCTACCAAAAAACACAAAAAAAAGTATAAAAAGCAAAATACAAAAAGGTAAACGGTGTCAGGGAAACAGTGTGACACATCTAAGAATGGGATGTACAGCAAAACCACAATTCACTGCAAGCATTGGAAAAGTAAAAGCTGCAGTAAATCAAGGTTTCATTGTCAAGTATCTGAAGCAGCAACAAACCAATAATTTACTCACTCTGTCATGAATCGTTAATCAATAAATGTTTACAGTAAACGCCACAGGAACTTATCGCATACACTTGTATGTATTATCTACTGCTAGAACACGATTCAGATTTGATCTTATAAAAATAAAACATATTCAAACAATATACACATAATATAGCAATGACCCTATATAAAAATTCTGTAAAAATGGTACAAATTTAAAAACTGAGGTAAAAATAAAACCCTTTGTAATAATATTATATATAAAATCCACTAAATCGCATCACAACAAAAAGCAGTTTAGACCCCCATCTAATTCAGATTTGATCTGTTAAGAAGTACACTCATTGCACTAAGAGGAATCAGAGGAAGATCAACGGCCCAGCATCTTGAACTGCAAGACATTTCCTTCAACCTCATCCCCCAGAAGACGAGCTTTGAGGTCTCCTAGATTTGTTTATGTAAATTTTGATATTTTACTGTACTATTTTATGTTGTATATAATTTTATGGACAAAATGATCCCAGGGGGGACTCCCAACCCACCGCTTCAGCGGGTAGTTGACGCACCATTCACAAGCAAGAGCCACTTTGGTATACTTGCTGGGAGGTGTCTCAGCTACATGGGTTGGGGTCCCCCCTTTTTTATTTTTTTTAATCTACTGCTAGGCAAGGGGGATGGGCGTTTGGGCACAATTGAGTCCAGATTTGGTGCAAAGAGAATATCTGCAGTAATTGGAGGTGCAGCAAATCAGTATTATACTGTAGTGGAGACAGAGGTGCGAGAAAAAACATTGTTGATATAAACAGTCTAGATCTTAACTTGGAGCCACAAGGCCAAGGGTAAAAAATTTTTGATTGTTAAGGGAATTTGTTGAATTCTTAAAGGGTTGATTTTATATAGGGTCATTGCTATATTATGTGTATATTGTTTGAATATTTTATATAATAAAAAAAAAGTATTATACTGTAGTAGAATAATGTCAGCCAATGAAAAGGAAGCAGAAAACATGACGAATGCCGTTAAAGACCTTGGGGGATCAGTGCAGCGGTCGCTTGAAGGCAACCATGATTGGAAAATCGATCATTTCAGACCCGCTTGTGTCATCAATCCAAATGATTTGCATAAAACTTATGTGCAATCACCTGTGCAGTGGCGTAACGTTGCCTGATGGCGCCCCCCTGTTGGCGCCCCCTCCCCTTTTGGTGCCCCTCCCTAGAATTGACCAAATTAGGTGATTTTAGAGAATACGCCGGTAAAATCTCTAAAAAAGTGTGTATCTAGAGCAAAACGCGCAGTTTTGCTAGTACTTTAGTTAAGTTTTCGAAATTGTCCCACATTCAAACGACGATTTGGCGCCCCCCTAAGACGGCGCCCCCCTGCACAGCGGGGTCAGCAGGGCCTTTCGTTACGCCACTGCACCTGTGGTTGACTGAATGATCGGGAAATTGAGGGTTGAGGTACCCTGTCAAAGATCTCGAAACTTGTAAGGGTACCCTTCAGTACACATTTGACGTAGTATGCAAACTATAGTACTTCAATCAGAAGCGGTACACAAGCACAATGGGGAAACTCCCTGGTACTAGCCTACTAGCTATACCATGTGCACAGTATCCAAGATTTCAGGCACCAGGACAGAGTGCAGAGCTGATATGCGATAAATTATTATTGATAATAGCTAATGTGTAAGGTGCCTGTCTTGTAGGCTCTACTTTTTACGTTAAATCATTGTGTCTATTGTTGGAGTTAATTTGGTAGGCTGCAGTTGGCGACACATGTAACAACAAAACCCTTTGAAACAAATAGTGTACATGACAGAGTTCACAAGGATAAACGAGAGAGTCCAAATTTTTAAGTGAAACAAAAAATTCAACCGTCAATTGTCAATGAAGCGATAAAATGGATGATAGCCGTAAACAAATTTTTCCAACGAGTCTAACTCGGCGCGCGTTTTGGTAGACTATAAACTTACAATAAAATGTATATAATATAATCATTTTATTTACTCATAACTTTTTTAAGAGCTCCGACAAAAATTAGGTAACTTACAATACAAAATAAATCCTATAAAGGAAAAAACAGTTTGCAGTTTGTATATATAAATATTTGTTTTGCAGTAAAAGTTTTTTCAATTCTTTGTTATATTATACTTTGCAGAACACAATTAAATAGTTACATGGGGACCCCAGGCTATTATTTTCATAAACATATATAAAATAGAGATTCGGCGGAATGATTGTAGCGCAATGCACTACTGGGTCGCGCGCGCATCAAATAATGCTTCTCGCAACCACTTCAGTAGATCGGCAAGATGCACCACTGTGCCTCACCGAGCAGCGAGCTGCGAAGGATTGACATCGTGAATCAAGCGGAATGACAGTTACTGGGCCGCGCTCAGCCTGTCATTCTGCGCGCCGAATCTCTATTTTATGAACATAATAGCCTGATAATCGATAATTCCATTAATAATCATTAAAAGTTGCTTTGTCATTTGTAAAATCAAAAACGAAAAGCCCCACGCTGAACGCGGGCGGCATTTTTTCTGCAGCTGCCTAGCTTCAAGCTTTTAGCCGCTAATATCAAAGCCGCCGTGCGCGCCCAGTGCTGGGGTGCATTCTCATTAACAACTAAACTTGGTCAAAGATATTTATATGCAATTCCTAAATTAAATCAATAATCATGTTAATATGAGTATTCAACACTACTCGACAACAAATATTTGCCGGCCCATCAACCATTCAGTCGCCAAAACAAAAATCAAATGTTTGCTTTTTCGTTTCGGGGACTGTTTGAACTCAGAGGGGATTGTGGAAGGACACGTACATTTTTCATTAACGACGTGCCCTGATTACCCCCTCCGTTGAGCTACTATACGCGGGGAACGTTGACCGCCAGTCTGTAGTCAGATCGTTAATAAATTATACTTTAAAATTGGTTGCCGGGTGATGGTGTCAGTGAGAGACGTTAAGTTAGGTGAACATTGGTACAAAAATATAATAATCTAGCAGTTTATCTCAAAGTTAAAATCACTATTTGTTAAAGTATACAAACAGTTCTATTCAAGAGAACAAAGTCCGAGAGCAGAGAGAAGATTTGGAGACTATACACGCATATGTGGGGTTTAAATTTGGTATTAGTAATTTTAGGGTTCGACCGAAAATGTTGGTTAATAGGGAGCAGTCACTGTCATTAGAATTATCAGATTAGGAGCAACAATTAGAATCAAATTGGACATATTGTGTATTGTGTATTGTGAAATCAGTGAAACCTAGAATGGGGGTAAAATGCTAGTGCGCCTTGTTATGCGCGCTAACATACTAGCTGCTGAAATTAAAGAAGTATATGCATGATTATGTCGTTTGGCGGCAGCGCCTGCCGATACCTGGATTATATTGTGTTTAACTTAGAATTCAGTGAAATTTTTGTCATTCCATTCAGCACCATACCTGTTTTGGGCATTCATCAATGACTTTTGTAATTTATTCTTTAGCTTTCATTTTAGACTTCACGTCTCCCGAAATAAAACTGCGAACAAAGTGAAACAAGGAACTAAGTAAACTGTAAAACCAAATTTTCGTCACGCATTGGACTTTATCAAGGTTACACTGAAAAGGGGAGGTTTGATCTCTGAACCAGAGAGTGTGGTAATTGGGTTAGGAAAGTAAACATACATGCGACAAAGATCAGGGTTACCATTAGGAAGAAAATTTCAGCAAAATTTATAGAAAGGGGTGTACACATCCATGCGAGAAAAAATCGGGTTACCAGTAAGAAAAAATCACAACAGAGAAAGTTTATAACCCTCAGATCAGCGTAGTAAAAGTGTACTAGAAATTAGTCTGTAAAAAATGTAAGAAATGCGGAGATCTGTACATAGGAGCTTCAAGACGACCTATTAGAGGTCGAATCTACGAACACGAGTCTAGCTTCCGACTCAACAACAGCAGGACCACACTAGGATACCACGCTGCTGAACACCGCAGAGCAGACGACCCACACTACACTCCCATATCGGGAAAAAGAGACTTAGCAAATTCTTCGAAAACTACGAATTTAGCATATCAGAACAATGTAAGGATACCTTAGATACCTTTATAAGAGAAGGCTTAGCAATAGAACACACTAAACCGAAAATCAATAACATGTGTGGAAACGGTTTTACAGACTAATTTCTAGTACACTTTTACTACGCTGATCTGAGGGTTATAAACTTTCTCTGTTGTGATTTTTTCTTACTGGTAACCCGATTTTTTCTCGCATGGATGTGTACACCCCTTTCTATAAATTTTGCTGAAATTTTCTTCCTAATGGTAACCCTGATCTTTGTCGCATGTATGTTTACTTTCCTAACCCAATTACCACACTCTCTGGTTCAGAGATCAAACCTCCCCTTTTCAGTGTAACCTTGATAAAGTCCAATGCGTGACGAAAATTTGGTTTTACAGTTTACTTAGTTCCTTGTTTCACTTTGTTCGCAGTTTTATTTCGGGAGACGTGAAGTCTAAAATGAAAGCTAAATTCGTCTCAAACTCACGCTCAGCCTTAAGATCTATTTAATTTATTCTTAACAGAAGAACAAGAGGAATTAAAATTAAATGAACCAATTTTACAAAACTCATTCCACAGCCACGCTGATTTATAGATGAATTGTTTAGTTGGAGAAGGTGTGATTAACATATTGTCTTTCCTATGAGATATGGTGAACAAAGAGAACATTGAAATTGGTACTCTTGTCTTAATTATCTTAAAAAATTCCATTAGGCAATGTAGTCTATATAGGTTCTCTACAGCTAGTAATTTATGTTTTGCAAATAGAGGTTTGGTAGACTCCTTAACCTAAAAATCGCAACCCAAACGTTGGGAGCCGAACGGTCTAGAACGGTCTAACTCTAGCACATGTTTTGAATTTGTCTACATACCTTTTATGGTCTCCGAATAGAATTATTATACATTTCTTCTGAGTAATAAATAGTGGTTTTAACTGGATATTAGGAATACTTCCCCACACAGAAATAGCTAAACCGAGATGTGATTCAAAGAGAGAATGGTAAATTTGTTTATATAGTGATTCTGGTAAGCATTTCTTAATACGGTAGATTTCTGTGTACATTGACATAAATAAACTAGTCCAAGTTACATGCCCTTAAATACCTTTTGGTCAATACTCCTGCAGTGATTTTCCTCACTTGGGTTAGCGATTGTAAGGTCCACGTCATAATTGGAAGCATTCTGCAACACAAGAATAGCACCATTATAATACACATGTTAATAATTGAACGTTCATCTGTGCCGAAAATTGGTATTGTCAAACCAATCCAATACGATCTACCTCATTGCCAGGAAAAGAAAAGAGAGGTATTGCGATGTGGTAAGACATGTAAGGACAAGAATAGGATTCGCTATGTTAAGAACCACACTCATAGCTCTACGAGGGTACAGAGGGAAATAAATGGACAGCAAATATGAGACACCACTATCAGAAGTCTCTTATAACCTCATCCCTGCCCCTATGATGGAGTAGATGTGTACATATCTGATTGTTGATATTTCATGTTATATAATATTGGTAGCAGTGGACAATTTCCGTTACCTCTGTATTGTGCTCTGCCAATTGCAACACTTGAATTACTTAATTGTATATATACTGTTTGACACTTTTCCTATACAAAAAAATCCAATACGATCTATAAACTGTAATGAGAAGGCACCCTGGCCTTCAAACTATGACTCTTACAAGCGTGCCCATCCATTGTATGTGCTGTGGAAAGTTACTGTTTCCCTAACAATCTTGCTCTAGCCTACATTACTAGTTGTAATGCCATTAGATGCCGTCACTTTTATTAAATCTGCTTGACGGCAGTTGACTGCGACAAAATTCACTCAGAGATACAATAGCTGAACTCCTAACCACTGTTTGCAAAGACGTTGAAACAGAACCTCAGCTTCTCTCCGTTCCTCACACTCTTAAACTATCAAATGGAACAAATAGACAAGATGGTGCAAGACTGGACATCAGTGCGAGATCGTTCTGGTCGCCGCTGGACAGGGCATTCACAGATGTAAGGGTACTTCACCCTCAAGCCCAGTCCAACAGTGACAAGAGCATCTCGCAGATGTACCAATCTCACGAGAAAAACAAAAAACGTGAGTACAATGACAGAGTCCTCAATGTAGAAAAGGCTACCTTCACACCACTGGTATTCAGTACTACAGGAGGAATGGCAGTTGAGGCTTCTCAGTTCCTAAAACATCTTGCTGAAAAGATCAGCCTTAAGAAAGGCCAACGGTATTGTGATGTGATGTCATTTGTCAGACGCAGACTGCGCTTTGATCTACTCAGAACTTGTATAATCTCTATCAGGGGATACAGAGGTACCAGAACTCTACCAGAACTCTTCCACCCACGGCAATACGTGATTTGGACCTTAACCTGATGAACAGTCCTAAACCCTAAAAGGTCATGGAGTGCTTGTTGGATGGGGGTCTAAACTGCTTTTTGTTGTGATGTGAATTTGTTATATATTATTGCAAAGGGTTTTTATTTTTACCTCAGTTTTTAAAATTTGTACCATTTTTAAAGAATTTTTATATAGGGTCATTGCTATATTATGTGTATATTGTTTGAATTTTCTTTGTAATAGTTGACTGCGACTCCCGATTTGTGTGACACATACAATCAGCTGATGTGTTTCTACGACACAATTTTTCGTGTACATGGGAACAGACGTCACTCGTCAGGCTATGCTACCAATTGAACAGTGCACGTTCGCGTAAGTTGTTCAGTGTTTAAGAGGCATAAATTGATACAATAAGGTTAGTTAACGGTTAGAGTTTGACTGTTCGTCCGTCTTTCACGAATTCTCATGATCGGCCAGTAACATGTTCTTTACAGCATTTAAGGGCTCCATGAAATATTACACAGACTAATGTGCAAAATTTCTTAAAAATTTAATTTTAACACGTGGCAAGGAAGCGGTTTACAAATCTTTATTCCACTGTGAAGTTTCAATAGGTTTCGAATCATCATAATGTAGTTGACAACGTTAAAAAATAATATTGTATTTGATAAATGATTAATATTGGTGGGGAAATATTTATTATAATATATCTTTTCACACAGTGTGTGGATCTTACATCAAACACCTGACACAGTGGGCCAGAATAGGGGGGCAAGCTATATTAGACATGTTAGTACCATCCAAATATGTCTGAAAGGTGTTCTGTAGACTGCTTTGACCCAAAAAAACCATCCAAACCAATTTCAAGACCCTACTATACACAAAAACTGAGAAAATTGGGGATTTTTGAATTATGCTCCTTGAATTTTTAGCTCCAAAATGCCCAAAAATTCAAAATTCCTTACACAAGCCACAAAATCAGTTTTGAAATGCTTTACTTGTAGCTGAAGGCTTTCAGAACTTGTATTTAAAATTTCATCAAGATTGAACAAAAGATGGCCGAGTTATAACAAAAATATGTTTGCCCATATTTGGGCATAAGCCCTAAATAACATAGTTTAAGCCAATAAATTGGTAACAAATCGGCATTTTAAAATAATGCCCAAGTTTGCCCAAGTTGATTTTTCTTGTATATTGTAGGGAATCCTCTAAGCTTTCAGATGGTACTATGGAATATGGCGGCCTATTGCGGCCTAACAACTATTTTTGGTCTGGAAGACCAAAAATTTGCCTAAAAATGGGACAAAAACTCAGGCTAATGTCAAAAATCTGCTAAATTAGATAGCCTATTAAGGTTTTTTTCAATAAATTAAGATCTGAGAGTTGTTTTGAGATGTAAAAGGAGTCAGCTCACTTAATTATATCATATTTGAGGAACAGGCATAAAATAACAGCAATTTTTCACTTCCAAAAAGGAACAAAACCGATTTTTGAAAAATTGCGATTTTTGAGGCCGCGTCGCAGTTGAACCGTACGGAATTATTAATTTTGGTTTTTTGCATCTTGTAGGGAAACAGTTTTCCGATCAGATCATTTTAAATGCATCCTAAATCGAAATACTCAATTTTGAACCTAATATAGCATGGTGGCCCACTGTGCCTGATCAACGACAAAGTCACCAAACTTAATCAAGAATTATGGATTACTGATGGTCCCAGACACACTAAACATAAGCTCAAACGTTTGGCGTTGAGAAAAGTTCTTATGGCTTACATTGTACAGAATTCATAGAAAGAATATTCAAACAATATACACATAATATAGCAATGGCCAATTGGCTGACTATAAGGTCATGGACAAACAATTTTTTTAAATAGTCAAGTGATGCTAAAGCAGAGCACAACTGTGTAATAAGTTAATAGATAAAAATACTGATTCAATGATTAAAATTATAGCTGTGAGTGTCAATAAATTACTGTGTCATAAAAAAAGGAACGATGTACACGTGATCTGAGATACCAATATCTCAATATCAAAGGATAGTGTCTAGAAACATTCATAGTCCATGGTGGCAGGTATCAAGTTAAACGAAGTTACACTGACTGGCAATGTATACGATTGCCGTCTCCCTCTCTCACCCCTGACCGCTATCAGGGTGCTCCTGAGGATTGAGAATCTAATCCTGGTGCGCATGTAACACATAATACTGACAAGACACACTAAACTGACACTTGGACACAAAAACATCAACATCATCAAAAATCTCAACACTACACTTAGTAACAACAGACAAAATTACAGAACTGCAGTGCACCTCATCACGGGACATTGTGGCCTCAACAAACACCTACACACCATTCGCAAATCAGACACAAGTGCTTTTCCTAAATGCGGCGACAAAGAGGAGACTGTCTCACACTTTCTCGGTCAGTGCCCGGCTATTGCCCAAATAAGAGGTCAATATTTCCAGAACTACTACCTCTCTGTCAATGACATATTCGACAACCAACACATCTCCACCATTGTCAACTTTGCAAACCACACTAAACGCTTAATGGTGCCAGAGGAGTTGGACCAGACAGGTGTAACATAGCGACCAGGGACGTAGCCAGGATTTTTCTTTGAGGGGGGCTGTCGGCGAGCGAAGCGAGCCGACGCGTCCAATCAAGCTGCGCAGCGAGCGAAGCGAGCAAGCTGTGGCAGGGGTCTGGGGGCGCAGCCCCAAGCGGGGTCCAGGGGCGGAGCCCCTTGGCGGGGGCTAGGGGGGCGCAGCCCCCCGGAAATTTTTTGTGAAACAGGGTGTTTTAGACGACATTTGGCATTAAAGAAATTTGTAGGACAGCAATAAACTGGGATTGAAAAGAATCAAGTACTCACGTAAATTTGGTAACTTCACAACAGCAATCTGCATTCTCCAATCAGAATTTACGACTTACTCAGGCCTCATCGTCTTAAGATTTTTACATTTCCTACGGTCTAGGGGACACTATTGACTATAATTATAGAAGTCTTCTAGAATGTTTGCTTGGATTTAATGACATATATTTACTAATCCACAGTTCAAATCTTTGACTGACTGCAGTCATAAACACAGCCCAGTTACCAGGCAACCATGGGGACTAGGGGGCTTATCTTTTTTCTGGGGTTCGATTTTTTCCGGGGGGGCTGCCGCCCCCCTAGCCCCCCCCCTGGCTACGTGCCTGATAGCGACTACTTTAACGCCGTCTTATTTCGCCTCTCTCTTCCACACTCAACCACCACTTAAGCGTTCATCTATGACACACCCCACAACACTTACTATCATCCTTGATTACACATCTTGATTCCACTGGCATCCTCCCACAGGACTGCCATACCCCAGAGGTAGGCAAAGCATTCATATGCTATCCTCTCGTGGGCCAACCAGGCCCAGCCTCTCTTTAAATTAATTTTTTTTTAAATAAAAAAAACAGTGTGATGATATTTTGTAGACATTTGTGATAATGTGATGTTATAATTTTTTAAACTTTACTTAGTCTTAACGGTATTTTACCATTCACTAACCCCACTGTTTCCCCTTAGCTATATGATAACAACACCAGTAAGTTGGGTTTATAGAATTTACATTTAGCTACATTGGTTAGGGGTCCCCCCTTTTTTTGTTTGTTTTCATTTTCACCTTTTCCTGATAATGTGATTTACGATCAAGTTCATTGTGCAGCACGGCTATCTAATGATTCACTATCTTACTCAATTTTATTACATGCTAAATAATCTGCTGGCTAATTCGATAAATTGTGACCGTATCATGGATAATTTTGATTTTCCTTCCAATTAATTAATTAATTCGTCTTGTTAAATTATCCAACAAGCTGCTAGAAGAAGTAACTACAGTGTGTCCAGGGACATAAGATTTCATAAATTTGGGGACAGATCAGATTTTTCAACAAAATATACCAAAATCGGTAAAAACAACAGAATTTTCGCCGGTGACACTGCATCGCAAGTGCTAAAATACTTTTTTTCCCTCAAATCGGGCCTCGTGCAGAATATGAAACCTCGCTTCCTTTGGATAGAAATATTCATACATACATGCTCCTAGTCGTTGGAGTGGCCTGCATCACACACATCTCTTCTACGGCGTAACATGTTCCTCCATTCCACTCGTTTTAGAGCTAACTGTTTTACTGCGTCTCTGCTGACGTTATCGACACCTGAAAATTCAGCCGCATCCTCGAGTACACAGGCCATCCAGCCTTTGCGGTGTCGTCCTCTCAGTCTCTTTCCATAGTTTGGTTTCCAATCCAGTAAGAAATTGGGAAACCGTTCATAGATGTCATAACAGAATAACTATTTTATACCCCAATTTAACCACGAAGTGAAACTTGCCTTTCTGCATCTAATGAGAACTAAACAAAGAATCTAGTTTTAAATTTACCTGCTTCAAGAGTGAAATCATATAAAATACTAGTACAGCATTTTTCATTGTGGTGTGAGCTTCCTGTAAATTTGGAATAAATCGCTCTATTCAGTCTTGTATTAGTTCTTGAAAATTACCTTTGGGTTTATGTTGCTCACATTTTCGCTGTCTGCACAGTTTACATTAGGACTTTTATCCCTATTATTACCATTATTGCTTTTCCTCAAAATTTCACTATTCTAAGCTGTGTGCATGGTCAAAGAAAAGCTTTCGTACAGGAATTAGAACTTACCGCTGATTTATTTACCTTTATCTTTGCATGATCATATCAAGAATAAATCGATCTTAATGAATAATGTATCATTTGCTCGACTTGTAATTATTGGTTTACTGGTTCTTATCACCCTATGTATCATAATATGTTTCTTATGTTAAGTTGACATTGATTACTCATTTACAACATTCATCTAGAACATCATTAGACACGATATCGATTATTTCCTCAACTTCATTTAGACATGTTGGTTATTTTTGCTACCTCATTTAGAAGAATATAGTCACTTACAATATGTGTAAGATGTGTGATAATAAAATAGTTAGCCACATGAGACATCACTTAAGCGCATTAATTAATTCTTTTTCTTCAATGTTGCTCTAAGCTACGCTCCTTAAATACTATCTAGAATTACTATGGGGTAATTGTATGATCATGTAGTGAGTTAATTTAATGTTATTTTAGATGGGGTTTGGTCGTGGTCGCGGAGCCGCAAAATCTAAAGCAGTCTCAGGAGAACTATTCAAGTGAGTATGTTTTCAGTAGAGGTGGATATTTTAATGCAACGTGTTAATTTTACTTACTTAAATGTACTTTTAATTTAACTTTTCTAAGTTGATAAGACTAAAAGTTGATTTTATCGAATCAAAATAAATAATCATCGATAGGTGGGAAGTCCTCCAAATAAAGCAGTATGAAACTAGCCTGATTTTTAAAACTGGTTCTGTTAAAATAGTTAGAGTTAAAATTATCACATTTCAGGAATGTGGACACTACCCCTGGAGCCGCAGCAAGTGAGTTTTATTACTTACTACTACTTAACTAACTATCAAAACTCTTTTCTATCTGCTATCTCTATTTTATTATTAGTTACATATTTAAACGATGTTACTTGTGAGATAAATGTGTGTATGATGCGAATTAGGACCAACAGTACTACATATCTAAAACTGTGTACTGAGCATGTACTAGCATGTACTATGTTATGTGTCTATACTTACACAGTACACACTTACAGCCCCAGTCACATTTATGGGTCTCAAGGAAGCTATTAAGTTTACAACGACTATTTATATCCTTACCTTCAACTAAGTCTGATTTCCTATTAATTTCCTATTAATTTTATTCGCTATAGCTCTACAGAGCGTACACAATTTGAAATGTCGCGTGAAGGCCCTGAAGACTTTCTAGGAATATCTCTACTTATTGAGTTGTCCCTAAATAGAGGGACCCATTGTATGTCTCATACCTGAATATGGTATTATCTTAATGGACCAGACTAACAGTCTTGCCTGGCACAATGTTGAAAATATAACTGCCATACTACTTCAAATACTTTCTATCAGTTCAGCTTTATCAAGACAAGTTATTTTGTTAACGAACTTCGCTCCATTATCGCTTATCAGAATTCTCGCACCGAGTATACTTTAGTGTAATACAAATAAAGGGGCGTAAAAATTCAGTACATATACGTTGAGGCTTGTTTCTCAGTCACTAACTGCCTGATTTAAATAATTCTTCCTGGTATGACCTGCTATTCTCACTCATTCGAGGAATATATCAAATGAAATAATGATGATGTTCAATTTCCCAAATGAACGTTTATTTTCGCGGCTTATAGATATTTCGAATGATTGGAGCAAGTCGAATTGTAATGGATTGTGTTTGGCATTTTAATGGCAATTCAATATCGATTAAGCGTGGCCTCCATAAGTCGTTAAAAGACTCAACGTATGTTTACTGACTTTTGGCGCCCCCCCCCCCCCCCCCCCCGTACACTGTACAATGTACATCATGAGTTTTAGTCTGACTAACTTGTACTGCATCGATAGGGATATCAAATTAGACCTTAGTCAAACAACGCTGTTTTAAGACCATGTTAAAAAAAAGAAATTTTCGTTATCTTTCTTTAAAAGTTTAAAATCGTTTACCCTTTCAGATAGTAGCAATAGTAATGGGTTTGGAGGTGGTAGTAATTTAGGAGGAGGAGGAGGACAGTCCAATGGTAGTAGTTGGAACCAGGCGTCCAACAACTCTGGTGGTTACTCTGGAGGCGGTGGAAGCTCGTTCGGAGGTAAGTGTAACTTTTGTTACAGAACATTATTAATGCTACTGAACCTCTGCATTCCCCTGTTCATACCTCCCTCACCAGTTCAACTTACTTACATTTGCATTCCACACTTTACACTCCCCCGACCACCCACTACTCAGTGTTCACTACTTTCAACATGCTAAAAATAGGTATCACCTGTGCCTTATTGCCACTATATTTCATTTAGTGTTGTTATTTCAATACTTTGAAACAGAATACCAGTCTTACTGGCCCCAGGTTGTCTCTTCATTACCCCCTAATCAAGGTAATCATAGAATACCCTGCACGGTATAATTTGATCCCGTTTCTAATCACCTTTTTAATAATCTCATTATCTATTTGTGATTTTCCCAGCTAAGTAAACACCACGTGACTTCTTCCCGCTTAAATATATCCTCCTTTGTTTATCGCAGATGACGGATGTAGAATCTGTCACGAGTCCTAACAAACCAGCCGGTAAAAATTATGTTGAAACGTGTCAATAATTCATAGGTTTCGTAAAAATACTGTCTCAAATAAATTCAGATCCAATGGTAAGTAAAAAGAAAACTAATAGAATCCATCCCAGGAGGAGATGGTTGCCGAGTATGCGGAGAAGATGGTCACTTCGCCCGAGAATGTCCCAGCAAGGGAGAAGAAAAGTGTTTCAGATGTCAACAAACTGGTCACAGGATCGCTGACTGCACTGAACCGGGTTAGTTAGATATCACATCTAGGCAGCCTGTACCAAGTGGTATGATAATTAATTAATTCTGGATTGATTCGATTAGGTGTTCAGTGTTTCACTGGCAGTTAGAACTTTGATTATGGACAAGTAAAACGTGGTAGGCTTCGCACGCCGCAATGTCATGAACGGAACGCGCGAAAAATCTTAGCGCATATCAACCTAATTTCTTAGCCAGAATATCGATCAAATTTGGTGCGCGTTCGCGCGGCTCTCATAAAATCTCCTGTTTGACTGTCAGCTAGGCTGCGGCCACGAGACGAATTCTCCAGAATTATACTTGTGTTCAATATATTCTACCAATGTCACTCTTATATTAATTTTCAATGAGCTCACTTTTAACTGATTTCAGACACCAGAGATCCTGATGCACCCGGACCAGTGACATACGTTCCAACGTTCGACGACTCCGAAAACGCTCTCTTCAGCGGTACCAAACTTACCACTGGACTCAACTTCAAGAAGTATCGCAACATTCCGTGCAAGGTCACCGGACCCGGAAGTGAACTGGTGAGTGGTACTACCTTGCATTATTTCCCGGATCGTGTAGAGTCAGGCTCTGAAATCTCTTTCATCTTAAAGCCGATGATCTTGCTTACTTTATAACACGAAAGAGTGCTATCACTCAATAAAATTGTACACTAATCCTCTGTCAACAGGTGAGAGCTGTAGAAAAGTTCTCTGAACTGAATCTTGGGGACCAGCTGCAGAGGAACATCGCCAGGAGCGGTTACGACGAACCAACCCCAGTTCAGAAGTGGGCTCTTCCCATCATCTGCGGTGGCAAGGACATCATGGCATGTGCCCAGACTGGCTCAGGCAAGACAGCAGCATTTGTTCTTCCCATGATTAACATCATAAACAACAGTGGTCCATCCTCCTCGGAGTTCAGTTCGACTCAGACTCCTGATGCTATGGTTATCACCCCGACCAGGGAACTGGCTATGCAGATCCACAAGGAGACGAGCAAGTTCGCGTTCTCCACCTTGTGTAAAGCTCAGCTGGCTTACGGAGGCGCATCTGTCCAGCATCAGAGGAGCTGTATAAGAAGAGGCTGCAATATCCTCATCGGTAAGATAGACTCTCATTTATCTCTTTTGTTATTGAATGTATTCAGGACCCGCACTGTGTCAGTGCTCCCTGGGTTCGTTTCTTTGAGCCAGTCCTTGACAACCAGCCAAGCTCGCAGCCCCCATTTCGCATCGGCTGATTGCGTTACAACTTTGATATAGGAATAAGGATGTGCTATGCTAAAAATTTCCTTCATCGCAGGAACCCCGGGAAGACTGAAGCAGTTTGTGACTGACGGAACTATCAGTCTCCAGAACATCAAGTTCTTTGTTCTCGACGAAGCTGACAGGATGTTGGACATGGGATTCTCCTCCGACATTGAATTCTTCGCCAAATCTCCCGGCTTTCCGCCAAAAGACCAGAGGCAGACGCTTCTATTCAGGTGAGCTACCAGGAGTAGAACAGTAACATTAGCTTTAATCCGACAATTATCGTTGAATTTCTAGTGAAGGGTTCTCTAAATTGGTGAGTTGGTAATAAATTCACATTTAAACTACAAACTTAACTATAAATTCTTACAGTGCCACGTTCCCGGAGGAGGTACAACAAGTAGCCAAAACATTCCTCAAGGCTGACTACCAGTTCCTGACAGTTGGTATCATAGGTTCCGCTCAGACTGACGTTACCCAGCAAGTGCTGGAGGTGGACGGCAGAGCTAAAACAGCCAAAGTTAAAGAGGTCCTCAACTCGATAGGTTAGTTAATTATTCAGTCTATTCTTCAGTTTATTCTTCAGTTTATTCAAGAATTTTTTCTCTTTTTATTGCAATCAAAACAATACTTTTCTAATAAGAATAGGCAAAAACCTAAATAATTGTTCGTCATTCTTTAAGTTAAAGTAGTACAAATCTAAAACTTTCAAAATTCTTCTTATTGAAATAAATGGTGTAAAAGTAAATAATGTAAATAAGTATGAGTGTTAATATAAATAAGTTAGAGTGTTCATTGTTCAAATCAATAAATTGGAGGTGCGAAACACATGTCTCCATCACAGCCCTCAACCTCACAATAATCCAAATGCACGTGGGCTAACAGCGAACCTGTCAACTTGAGAGTACGGCACAATCTCTCCCTCTTGATCTTCTGACCGCACTTGTAAACAGTAGCATGGATTATCGGAGCTGAACTATCTCCTAGGTAACTCTGAACTTCCACCTTCTGGCACTCGTCCTCTTTGCTTTTGCATTCCTTGTAAGTTCCAGCGTGGCATGAGCCCATCTTTAGCTTCTCTATAACTCTCTTGAAACTGGCCATTTGGGTCTCGGAAGGCTTGTCGTGAACCGCTCCACATGAGTAACATTCCAGTGCTGTTGTGAGGGTTGCCATGAAAACTATTGCTCCTAGCAGGAGCACGGATCTTAACATCTCAGTTCCTAAAAATAATATTCCGTACTGTAAATAAACTTAAAATATTTATTAATTGAAGTCTCGTCGCCTTCGATGTTTAATAGTTCAATAATTTGGCATTTCATGGGAGGATAAATCGATGATTATAAGTTAAATTTAATTTTGCGATTCAACATTATTCAAACAAAATAGCCGACAATCTTAATAACAGACATCTCCTGACACTATAAACCTGGGAGGAACTTGTCACGTACAAAAGCTAAAACAAGCTAAACAATACAATTGTAGCCGAAACTGTTGCGTAGCATGTTTACACTACGACGAAGAGTCTGTAATTAAGATACGCTCACACTTAACACAGATAAATCATAAATGATACATCATATCATGCTTTCGATGCTCGTATATCATATACGATTATATAAGTTAGATAGATAGTACAGATTTTTAACATGCAACCTATCGATAGGTTGCATGTTAAAAATCTGTTTCAATCGATCGCGATTGGCTAGCGATGCTAACTTAAACTACAGTTTACTGGTACAAATTGTAAAATAGGGACTAGAAATTTCCAACACAAAATACAAGGTGTACAAATTTCAGAGCAGATCTGGAGTAACTAGTGTTCTCGAGTGTACTGTTGTGTCACGGTATCAGAGCCCAGGGGGCAGTCTTATTAGATTTAGGGATGTAATATTACAGCACATTTAAACACACGTGAATAAAAACTACCGAAGCTGAGAAAGAACATCGCATAAACAAAATCGTTCTAAAGAGAAGCATGCAGCAACAAAACAACATAAAAATCGAATTGCAGCATAATATCCACAGACGAAGTGGATAAGCTAGCACGCAAAGAGAGGCCAAGACATGGTACAATCTCTCAGTAATTAACATTATTATAGGAAGAAGATTGCTCTGTTTCAGAATTTGTGAAAGTATAAAAGTAGTGTGGCTAATTTTACGTGTATCTAGCATGCGTGTGTGTGTGTGTGTGTGTAAGGTAGCGATTACACATTACCATACTTCTCATGAACAATTAACATGTAGGCAGTGTAATCAATTATTACAATTAACATCAAATTTAACACGTACCTGATGATCTGTTATCCTCGGAAGATTATCTAAAAATAACTTCCCTCTTGTTTGGGTAAACACTAAACAGTAGTTTAACTGCTAATTTAATTGCAGGACAAGGCCAGAAGACTCTAATATTCGTGAAGACCAAGAAACAGGCTGACTTCCTGGCGTCCCTGCTCTCTCAGGAAGACTTTGGAGCCACCAGTATCCACGGAGACCGACAACAGAAGGAGCGAGAGATGGCACTGAGAGACTTCAGGACAGGAGCTCACCCCATCCTCGTAGCCACCAGTGTAGCAGCACGTGGGCTGGATATTGCTGGGGTTACCCACGTGATCAACTATGATATGCCTGATGAGATAGATGAGTATGTTCACAGGATTGGTAGGACCGGTAGAGCTGGTAACACTGGTAACTCCATCTCTTTCTTTGATCCTTCTCAGAACAGCGACCTCGCTAGAGCGCTCGTAAAGATCCTTTCTGAAGCTCAACAGGTAATTTCAACAAAACCATAGAGTCTTATTAATAATTTCTAGTTTTGCTGAATTTCCAGCTTCAATTTACTTACCTAGTTTGAACCTGAAGTTTGAGGGGTTGTTAAAGTACGATTTACTACCATTCACAATATTACAGGACGTACCTAGTTGGTTAGAGGAGCTGGCTAGTGGAGCAGGTGCAGCCGGAACTGGAGGCTGGAACTCTCGTGGAGGAGGTGGAGGTGGAAGAGGATTTGGAGGATCAGATGTCAGGGACAGTGGCTGGGGAGGAGGAGACAGGTAAGATTGGTTTTACTGAGATTAAAATGCGCTCTTTTTAGAAATCGTATTGGCGATTCTAATAAAATTTACATTGTAAAGGTTAATCTGTAATGCCCAGCTTCGCTACTGTAATTTATTATTTCAGTGGTAATACTGCTAGTGCCGGTTGGAATATGAACGATGGTCCTGCTAGTGACGAGCTTTGGTAGATTAAGTACAATCTATAACCAACTTTAAAACTACAATTCAACCAACTTTAACTCTATAATATTGGTTCCCTACCAATATTGAACTATTATTGTTTCTGTACTTATTGTTTTAGTACCGACATTACTCTGCTATTACCATCTACAGTTCTTCGGCTATAAATATAAACTCATTTGAGTGAACGTTGTTTTAGTCTAGAGGTTTTAGAAGGAATTCCTCTATTCTATAAGATGTTTGTTAATTTTTTAGTTGGTTCTATTCCTCAGTGTTACCATGGTAACTTGATGGGCATGTCCGTACTTGGCAGTGGAGTAGTTATTAGTGACTTCTATAGTGACTTGCCGCTATTCAGTTACCAGTCTCACTGCTAGAGGTACTGGACCTGCTGACCCACCCCCTGATATCAGACTAATTAACTAGCCAGCTCCTTCCCCTCTCCTGGCTGGAAGTTTAATTTACTAATTAATTGATAATTAGTAACAATTCTGCTATTGATCGCCCTGCTTGTATAGGGTACTGTAGCACACTAATTATCTAATGTCAATTAGTTAAAATAGTTACAAAAATAAATACTCAATGTGAGTGTTTCGACTTCTATTCGGTAGAGGTGTAGAAGGAGATCTAAATTGGCGCACCGCCAGGTCCCTTAGGCGGCCTGTTGGCGTACCGCCAGGTCCCTTGGGCGATCTGTTGGCGCACTGCAAGTCCCTTAGGCGACCTGTTGGCGCTCTGCCAAATAGTGGCTACTGAAATTAGTGTTTATCGGAGGCGTGCTGGTCATTAAGTTAAGGATCCGAGCTCTCCGCCTGGTCCCTTCGTAATTAATTAACTGATTAATTGATTACTAATTGCTGACTAGAGCTGTTGGCAGATCTCGAGAACTGGGGCCAGGCGAGGGGCTAATTAAAACTGGGGAACTAGATCCAACTTATGTCTCTGAGAACACTGATTGTTTAATAAATTAGGTCATTTTCGACCCATTTTCATCAATAACTGTAATTGTAATTCAACGTTTGATTATAATTTTTAACTTATTCTTTTTATTCCAAACATGTATTCTTGAGCGAGACTTTTTTACGTTATTGGAGTCAGCTAGATTTGAAACATCGGACACTACTTTTTATTGTTCATTAAAATGTAACATTTTTGGAATTGTCTATGTCAGATTATTTCTCTACTTAGATGCTGATTTGTACAGAATAGCAAGATACAAATCGTCCATCTGTTTAAGTTTTTTCAAAATCATTATTTTATACGAGCGTTTCAATTCTTTAAAGCAGTCAAGTAAGGCTAAATAGTAATAAAATTTGTGTATGCCGAGGTTGATTGTAAGCCAAGACTAGACGATTCTGTCGCTGAATATAATTGGAGGTATTTTTAACGGCTGATACTCTTAAAATATTTGTTTCCAATATATATTAGACCGTCGACGAGTCCAACTCTGCGCGCGTCTTGGTACACGGTAGGTTATAAACATATAATTCACCTACCCATGTGCTTTCGCGCAACTCCAAGGGTTCTGGTTAGAGCAAAACTTGACGGATGCCTTCGTCTAAATTTTTTCGAAGTAGCGCGCACAGCTTTCTTCTTGCCTGATCGGGTCAGTTCATTAACAATGGACAAATCAAGTCATAGTTCGGCATGGTTTAGAATCTAAAACCTGTGTATTGCTTTTTCAGGTTTTCTCATGTCCTGTTTATGTATGTTTGTCTTACCTGGGGACCTCAGGCTATCATGTTCATAGACAAATAAATAAAGATTCGGCGGAATGACTGCAGACAGGCTTAGCGCGGCCCAGTAAATACTAAATTTGTAGCGCGATGCACTACTGGGTCGCGCGCGCATCAAATAATGCTTCTCGCAACCACTTCGGTAGATCGGCGAGATGCACCACTGTGCCTCACCGAGCTGCGAAGGATTGACATCGTGAATCGTGAATCAAATACTAAATGTTTGTCATACGTTGTATGACCCGCCGCGCACGAGTGCGCGGCTCCCCCTGTATAGTAGAAATTTATACATTATAGAAACTCTACAATAGTGAAACGACCGTGGGCAGTGGGGGTCACAAAAAACATTGTTTCAGACTCTTTAGGAATGTAATTTTACCTGGGGACCTCAGGCTATCACGTTCATTAACATATGATATAGAGATTCGGCGGAATGACAGGCTGAGCGCGGCCCATGAGTAAATGTAATTAGGAAAAATATCTTTTAATTAAAGCCCAGCTCAAGCTTATTGTTAACAGTATCATCGTCTGCAAATTGGACTACTGTAATACTCTTTATTATGAAATTAGTGACAACCTCATCCACCAACTTCAACTCGTTCAGAATGCTGCTGCTAAAGCTACAGTAGGACTAATTAAACATAATAATCTAAGAGACACTCTGAAAGACCTTAGCCTATGCCCTATTTGTTAAAGAATTCAATATAAGTTATTGCTTCTTGTCTATAAATGTCTTAAGTAAAGTACAATTTAAGTAAAATACAATTTGTATTTTCCACAGAAGAATCAATACATATTGAATTATAAATATACGATAATTTCATTAATAATCATTAAAAAATGCTTAAATGGTATGGGACCAGATTATTTAAGTAATATGTTTAAATATGCCAATTATAATCATTTTATCTATTTGACTGAACCTAGAGTACATAGACAGTATGGAGAAAGATCGCTTCAGAAAGTTTGCCCTAAATTATGGAATGAGTTGCCTCTTGAATGTCATTGGACTCTTTTAAAGTGTATCTGAAAAAGTTTTTTTAACGTGCTTATGGTATTAATTAATCTAAACATTTTTTCATCGTTTCTACTGTTAAGTGCATACCCTTTATCTTGTAATTTAGTGTATCAAGTCTTAACAATCTTTCCATGGTACAACCTAAATGTGAATTTCCAACCTAAATGTGGACTGCTTTTCAGGTTTTCTTGTGTCCTGACATGTTTTCGTGGCACACCTGTGCATTTTAAGTTGTTGTACCACTATAATCTATAAGTTTAAATTATTATTATTATTATATTTTGTTTGTTCACTATATTAATGAACAAATAAATTTCCCACACGCACACACACAATCCACGAACCCACACACTTTTTGGGATTATTAGTATAGATCTTAACATATAATATTGTCATGTAGTCCTGGATCTGGAAACAATTTATTCCTGTTTTGATTTGCTTTATCCCTGTGTAGGAAGATGTTGCCGCAACCAGTAGGAATAACACACCATGGTAACATGATGGTGTCTGAATTTGCTCTAGCATCAATCGTATACTTTCTTGTTGTTCTTGGATTTGTAAGTTACATCGACATGTTAATTTTCAGGTTTCTATCTTGTGATTAAATGGGATTGTTTAATATTTAGAAGGCATTGAGTATTCATTGTTCTGTTGTACAGACCATTGATGTGTAGATAGGTAAATACACGATCTGAGAAAGTGAACCCTCTTCACCCATCTTAATAATTACATTCTCAGGTGTTTCCCCCTCCTGAGTTTTATGGGATTGGACTGACAGTGGAGTCTATGTTTCGCTCGTAAGTTGAATGTGTAGTATATACAGAGTGTAAATAAACAAATAATGATCTCATTAAATCAAGTTTACTCAACCAAAGTCCAATCCTTGCTTAAAAATAAAGTTTATTGATGCATTTTAAAAATTGGGTATTTTAAAGATATAATAATTTGCCCAATTATTCCAGAATGCTTGGTGATGAAGCAATGCATTTCACTGAATATCATATGCGACTAACATCAGGTACGGAACATGCCATGTTTGAACTGCCTGAGATTTTATTGTGTAGTTTCTTGAGAGTGTATTATAATTGTATTATTGGCAATATTTCATCTAATTGAATGAGAACATGAATTCACCATCCTGTCAATAAAATGTCTTTTTATTTAATAACTAGTAGTGAATATTATGTAGTAATACCATGTTTATCATCAAAAGATAGCTTGACACTATCATTTTGCAGCTCGACTGTTGATGCACTGCTGGGTTATTCCTAACTACTACTTGTGCTCAGCCATTATATTTGAAGTAGTTGAGCTGAATCTGACTTACTTGCTTCTCAGCAGCTCTCCTCTCATATTGGCGTGTATTTTTTCATTTTACTGGTATTCTGGAGGCTCATGGAAAAACCACCCTCTAGCTAAAACCCTGGCAGCACATGCGTCTCACTCCCGCGACTGGGTCAACGTCTCAGATGCTCTAGCCACAGAATTCAGGAGAGTGGACAAGTTTGTGCATGGCAGAACCTGGGGTAAAGTCGTGGTCACTGACAACTGGATAATAAGATGTGGTCTCTATGTGATCAATGTTGCTTATCAACCTGACGTTCACATGTCAATACAGTCAACAACCGAGCACATCAATCCAGAAACTCGCCTCACCACACAGTTTATCAACATCAACGTCTCCTCTGTAAATGCTGCCTCGTCTGACTTTAGGATAAGACTCAATTCCACAGATTACAATGACCTTTGCAACAAGGTCTCTGGAACCATTCTTAATGTAAGAAATGTGGTTTTCCATGAAACACTGACTGAGAAATTTGAAGAAGCGTTTAAAGAAGAAGTCACTCAAAACGGGCTGTTTCAGACAGACAGAGAAAGGGAGGAATGTATTGGATGTCTTTACGCCTTATCTGATGTTAAGATATCCAAGTTATGTGATGAGGCAAGTGTTGGGGACTGTAAGCACTGTTTGTGTAGACCAATGTGGTGTATGAGATGCATGGCCAAGTGGTTTGCTAACAGACAAGACCAGAATAGCCCTGATAAATGGCTCTCGGGCAAGGCCCCCTGTCCTACTTGCCGCAGCAAGTTTTGTTTGAGAGATGTGCAGTTCATTGCGAGTTGAGAAGGTACATTGCGGTGTAGGCATACATCTGCATGGTGTTCATTATTGCTTATAGTGTTCTAGTTAGCTGTCTTGGAAACATTGCATTGTCCTCATAGTTAGCACTAACCTCCTTCAAAAGGTTTATTTTCATTGCATGGCAAAGAATGACACTTTGATGCTACAGTCGATTTTTTTATGAATGTGACGTCGTTTTAGGAATTTTAAAATTTTATACTCTTTAGAGTGATTAGGTAATTTTATATTGCATTGGGTACAGACAATGTAATTAATTAGATTAAATATAATGCTAGTCTTCATATGTATGGGGTATGTTAGATAATGACAATAATTTCTATTGTAATTTTGTTACTTAACAACGGTTGTAAAAATATCGATACCATTCTTAATGCTTGAAATCACATTTAAAATGTTTTGAATTTTAAATTTGAGAATGCAAAGATTAAACTTATTAAATTTTAGGGATTATTTCTAATAAGATTTTATAGTTTATTGATAGTTTCTGTTAATAACTCTTAAACAAATTACAACAGATCAGATTGAAGTTCCGTTTTATTGTCCTGTCATTGACTTGCCAGCTGACACGATACCTTCACCTAGAAATAAAAGTTTTAAGAAGTAAATCTAGAAGTAACAAATTATCTAAGATATTATTAGACTACTTATATTATTAGACTAACTAGATTCCAAACAATATATTTCGACAGCTCTTACTCGCATGTTGTATTTATAACACCAAGTTGGCAACTATTTTTCTGGATTATATTTCCTCAATAATAATCTAAATTTCAACAGTGGGCCCTTTCATTTTGGAAAAACGTTCTCAGAAATTGGAACTCAAAAGCTAAGAAAGTTAACTTTTAAGAAAAAAAAAGGTTTTAAATGATATGAAAGCAACTTAATTAATAAAGATAAAAACAAACCCATATTAGAGAAGGTCCCAGTGGTATAGGAGAGACCTCCCTTGGCTTTGTCCTCCACAGTGGATACTCCCCCACTTATAGCACCTGTAGTCATTGACAGCCTACCTCCCATCTTAGTCAGCAATCCTGTGATTTGATTTATTTGCGCACTGTTATTGACAGTCATAATATTAGTCATGTGGATATTACAGCTTTACAGGTATATTTCACAAATGTAATGATATGACTGTTGTAAGACGTTAACCTGTGTATTCAGGAGCCAATTCTTTGCACTCAGCCAGCAATGTCTTGCTTTCTTCAAGCTGCAGAATTAGGGGGGGGTCCAACTACATTTTTGTACATGGCCACCAGATTTTTGCCAAATGTACATGTACAAAAATGTACAAAATATGTTTTTTCCTGTTTTGCCACCAGATTTTTGCCAAATGTACATGTACAAAAATGTACAAAAATGTACAAAATATGTTTTTTCCTGTTTTTCCTGTTCCGTTTCCAGGGATTTCCGATTTTTTGGACATTTATATTACCATAAATGTACATGGCCATCCGATTTTTGCCAAATGTACGCTAAATTAGTGTACAAAAATGTAGTTGGACCACCCCCCCCCCCCCCCCCCCAGAATTAAGTGCTATTGTTTCAGTTTCTCTTTCATAATCTAGTATCGGGTGAATAGCAGTTTATTGGTTGCAGAGGTCGCTAAATTATAATGACAATTTAAGTATCGAGTATTTCAATACTTTAAACTAAAAACTATGAATCAATATTAATTTGAGGTCATGTTTCTGTTGGTGATTTACTTAAAGTTCCGTTATTTTAACTTCTGTAAAATCTCGCATACGTGAATTATCTGCAACCCCAGGTTATAAAGCCAAATAATTCAATTAGAAGCAAAGGTTAACACTCTAATTGGACGACGGAAGTTTAATGTGTCATAGTGGGTGACCGACAACTTCACCAATTTGACCCAGTAGTGCCGTCATAGTGGCCAACTGACGTAAACAATAAACATCTGCAATTAGGTGTAGTACAAGCAACTGACTCACCAAGTCGCTGACTTTGTTTGCCAGTTTGTCGACACCTTTGTGAAGAGCTTTCCAGGATTTGGGGGCCATGTTGAAAAAGAGGAGATGAAACGTTAACAGTATGTGACAAATAGAAAGCATAATAACTATACCGAGATCCATGTCTTGAGGCAGAGTTGAGGTCTTGAAATAATGTTATTGTTGCACTTTCTATAATATATTATATAAGAGATGGGCATTAAGAGTTCCTTCACTGAAGTAGCAATATTAAACTTAATTAATTAAATGCAATGTGTCTGACACATCAAGGCCCACTTACTATGGTGATACTCGTTACTGAAGTTCCTCTTGCATCTTGACTAGTTTGGGGAGGCATGACTGGAGTCAGAGTTCAGCATTAGCTCTTAACATCTTGATCTATGAATTTTGCTACTCATTAACATAACGTCCTTTAAGAAATGATGTAGTAAATAACAACAGACAATATACTGAACTCAAAAAAAGGACTGAATCACAAATCCAAACCACGTGAACACATGTGGCAAGAGTTATTTTTCATATTGAGAGTATCTCGAAGACTGATGCCCCTATTTCACATATAAAACAACTATTTGTCACTGTGTGCAGCAGTCTATAAGTTTCACACGTGTTCACGAGGCTCCTCAACAGAGTCTAGATTACTGTCCCTACTCAGCGCGCTGTTCCCACTGGTAACGTGCACCGCCTCTTCGTCAGCGACGTGGTGGGTCATGTCCGCTGCTAACCTCTTTCTCCTCATCTCCAGCAGGATGTGTGTACTGTTATCTGGTCCTGGTGCGTTAGTCAATGTTATTACTGCTTCTACTACATTGGGAAATACAGACCACAAGGTTATGGTAATCTTATGAACAAGTACAAACCCATGGCGTACGCAATGTAACAACAGCTATCCGGTCTTGGCTCACAAATATTATACCTGAGTAGTCCCATATTGCGTCTGTGTTCCCCCCGTACCCTCCGTAAGAGTGACCCTCGGTCGGTTCTCTGAAATATTTGCTGAATCAGAAAACTAGGTTCCTGTTATCACTCACGTCACCTAGATTTAGCAACCGAGTAATCTAGTGACCGAGTAATCTAGTGACTAAATGACTAATTAACCCAGTTACTTAGTTATCTAATTACCTAGTGAATAAATCACCTAGTTACTGAATAACTTAGTAACTTAGTAACTGAGTATTACTCAGGGGGGGTAATACTCAAGTGAGTAACTGAGTAAATAAATAATTATTCACCTGGATGGATCGTATCTAACAACAGTAGAACCCTTGTTCTTATTACTACAGAGACACATGATGAGCAAGATGAACCCCACAATAACAACACCCACTAACACTGGTATAACAACACCCGACATACTAACAATACGTGTAACAACACACTCCTGGTCCTGTGTGTAAACTTCACCTGTTAGTGTGTAAGTGCAGCATATGATGTAATGTCATGACGTGCACATATTGTAATGTGGATCATATCTTTAAAGATGTTACCATTTTATCACATTTTACGAAATCAAATGTAACCATTTCATATCTTACCATATCACATGTTTATGTTTGGTTATGCTCCAATCTTATTGTCTTGTCACTATATTGGTGTACTAGTGTAACCCGGCCTTCGGCCGGGATTTCACTGCCGCAGTTAAAAAAGGGTAGAGTATTTACCCGCTTAGTCAAAATTCGCATTAGGTGAGCAATTTTATTCGGAGTGCCCTCACGTATCCAATAGTATTTAACTTAAATCAACAAATATAGGTTTATATGAAAGATAAATACTATTATAGTCTCAGCCGTTGGGATTCTGAGCCGTCGTTTACACTCCTTCTAGCCTGCCTGTTTTTAAAAATTATCGTCGAATTTTTGATGCAAATAATCAGGAAACATATGTAGATTTGAAATTTATGTCGTACTGGCCTCGTCGAAATTTGAGTGGCACTAAAAGGAATGTGCTCCTCGAGCAGTAGTCGTTTTGTATGTAAATTGATCTGTCCTTCCAGTCAACTTCCTCCCCTCCCAACCAAATGTTTATTAAATTATTTAATTTGTATCAAAGTCTGAGGCTGGTGCTAACTCTGGCGCAAACTCTGGTGCAAACTTAAATAGTCTCAAACATAAAAGTAAAATATAAATCTCATCCATGCATTTTTAGTTCGGTGATATATATATAAATCTATTTATGATACTCAGCCCAATAGTTACCATAGGCTTTGGAAAAAGAAACGAAGCAGGAATTGCAATTCCCCTTTTATCAAATTCTATTTCTGAAAGCCAAGGATCTACACCAGTTCCAGCTTATAGCTCAGTTATGCGGTACAGTAATATGGTACAAAATATGTTCTGCGACGTTAAATCTCAACTGTTTATTGCTACTGTGTTATAAAATTAATGAGATCAGTAACTGGCAAAAAGCAACTGTCACCTCTCATTGTATAATTGTTAAAATAGATAATAGTAAATTACTGTTATTTGCTACTGTTCATTGCTACGGTGTTATAGAATTAATGAGAGTAACTGGCAAAAAGCAACTGTCACCTCTCATTGTATAATTGTTAATAAATAATAGTAAATTACTGTTATTTGCTACTGTTTATTGCTACTGTGTTATAAAAAGATAAAATTAATGAGAGTAACTGGCAAAAAGCAACTGTCACCCCTCATTCCATGAGCTAAAAGTGCATATAAAGAGAAAAGCTATTTAACCTCGAATACAACGTTAACTGTAACTGCCTGATTTTCGGTTGTGTATTGAAATACAGTATTTTTCAATTGCAGATAAATGTCTTCAAAACATTTACCCCTCGAAAAGCCTACATACAGTTGGCCATGTGAGAACACGGGTTGAGGTAAATACAGTCCTACTTTGTTGAATGTTTGGCCTTGGCTCTTATTGATGGTCATGCAGTACGCCAGGCGGACCGGATACTGGGTCCGTTGGAACTTGAACGGTATTGTTATATCAGACGTGATCAGTTTCACGCGGGGTATCAATACTTGACGTCCTATTGAAGCCTCAGATCCGGATATTATGTCCGCTGCTATGCACCTATCGCCCAAATGCCTAACAATAAGCCTTGTGCCATTACATAGACCGTTCTTGACATCCAAATTCCTTAGAAGCATGATTGGGCACCCAATTTTCAGCTCAAGTTCATGCAAAGGCAAGCCGCTAGGCGTTAGAGAGTGTAGAAACTCAACAGACATGTTATTTACCTCATTACCCTCATCCTCAACATATACATTTGAACTAAAGTACGACCTACTCTGTTCCTCAGGTTTAAATTTAGCTAAAGTGTCCCTGTTAATGACATGTGTATCAACGTTTTTCGGTGTCAATATAATGCTCTTAGATCTATCTACGTTAAAATCAGGATAGATAGCGTCTACTACACCGGATGTTATGTTACATTGATCAGGTATATCGATTTGACTGGGTAAAGCATCGGGGAGGTCCGACCTAAGTTTCCCATCACCTAATTTAATCAACCATTCACAAAACTCACGCTCTCCAGGCCTCGCACGCATGTTCTGTGTCAACTGTAATTGAGTAATGTGCTCCCATAAAGGTGATTTGTTTATACAGTTTTCCAATATTCCAGCAGGCTGTGCTCTAGGGGTAACCGGTAATGTTTGTCGAAAGTCCCCAGCAAAAAGCAAAAGTTTACCTCCAAATGGAACTGTGTTGTTTGTTATGTCCCTGAGCATTAAATCAATAGCTGAGAGAGCATGTTTTGGTATCATGGACGCCTCGTCGATAAAGATTACACTTAAAGATCTTATAAAAGCAGCTTGCTTTGATGAAGGTGTTATATTGCAAGTCGACGTTTCAAGGATTGGGACTGGAAGCTTGAATAAACTGTGGACAGTGCGGCCGAATCTAAGCAGATTACCAGCTATCCCGGTCCAGGCACAAGAGGATACTTTATGGTCCAATGCAAGTGCTTTTGCAATAAGAGTGTTAAAGACAAACGTTTTACCGGTACCACAAGGAGCGTCTATGAAATAGGCACGTACCCTGTCGGAGCTAGGTGCTGAACCATGCAGTGTAAGTTCGTGAATAATTGAATCTACTATAAACCTTTGTTCATCATTAAGTCGACTATACATGGTGTCAAATCTATCAGCCTCAGCAGCAACATCTATATAGTCGTGCTCAGCCTCGTCAAGTGAGGGCAAATCTTCCCAGTTTTCGAGTAAGTCTATATTAAAAGTTGTGACAGAAACACGGTAATTTGCAAGCAGTGAATGATTGATGTCTCTAAGGGCATAATGTACCGCCCTATCAGGAGGTAAATTATGGATATTCACATAGTCCTCATACATCTGTTCCTGGAAGTCATCCCACAGTTCTCTAGGATTACTCGGCTCACAACAGCCTAATATCGTCACAAAAAGCTCTCTTATCTGCCTACACGTAGCTATCCCACACGCTTCCTCCAGTGTTCTCTTCCACTCTGTGTCATCAGTTAACAGACCTCTCTCACGACACACCTCCTCGTACGTATCATACCTCACATCATCGTACACTTTCATCTCACGAAACGACCTCGCACCGCGCACATGAAGCAGTAACATTCTCAAGTAAAATTTCTCCCGCTGCCTGGGACCTACACTGTAGATTCTTGCTATCACCGCAGCACCCGACTTCACTCGTTTAATCCACTTCTTGTTTTTCTGGTCCCACCTATAGTGCTTAGGTATCTCATTATACAAATACTGTCGTGCCTCAGGAGTTCTCTCATTCAACTCAAACCAAGCTGTCAACTTCGTACTGTGATCTCGCTCCAACACCCCATCAATATCAGCACCCTCTCTAAAAGTGACACTCTGATGGAGGTGTTCGTGTATGTCTAATCTCACAACAGTGTGGCTCTTATCGCACACATCAAATCCACTGAGTCTCCACACACTCTCCGGTGCACTCACGTATCTGGTATCAATGTATTTCTTAATCTCGTCCCGAGAGGTGGGATCTCTTTCAGTTGTCTCAATTCTCGCACAGTCATGACCTTTGTAAACATACTTGAAAATGTACTTAATAGATTTTATGGATGTACAGGCTTCTACGTTGATGTGGGCATTATACTTCAGTGATAAGTAAGGACAGTACGGTACTACGTATCTATTGTCAAGCGGTACACCATTTTTCATCACCATCCTACCGTTGTTTGGGCGTTTATACAATGGGTATCCATTAACATCCATGACCGTTTCCTCTTGGAAATCTTTAGGAAACTTCTTTGTGCATTTACCATTTTCCATACATGATGCGTTAGGTTTCACCAAACCGCAAGGGCCGTGTAGCATACACGAAGTTACTATTTCGTGCAATCGTGGAAATACATTAGGATCAGGAATTTCAGCACTAATCAAGCTATCTAACTCCTCTACTGTTCTAACTTTTGCCTCGTTCACCAACCAAATAAGGATATGCGCATGAGGCAAGCCACGTTTCTGATATTCTATTACATGGATGTTAGCTAATTGTTTACCAAACATTTTCTTAAGATCAACTTTTAATGCTTCTAAGTGTAATTTAAAAACGGCAGCTACTACATCGGGCCTATCCGATGCAGTTAATTTTGGACGATGTGTGTTTCTATTTGGGTCATTGCCAAGGTTATTGTCAATAGCTTATTGTCTTGTCACTATATTGGTGTATTTCCTTTAGTTTTATAGTTTACCTCATGGAGTTTCTATATAATGTACCTCAGCTGATTCCTTTCCAACGATATTCCTGCCAACAAGCTCACCAAGTGTTAATCATTGTGTACTCAATAACTTGACCAGTATGAATTAGTAATGACTAATGTGAGTGAATGCTGCTAATTTAATAATTGATCTTCTATATTAAACACTTAAATTGTTTGTGTCTGCAAATTTTTCGATCCCATTTAGAAGTAGCCGAGTTTTCCCCTGCCATAGTTTGCATGCTGCGTGACGTTTTATTGATTATGCAGTTCACGGTGGAGTCAGATGCAAATGTGAAATGGTTAAACTAAAGTACCAGGGGTCTACTGAGTCCTCGGCCTCGGTCTGGGTGGGACCCTGTAAAATGTAAAGTAATCTTACTAGCTGCAGTAGCTCATCAAATTATTGCTATCAAGTACTGCAGGGGCAGGGGCTCTGGGGGGGGGGGGGGGGGAGTCAATGTGCAAACTGCAAACGTTGGGTTTTATACCTCCACCGTGTTTTATATTTGAGATTTGTTGCTTTGCAGATGGCAATATTTTAGTTTTCAAGCATTTTTTGTATCTCGTTAACAAAATTGACTGGGTGATTATGTGACACCGGGACACGATACCTTAATTAGGCATTCTTAACAATTCCCATAATGTTTAACGGGGTCACCTAATCATGTTATTAGGTAAACCAATCACCTGATCGCACATAATGAATAAACTCGTTATACTTCGTATCTCGGTCATCTGAGAAGCTACAACTCTAATTAGCTACAACTGTTAATCATTAACAGAATCATCTGCCAGAGACTCATCTCACAATTGGGTGTTAGTTAATGGTTTAGTTTACCAGTTGTTTTTACCCCGGACACGATTCCGGTGGTTCTAATAACCAATTTACAAAAAGAGATAAAATAACCAGTTGTCTAGTTGTAGCAGTCTTATGAAACCTGTTCCTAGTGTGCTAGTTTTTATTTTGACTGTCTGATGTAACAGTGGTGGGTGGTGTAACGGAGACGAAAATCTTGTTTGTTGCGGAGAGTATTCATTAGTCGAGATGTAGTAGTGTATTGTCTTGAATTATGCTGTACGCTACAATTGAAATGATGGTCTTAGATTGTTAAATGATAAATCAGATCTTGTAACCTAAGGTGCCCTGAAAACTTACTAATAGTAAGATTTAGGCCCCATGTTAGGCCCTGTATTTCACATGTATATCATGATACAGTTGATGTAATACTGCTGTTTTTCTGACGTGCAGGGATCATATTACCTGATAAAATATCTGATAGCTTGCTCGTCTTATCTTTCCTTCATTTCTTAATTTTCACAACATTTTTGTTCTGGTTTGTTCTGTTCTTCGTCCTAATGAAAATATTTCGGTTGGAAACTCTATCTTTTTAGAAAGATATTGTGGCATCGTAATAATATCCGCAAACTTTTTGTTTGAAAACTTCCTCTCCTACTACTACATTCTTCTTCTACTACTGCAATTCTAACTAAACAAATGTTCACATATTACGAACTTCCACTAGATTACTAGATTGTTGCTAAAACAGTCTGTTCGGAACTTAACATTTCTGTTTGAAGTAATTTCATTCAAGCCGAATCAGCGACGTTATTTGTCAGTCTGTTAAATGAGCCTTAGCTGAGATTGACTTGGACCGGGTTCTTCCCCGCTCCAATTTTCCTAACTCTGCCAATTTACTTACTTAACTATATTGACCTCTTGTTTTTTAATCAAATAATCTCCTAGCTTAATAATGTTGTGACAGGACAAAATCAAGTATGACTCAGTATCCAAGTCTATAAGTAAAGCTCAATATTATTATAACCAAGTTGGTCCACTGATTTAATATCTGATTTTAAATTTATAGGAGTTATTGAAAACATGACTGTAAATTAATCAACTTCCCTTTTATAAAGTAGATGGTTGAAATAAACACAGATGCCGAAGAAGAGCAGCCCTTGTTGAGTTCACAGTCCTTCAGCACCAGCACTAAAGTCCCCAGACCGTACGTACTAACGTTCCCAAATTGTACGTTTTAAAGTTCCGATATCGTACCTACTAAAGGTTACTGTCTGTAAAATGATCAGACGGTACGCTCTACAGTTTTCTGACCGTACTACAGTTTTGCTGGCCGTACTACACTTTTCTGACCGTACTACACTTTTCTGACCGTACATACTACAGTTCCCAGACTGTACTTATTAAACAGTTCTCCATCAGGTACGAAGATGAACCACTGTGGAGAAGACCCTTCAATTACTCGGTACAACATGGTATTGACCCCGAGAAACTTAGCAGACTACAGCGCTATAGATACTATCAGCGCTTGGCTCCCCCTATGACCATGGTCAGCTTCTTATTTGCTTGCTCGTTTTTTAAAGTCTCCTTATTTTTTTGTACTCAGTTTTCCCCCGTCTTCAATAAATCACAGATTCACATTGTTCCCCCATTTTCAGCTTGTACCAGATCACATGATACCCCCTGAATTCTTCACTGTGGTTCCAATAGTCAGGGGACAGAAACAGAGCTCCATGGTTACCATGTAAGTTATCCAATAATTGGTGATAAAAGCAAGTTTCCGAGTCAAGCCAAAAGTGACTGAGCAATAAGCTCAGACCTGTGTGCAATGAATTTTTGGCCAATAATGCTATCATATTATTTTTGATGTGTACAATAATAATAATATCGTATTTTTGAAAAAATGTGTACAGCAGTAATGTTATTATTTGTAAAATGTACAATGTACATATATAGTAAGATAGTATATACATTGTACATCTATACATTGTACATATATAGATGGTACATCTGTACATTGTACATCTGTACATTGTACATCTATACATTGTCCATCTATACATTCTACATCTATACATTCTACATCTATACATTCTACATCTATACATTCTACATCTATACATTCTACATCTATACATTCTACATTACATTCTACATTTATACAGATTCTCACTGTGGAACACTATGTTGGGCACATCTCTGCTATGTATGCCCGCTGCAATGCTACACGCTGGAATCATACTGGGTATTTCTTGCACAATATTTAAATGTTATTCTATTTACGATAAGTTATTATTTACTTTTACTTTCCTTTATTTTATATTAAGATATTATGAGTTGAACTGCTTGCATATCCTGAAATATAAAATGATTGTAATGTGTAATATCTCTAATTATTGTATAACTTTGCTATATTTATCAGGAAGTTTGATAGTGTTAGGAGTTGGGCTAGTTACATGTTACACTGCTGTTATTACGGTTCAAATCACAATGGATATTCAACTTCTTGATACCTTCAAGAACTCTCCTATAGAATTTGTGGATGTGATCGAGTATTACATGCCCTCGCCTGCCGGTTAGATTATTTAATTGCTTGATCTTATAATTGTAAGATCATTTTGTACAACTCCAAAGGGGATTGCAACTCTCCTGGGAATTACTACTCATTTATGAATGATCGTTTAACTTTAGATTGGATTTAGTTCTTTCGTTATCGTCATCACCCGATCACATCGAAAAATGTTATTAATACAACATTGATATTTTTCTATAATTAGCAAACTGAGACATATCCTGCTAAAGGGTCTTCCGGGAATTTTATTGGAAACGGCGATATTATATTTGTAGAAGTATGCGCGCAATATAACAAATCAACATAATAAATATATATACACGTTACCTTCTAGCCCGAGGTTATCATTCCAGTATTATAGAAGATGCCTTTAACAAATTTAGTGATATAGCTAATAGGAAAAACTTGTATACCCTGAAAGACAAGGATGAGTCGACTGCCTGTTTAATACCCATGGTGATGGATCAAAATCCAGCACTTCCCAACATGGGGGGCATTATCCATAAGTATAAGCACCTTCTCAACCTTGATCCGGCCCTGAAGAAGCTGGTACGTGCGGACAGTGTATTCGTGAGTCATCGAAAGAATCAAACTATCGGTGGCATGCTTGTACACAATAAGTACCGTGCCAGTGGAACTTTAAACTGTGATAATGAGAGAGAAACAACTGCAAGCCAGATCCAGGAACCAGACTCCGAAAGTCTAAGGGCGGTTCCCGGGGCTGTCGACCCAGGGTGCCATGCTTGTGGTAAATGTTATGTTTGTAAGCAAAATTTCCTGTCCCCCTGTTCCAATTTTAGTAGTCACCATTCTAAACAAGTTTTCCCTATAACTAAGTATATATCTTGTCAGAGTTATAACCTCATTTATTTAATGGAGTGTAAGACTTGTAAACAGTCGTATGTCGGTTATACTACCTCAAATCTCCCTAAGAGATTCTCTAACCATAAGAGTCACATAAAGAAAGGTATAAGAAGTTGTAAATTAGTTAACCATTTTTTAGATATTGATCATGATTTAGATTTTAGTACCATAGCCTCCTATAATTCCTCACTCAGTAAGCACCTTTCTGTCATTATAGTAGACGCTTTAGTATTTGAGCCTAATATTAGTAAAGCAGACAAAGAAAAGGCTAAGGAAGCTAGAGAGGGGTTCTACCAGACCCAATTGAAAACCCTTGAACGGTTTGGGGGTATGAACACCCTTGATAGTAACCATCTACTTTTTAAATCTGCCGGAGCTTAGTTTTAGTTTTAGTATATTTTGTAGATTTTATTTAGTTATACCATTATTCCAGAGACGTGCATATAACATTTTTTACTTAAGTATAAATTTTACAGGTTTTTGTTGTGATTTTAAGTGATTTTCCGAGAATCAGTTATCAGTATTTAGATAAGAGATAAGATAAGAGTACATTTTTAACGGCTTTCAGTTTCTTTTTTAAATTTCAGTTCATCAGATTTTCCCACTGCTTTTAGTTTGTATTTATTCTCAATTGTATATGATTCGTATTTGTTGTAGTTACTTTAATGATATAATTTCTCAGAATTGATGTAAATAAACGATGCAAAGACTTTCGAAGATCTAATCACAACCGCTTTCTTTTATTGTGTAGAAGTCCAGCCATGAAATATATATATATAATATATTATATATATATATTATTACATCGATCATATCATATCACAAGTGCAGCACACAAAGCTTAGCACAATTTTATTTCAGCCCAGATAGCCCTCTCAGCAGGATCTGCCTCTTTTTTGGGGGCTCTAGTGATATTCTGGATCCTTCTGAGTAACTTCACATACGGCACTGGCATCGCACTGGGCAACATGGCCGCCGGGACCTTTCATTACCACAACTTATCCAACAGTGGAGGTCAGTACTTGAATATTTTATATTTTACATTTCTCAGAACATTTTGGGAAAATCAAATTGTATTGTTAAGTATAGTAACTTGTAATGTTGATTTGTTGTGTTCATTTCACAATCACAGTTGCCTCATATTAACTCTTCAGCGGTGTGCGACACGTACAACACAAGTCTTGTAGGCACATCTGAATCTGACTGGGGTTTGTGGACTTCTAACACTGTACCTATCTACCTTGTTATCATTATCTTCCCGCTCTGCTGCCTCAAATCTGCTACCATCCTCGCAAAGTTCAATTCTCTAGGTAATTTATTTGGTGCCTACTGTACTGCTGAACTGGATATCTAAGAGTTAACTAAAGTTAAATAAAGTTAAATAAAGTTAAATAAAGTTAACTAAAGTTAACTAAAGTTAACTAAGAATTACTCTAATAAGAAAGTGAGTAAAAACTACTCTAGTCCAGATAATAAGTACTTCAAATTAACTTAACTTAATATTAACAGGTGTAGTGTGTATTGCTATGGCAGTGATATTCGTTGTAACTAAAGCGTTCGAGTGGGGTATCAATATCACGGTTGGTGACAAGGACAATATATCTTATGTTGCTCCGGCAATGATAGACTTCAACAAACTAACTGGTACACTCACCCTCTCGTTCTTCATCCATAACGCTGTGGTGGCACTCGTCAGAAATAATAAAAACCCTAAAAATAATGTGAGTTTTAGCTGTTTTCCACAAAGAGAAGTATTTGTTTAAGTTCTTAATATTTGTACTTAAAAATTTGAATAAATACTTGATTAAAAGAACTGTCTGTTCTTATAATGTTTGTGTTTCTATAAAAGAGACGCGATGATATCATTTACAATATTTATAATTAATATTGTGTTTATAAATCTTGTGTTTCTAGACAAGAGACGTGACGGTTGCGTTCACAATGGTTGCACTCACGTACGGGTTGGTCGGAGTTCTATTCATTCTCACATTCCCTCTCGCGAAATCCTGTATCTCAGATGTAGCTAGTCAGGTTACTAAGTTTACTAAGTTATACACTTTTAACTAAGTTATTTTTTCAATACTACTATGTTAAAAATCAAGTGTATCACCAATTGTTCTACTGATAATAGGTTATTAGAAATTATAATTGATATCATAAACTGGTTTACTTATTTCAGTTGCTGTTTGACAACATCTCTCTTAATGATCTTATGGTGTTTGTGGCGAAGTTTTTCCAGATTCTTCAGCTTATCACCGTTTACCCCACTGTTAACTTCGTGCTCAGGTCACAACTCTTTCTCGGCATTTTCAAGGATCCTTTTTGCAGGTTAGCTTCTCTTTAACAACCCTTTTTGTAGGTTATTTTCTTTTCGAAGACATTTTTGGGTCAGTTTCTTTGGCATATTTTGTTACTGCGATTGACTGATAACATTTCAGCTACAAGCACGTGATAGTATTCAACATATTGACAATATTGATATGTGTCTTGATATCGATATTCTACCCACGAGTAAACACAGTGATCAGGTTTGTAAAAAACACATTGTACCAACACGGTGTAAATATGGTAGTACCGCTGTATCACTGCATGAAGAAGGATTCCATATCCATTAAGAAATATTTGATATCCAAAGTACCAGGCTTGTTCACTTAAGATAGCTGATTAAGAGTATACCACCGCACAACCTGTTGAGGGTTCCAGTAACCATGGCGACAAGGCTGGGGTAGGTCTAATTTGTTATCTTTACAGTCTACCTCAATACAATCACGTACTGTTATCAGGTACGTGGGTTCGGTGGCGGGTTTAGCGTACGTGTTCTTCTTCCCCTGCTTTGTGTACCTGCTACATTGCTACAAAAACAACAAGCTGACATGGTACGGTCTAACAAGTCTCCAGTTACAACATTTTTTATCGTTATCTTATCTAATGTTGGGGCGTTAATTTAATTTAATCGCCTTACCAAATGTATAGATGTATTTTGTATTTTTATCTGAAAAGCTGAAATATTTTTGGAATTTTTACTTGATGATCTATTGGGGTGTGGTACAACTAGCCTGCATGTGAATTACCAATTCAGCTGAGAAAGTTGGGCTACTTTAAGGATTACCCTCAACGGAGCAGATTCAAGCAATTACCCTGATTATTACAGGATTACCCCTAAATACCCTAATTACCCCTAATTACCCTGATTATTACAGGTACTCAGCTGTTGGACATGGTTCCATTATTCTCCTGGGTCTGCTCAACCTGGCTTCTCAGCCTCTCACTTTCTCTAACTACTTGAAATGAAAAGATAGACAATGTTCTTCATAAAGCAATGTCAAGGAATATGTGTTGCTGATATGAAACTGATCAACATCGTTATTTTGATACCCATGTTGTAATTGTTATGTTCAAGACATGTTGGCGGATTGGTATTTCTGCGAGTAGATTAAGATTAAAGAATCATTAAAATACCCAAGAATGAGATTGAAAAGTCCGCTTCTTGCGCCGTTTTTATACTTGCTCCTAAGATTGGGAAGGGAACTGACAATTGACGCTCAGATTCAGAAGAATATTTACTATTTTTATGGGGATTTTATTTTTGTTTTGTCATTTGTAACTTGATTTTTATCCATTTTAATACTTGATTACGTTTGGACGATAAGCATTCCATTTTAACTTTAAGTTGTTATGATATCAGATATTGTGTTTTTATTGTTTAAAAGTGCCTGCCAAACAGTGAATACCCAACTAACAGTACAAAGGCCAAAACACACAAGTTTCTCTCTGTTATTTCATTTCATTTTATATTACTATTAGTCGCTATTAAGGGGAATTAGTCATTGAACAGTACAATTCAGTGAAGAACAACAAGACTGGACAAACATCGCAAAAATGACGAGACAAATTGAGTTTTACTTGTGGAAATCTGAAATATTTGTTATGATTGCTCAGAGTGTGAATAACAACTGAATGTTGAGAAACATCAAATAACGTATTGAAATATGACACGATCGACGATTGCGGTGCTGGAAGTTAGATTTCGGTCGGATGACGCTCAGCAGAACTCTAATTGGGTAGAGTGGACCGCTGCCATTTTCTGTTCTCAAATGCAAAATGATCATATTCATACCGAGAATGAAATAGATCGGTCGCTTTTCCCATTCATTTACAATTGTAATACTATTACAATTGTAATACTATTACTAATTAATTCAAATTGATAAAGGAGCACTACAGAGGCAGCTGTACTCGGCAATAACGATTCGATAGACTTCAGCTAATTTGTAATTGGAGACTAACTACCGCCCTTGTAGCGCGATGCACTACCATACTGGTATTGGGTATACCGTCGACGAGTCCAACTGGAAGGTTATAAACTACAATTCTGATAGCAACCACACTTCGGTTGATCGGCGAAATGCACCACTGGGCATCGTCGAGCTGCAAAGGACTGACATCGTGAATCAACTACCGCCCTTATCTCTAAGAACTAAGTATCGGCCCGAAAGCAACCTAAAAAAATGTTTACAGAGTGTGATTGATGTAATAAACCAAAACTGATTACAATTCGTTAAAGCCGTGAATGAATCAAAAAAGCTAGCGATTTTAACATGGTTTTTAAGGCACCTGAATACAGCGATTTTGGGTTTTTTAAACAAAATTTCGTTTAACTATAACAGTGCTGGTGCGTATTTCATGAAAATTGCTAAAAGATTTTAGTTAGCTGAAGACTACGAGAAAGGAATGTTTTTTAAAGATTTGCAATTTAATTTTAATTTCTTCCTGCCTTTTTTCTTCCTATTCCTACTTTGAATACTTCAGAAAAATTAATAATTCGATTGTGGGTGTTTTGCAGAGCGATTTACATTTATATCAACTTCCTTATACGGTCGTATCACGTGATCGAGACAGTTTTTCGCCAATATCTTGCCAGGGGAACATTTTAACCCTGTGTCATGTGGATTGTGGGGTGCCGGTGATTCGGAATCAGCGTCCGAAAATACATCGATAGCACGCTCGACGCTCGTGCGTGATAAGCCCGCGATATAAAACGTGAAATCCGTTATTAATATTATTCCAAGCTGGGGATCCTGCGAAAGGGCTTCCTAACGCTTTGGCTACTGGCTAGACTAAAGGTTGAAAAAATGTTAGCTAAAGACTATGAAAAAGGAATATTTTCAGATTTGTAATTTAATTTCTTCCTGCCTAATTTCAATGCTTCAGAGAAACTAATAATTCGATTGTGGGTGTTTGAAGAGTGATTTAGCACGCTCGCGGTGCTCAGCCTGTCATCCCACCGAATATCCAATTGGTTTATATTATTATGGACAGAAAAAGCCTGAGGTAACCAGGTAACCTGTTTAATTATTTTTCTCTCCGGCCCTCTCTCTCCCTTTCTCTCCCTTTTTGTAGCTGTGCTCTCTTATCTCTCTATCTCTCCCTTTTACTTACTCACTGTGTGTTTTTTGCATTTTATTCTTTCCTCAAAATGGAATTTTTTTAGAGGTTAAATTAGTATTACTATTGTAAGTCAGGAGTTCCGCCACTACAGTACGAATGATGATTAATTACTCTACACTTGACTATCACGTGACTTTTTAACACGTTCTCTAGGTGGCCCTGAATCAGAATGACTAGTATTCGAAACCCTAACGAACCCTCAAATCTTATCCCAACCCTATACTAACCCTAACCCAATCCAGCTAACTGAAGCATATGCTAAAACCCTAACCTGAAACCCAGCCTATAACGAGAAATGAGACCAACTTCCTTATACGGTCATATCACATGATCGAGACAGTGTTTCGCCGATATATCGCAAGGGGAGCATTTTAACCCTATGTCTGCATGTGGGGTGATTCGGAATCAGTGTCAAAAATACATCGATTTAAGTTGGTTTTAACTGTCGGGGGCCTTTTTAGTAAAATCTCGAAGATGGAGTGTACATAAGTCATTAAATTGAAAGTAATTTAGTACGCTCGAGTCTGCACAAGGATCGACTGCTTATTTGTGACAACCAACTTATACTAATACTAATAGTAATACTAATACCATTTATGATTTAGGTTTTTTATCGATAGTAAATAAAATTGAAAAGCTTAATTTGGATATATAAGTACGAGTACCTATTGTTTTATGATTTAATATCTTTGATCGATTATACTTCACATCTAGTGAGTATTAATTACAAACATATTTGCAGTAGTCAGAAGTTCAGAAGATGAAAATAATACTAGCTATAATAGCTGCAAGTTGTATTGTGGTTTGCACCAAGGCTATAAGCTGTTATCAGTGCCAAGATGTGGCCCTTAAGTACGACTCCGCTGCCGTGAACGATATGGTGGAACAGAGTGAGGGAGAGGAAGGTGACGAAGAAGCTCCTCCGAAGTGTGACTCATCCCACATGACCGCTTGTTCTAGTGATACGGAAGTTTGCGGAGCTGTCAGCATAAGCTATAGTGCCAGTTTCTTCGGTGTGTCAATGACAGGCGAAACGGTCCTTAGAGAATGTCTGGCCGATGTTGGTGACATTACCGACGAGGCAATGGAGCAATTTTGTACGTCGATTGAAGAATCGATGACAAAGGATTCTTCGGATGCTAATACCATAGATTTTAAATCTTGCAAATTGGATGTCTGCAGTACTGATAACTGCAACACACAAGGAATGGAGAAATTCCAGGACGACGGAGAAAGGGAGAACTATGTGTCCTCGGAAACTAAGCTGACGATCTCGTTCCTTCTCATCCAGCTCGTCTCTTTCCTTGCAGTCACTATTCTTTAAGTTTAATTTTGACAAAAGAATGTGAACGATTTATGTAACCCGTGTTATTACATTATGACATAAATAATTAGAACTATACGCGACGGTAATATTTAGAGTTAGACTTAAAGTATTTAGTATTCTAAATCTATGCATGTAATAATAATGTAATTATAAACTTGCAA